>NC_135497.1:412896235-413262485 GCF_052857255.1 Amblyomma americanum
GAGGACTGGGAAGTGAACCAACCACCCGCTGAAGCCTTGTTTTTTTTTGCGCCTCTCTCCTTGCCTCGCTCCGAATGCGGCTACCGTTAAACATCCCGATCCCTTTTAGCACCCAATGGTTTTCTTTTTTTCCCCTTCCAGGAACCAGCTAAGCGAGCAAGGGGGGGGGGGGGGGTGGGGCCACAAAAAAACAAAGCCGAAAACAAAAACGAAACACGAAAAACAAAACCGAAACACAAAGATGCACCGCGCAGAGGAGCCACGAAGACGAGGAAGCATGCGTGCGTGCGCACAGCCAGCACATGTCGAGAAGCCAGAGAGAGAGAGACTGTTGGAATTCCCCGAACGAGCGCACTATATTTATAAGAGCGTGTTCTATGCCAAGCTACACAGCAGACCCCTTCCCCCCTCAGTCTTCCCTTCCTCTGTTCTTGCCAGAGCAGTGAAGCGTATCCCCGAAATAGAGCACGGGCAGCGGCGAATGGACAGGGGAGAGGGATGCCGAATCGCCACTCCACCCACGCGTGCCCCTTGAGTCAGACACCGCGCGGGGGCGGAACAGAGCAAGCCCTCCCCGGAAAGCAGCCCGCGGGTGCGCGCACTGCGCGATAGAAGAGCACGGGCAGGCCTGCCCGCCACATGCAGACCGGAGCGCAGCGCAGGCTGCACACAGCCCGGAACACGAAACGGGGCAGCACTGCTCATGCGCTGTTGCCGGTGCCGTTACGAGACGCTGCCTTCAACGGGCGAAAACAGAACTGAGCACACTTTCGGGGACTCCTCTCGCCTCCATCATTATTACATTATTTGCGTTACGTTGCACGGCCAAATGTGCTGTGCGTCTTGAAGCAGTGCCTAGAAAGAAAGCTCACTTTCCCGCCCTTCGTATTCTGTACGAAGTGGAGGCCAGTATACCGAACACGGGGCTCTCACTCAAGCCATTTTGGCGTCGATGCAGCACAGCGAAAGACCACAGTGTGTGTCGGGTTCCTCCGAGGCGTTCCAGGGCCACCCGGCTATCGGTGTACCGCCTTTCGGATCCTCACTGCCCGCACACTAGTTTGCAGTGTCTGCAAACCGCTTGCGTGTTCGACAGACGCGTTATAAATCGCATTTTAAAAGATGCCCCGGTTAAGTTCGATGAGATCAACATGCAGAAAACTAGCTCCGAAGGATCACTCTTTCCGGGTAAGCAGACCACCTCGCGACTGCCGCACGCAGTTTTGAGGTCACGACTCCTGGAGTGCTACTCACGCGAGGGAAACTGGCTTTCTCCATTCACAACATCAGAGCGACTGCAGCATTATGAAATCCTCACAGAGGGAGCCCTCTGCATGCGCAGCTTGGTAAAGGGTGTACCATTGGGAGCAGAAGTAAAAGACCCCTCCACCACCAAGTTATGACCCGTGTCACTCAACGTGGGGGCGCCACCTGACAAAACACTTCTGGTGTGGAGACCGGCGCTGTGGGCCCGTTTCGACACCATAAGTGGTTTGTCAGGTGGCGACCCTACGCAAAGTGGCACAAAGTCCCTCAATAATATAAGAGGGACCTTAGAGCGGCACGGATCGGAAATTGGAGGGGGTCTGTTACTTCTGCCCCCGATGGTACATTAGTAAGGCTTTCTGACGGGCTAGTTGATACATATTGATTTCTGATAGGCTGTGCACTTATATATCAGCGGATATATAAGTGCGCCTGGCTTCATTTGTAGTCATTAAAGTTGAAAGTTGCACTTATATCCAGTCGTCTCTACCGCTTTTTCCCTGTGAACGTCTATTTAGCGCATAGCCTATAAAAACCATGGTACACGTGACGCTCCCGCGCCTCATGCCAACAGAGAGAGCCTGGGTAGGGTGCCTCGATGTGCGTGCCGATGAAGAGGGCGCATTGAGGCACCTATAAGCCTGGGTGCAACGCCTACTTTTGCGCGACATCAGGAATATGCTCCCTCAATGAACGATTGCCGTGCACTGCGCGAACTCGCATCTACCGACCTGACCGAAGTGAAAACAGTCAATGTCTTCCGCGTTTTCCTCTTCAGATTTAGTATCGGCTAACTCGAAGAGATCGCTCTGCATAGTGAAAGGTGGCGGCGGTAAAGTTTCAATAACCGGAAAGAAAAATTCAGCAAGTGCGGATATATAGACCACCCGACTGTCCTCCGGCTGACCGCCCAACTACAGCCCAGTAGCCCTTGAAAGTCACCTTCTAGCGTGGAAACGACGACGCACGTCACGACTTGCAAGCTCCTAGGCTAAACAAAAAGACTAACACAGCCTGGTTTCAGGATAGCGCTTCCGGAGCGCGCACTCGCAAGACACGGATACCCTACTAGCCAAGAGGCTGACAGTTTCTTCATTTCTTTCTTTGCCTGCGAGACAAAGCTGCGCTGAAAAAACGCTGCAAAGCAGGCGCAGAAAGCGGTACGGATGGAATATACGGCCGAAAGAACTCGGAAACAGGCCGCAGTTTACTCCAACGCACGGTGAGACAAACAGAAAGCTTCGCCCCTAGTTAAAGGCAGCCGTCTTTCCGGCAACGGAATTCGCAGACCGACTGCCTCAAAAGCCCCAATTAGTACGAGGCATGCGGAAGAACAGATTCAAGCAACCAAAAGAGAATAGCCGCGTTCAAACACAAAATAAAAAATGCAACCACTCTGTGGCCGATGACACTATGCGGGAAAACGGTTCAGCGCAGCCTTGGTATTCTGCGATGCACGTAATACGTTATACCGCATTCTGTGTTGTGCGACGCGGACTTCTGGCGGTCGCCCCGAAAGTGTGTTTCCACGCTCGGGAGGCGTCCCTAGGAGACGAGCGAGAAGTAGGGGACCACGTGGCTGTGAACAGCGGACCGTTAGGAAAAACGACGCTTCTTTCAAGACACTGCAGCGAAGTGAAAGTTCCAGGAGGAGTTGCGGTTCCGCCGGATCGAAGAAGGGTATCCGTAGGCGTCTTTGAGTAGCATGTAGGTTAACTTGGTTCATTACCGCAGGGCGGTACGAAACATCTGCACTAGGACAAAAGATATAAGATAAAACAATGAAAAAAGGCAGTCATACTAAGGAGCCCACAACATCTCTCGACAAGGTACGTGCTTAAAACGCTCGGAAGCACTCGCGCGACACTTTCCTTCAGCAATGGTTACTTCAGATGGACTGCTGAGCCAGAGTATCCGGGTTCGAACCCGACCGCCGCGGCCGCGTTTCGACGCGAAAGGCGCCCCTGTGCTGTGCGATGTCAGTGCACGTTAAAGATTCCCAGGTGGTCGAAATTATTCTGGAGCCTTCCACTACGGCACCTCTTCCCTCCTCTCTTCTTCCACCCCCACATTCCTTCACGGTACGGCTGAGATGCCCACCGAGAAGTGTGACAGTTACTGATCGTTTCATTTCCTGATAACCAATCTTTCTTTCAGCAACCAAAAAGCGGTTTCTCGGGGCCAATTGCGTGGCTCAGCTTTAAACTGAACGGACAAATCAGAGCCCGCCGTTCTCGACCCGCGAAGCAAGCGCTGCCCACGAAGGTTGAGACAAATGACCTCAAGAGGGGAAGGCGACACATCGGGCCCCCACTGCCCCTTTGTTGGGAAAGGCCTTCACCACTTCAATGAGCCCCATCGTCGGTGGGTCACGGCAGCAGGAGCACCGGGGACACACACACACAAGAAATTCCGCGCTTCCGTTAGAAAACTGAAAGCTGTCGCTCCGCGCAGAAATTACAAAGTTCGCTCAGCGGCAAGTAGTACTATGGGCAATATATTTTGTACAGGAGTTCTTGTTCTTTACTGTGTCAAGGAGCCCTCCAGAGACGACGGCGTATGCAGGGCGACAGCAGGCTGTGACGTCGATACATTACGTGGTAGGGTGGATGCCACCGACCGCGCGCGTGCACGCAGTGACGTCAGAGCTGCCTGACGCCGTCACTTCGGCCCACAGTTATACGAAGATTACTCGGCTATCGCTGTCGCTTCTTTGCCCGTAGCAGGCGGTCAATCCTTGCCTCTTATTCCGCGCGCCCTGCATCCACCTCGCAACGTACCCAGAGGGGCGCACGGTGACGGCGAACGCCCACCGGGACGCGGTCACGCCGCTTGCGCAGCCCTCGCCGTGCCAGCTCCGGTCGCTCCCTCCGATGGCGACCGATGCAGTGCGGCGACGTCAGCCGCGTCGTCCCACGCGGCGTTCGTTTGTAAGTGCCCGCACCACGCGGCGCTAGCATCTCTCGCGCCAGCGCAGCAGGGGCGATCGCGAGGCGCTAGAACAAATCCCAGAGTGAGAGAAAACGTGAGATTCTCCATGTAAAGTCGAGAGTAACAGTGCCG
The DNA here is from genome assembly GCF_052857255.1 of Amblyomma americanum. NCBI lineage: Eukaryota > Metazoa > Arthropoda > Arachnida > Ixodida > Ixodidae > Amblyomma > Amblyomma americanum. Next base: position 412,900,565 of record NC_135497.1, read on the forward strand.
GAAATATGAGCTCGCTGCTTAGCACGAGGATGAGGACGGGATGCGGGCTGTGCAGAAAGCCGACGATTGAACCCCACGCACGCCCGTACGCCAGTGTCGACATGCAGTCTGCGCCGCGCTTTGGGTTATCAGCAAGGGGTGAGATTAAGCGAACAGAAAATTCACGGCTATCACGACAAAGGTGCGCCAATGAGCCCCGCAAGTGCAATCCGACATCCGTGCTTTCCACTTTTTTCTACACAGCTGCTTCCGTTTAGTTGCCTTGCCACAGCTAAAACGAGTGACACATGCCGTACGAAGAGGTTGTTACGCTTTACGAACGCACAATTGGCGGCTATTTATAGTAACTGTGGGCGCAACGTGGAATGAAATAATAAAAGAAATTACTGGTTTAAACTTTGGTTAACCCTGAATGCATGACTACGTTCACAAGCGCTATACACACTGCCTAACGGATTGTCTGTAAAGCGTCGATGAAATGCCCGATGGGGCAGTTGCCACCTGCCGCGGTGGGCAGATTGTGATGGCGTCAGTGGGTCACATGACCTGCCACGTGACCACACTGACGCTCTCTTGAAAATTTATAGTGTAGCTTTGGCTTCAAAAAGGAGAAAAAGTTGTTAGATATAAGCTTACCGGCTTACATTAAACAGCGAGAGCTGATTGGCATTAACGACCGAGAGGTCTGGTGTGGCAGGCCTATTTCGACGTTTCACTGGTGGGGCGTCTCGCAGCAAGCCCGTTTTGGCGTCTATACGCTCACGCGAATACCCGGTATTCTGCTAGCGGTCTTCGGTTCGATCGCGATCCCGGCACACTTGGCTCACTCCAGGGCCCGCTTGCACGAAGCAAACAGGGAGTCTACAGTATAGTTCCCAATGTTGTCTTATTGGCATTCTAAACCCTCCGCTGGTTTTGCCTCCCTCAGTCAGTCTGCACCATAATCACGCTGTGAGGTGGCGATGGTGTCCACCTACGAAATGAGGCAGTTATGCGCCTTTCCTTTTCTCAGACTACATCGGTTTTGAGGAAAGGCGCTTAACTGGCTCCCTGGGCCAGTGGAAACCTGAATTGCGCTTTGAGGTAGGTGGTGTCCAGCTATCGCGTTAAGCGTACAGCGCTTTACACGGCTGCAGTTGTAGCCCATAAATTGGTGCTACTAAATAGAATGTAGAAAGCTGCTACAGCTCTTTCTCAAAAAAATTTCATCCCCGCTGGCAGGTGACGGCAAACGCTGGACTGCTTCCGCCCATCCGGCTCCAGGACATCGCCCAGCCGCTGGTCCACCCTGATGACATCCCCCGCGATTACTTTTAGCTCGGGAAGTTTCGATTGCTTCATACAACAGAACGCTTTTCAGCCCAACGTTCAGCACATAACTTGAGCTGCAAAAAGGAGCCAGCGACGAAAACGCCCTGTACATTTCAGAAATCACTGACGACAACAAAAGACGCGCACACGACATCGAAGCCGTACCATACCATGTGCATGGTCGAGACAGGTCACCACGCCAGGTGGTATACTGCGCCACGCAGAACGGGACGACTGCACGGAGCGAGGAAGTCTGCGCACTAATCCAGGTTCCGGGCCATCAGCTACTACGGCGCACGAGCGCGACCCCTCCGCGGTACGCAGTCACTTTCCCACCAATGAACAGGCCCGGAAACTCGCCGGGGGTTCGACACACCCCGCGCCGTCCAGGTACAAAGTCGCCGCACGGGATGGAGACAACGGCAACAACCAGGGGGTACCGCGCTCGTCGTCGCGTTCAGCGGTGAGCTATCGAGACGGGGCGTGTTACTGTATGTCGCCGCTGTTATCCAATGTTCTCCCTCCCCCTTCCACCGACACAGCATCATTACCCTCCTTCCCCTTGGCTGTCACCCCTCGCCGACAAGCGCTCATAAAGAGCGCGGCGACCGATAAGGGCCAATAAAGAGCGCTCCGGGATCCGAACCGCGCCACGGAGGGGAGGCGCGTCGACAGCGGCGTTCGCGCTGCGGGGCTATAGCGCTCGCTCTCGGGAAGTACCCCCCACCACCTCCAGCGCGGGGCGAAGGCCGACTTTTCCGCGCTCATTTCCGTTTTCCGCGGGCGGCCGGGTTTCCTTTCGCGCGCGCGCAGTTCGTCACTAGCGGGGTAGCCAAGTCGTCGAAGGACGCAGAGGCGCGTCACACTGCGCGGCGGCGAAGAAAGCCAGGTCCCATCGACGGCCTTCTCGGACTAATTGGCACGCAAGACGACGAGAGGAGCACAAAAGGGCACCCGCATGTGCATCCCCTCCATCGTCATCTTGTACGCGCCGAAATTTCCTCCCCCCTTTCTTTTTCGCATAAAAGCAGCTTAGCCCAAAGAGCGCCTTAAGGGGGACCCACATGGAGCGTTTTGCTCGCGGAAAACTGGCCTCCGGCCATTCGCCGCCGATCAAGCCGGGCTAGATATGACCGCCCGGCGCTCAGCCGCCGGCCGGAAGCGGCCAACGTGAGCTGTCAGCGCGGACCAATCAGGGCGCGACCGCGCCTGACTTCCGCCCGCTTCTACATGGCCTGCCGAAGCGGCCGCTCGCTTCACCATGAACTCGCCGTTACCGCTACACTGTGCCTCACGTTCATGGCAAACAAAAGTCACATGGAGCTTCCACTTGGTCTGAAGATGCCCGCACCACAAAATTTTAGCGAAGAAACGCGCCAGAGTTTCAGAATGCTTCTGGATTTTTAAGGCTGCTAGGCTTAGCCACTACGCGTCGGGTGACGTCAGGAAGCGCGGGAGGTTCAAAGAGGCTAACTATTTTGGTTCAGGAAGGGGTCACAAAGAATAATTCGTTCTCTTTGTCGTCATGGGATCGATACTAGCTTAATTTTGAATTTAAAGCTGTCTTTTCAGCATTTCAATAAGCATTTCGAATCACGCCGCTTCCAGTAATGCTGAAATCCTGGCGGCTGCGGTCTGGCGGCAGCCGCCCGTTTTCCGCCGCTTGTGGTGCTGCTGCACGGTGGCGGTGCGTCGGCGTTCCGCCGCGACGCTCATAATCCGCAGCGCAAGTTCGCGCCATGTGGATCGCCCTTGAGAAGGTCTCTACAAGGAAATAAAATAAGGCAGACAGGTGAACTCGAGCTAATGTCCGGAAAAAGGAGAATAGAGCCGATTTAAAGAAGTATGATAAGGCACGCGGCATTTACGAAATTAAATGCTCCCAAATTCTTTCCATTTCAGTGAAGGCAATGAACAGAACGCATGGAGACACATGGCTTTCGGCGTGAACAAGTGTGAACTGTACTTGGGCGACAAAGACCTGAGTAACTTCCGAGTTACGCCGCGACTTCACTGATTGGGGAATTCCTGCTAGAGCTCGCAGCTTTTATGAGCCCATCACTGGACCTGCAGCTGTCTCACCATTGTTCGCGTTGTTTCCTCGCATATGACCCTGTCCGCACATGAAGCGATGGATGAGTTATCAGCGTGCAAGTGAATGTTACTCATGTACCATAAAATATGAATGCTCGCTCCCAACTATCTATCCGGGTCGTGCATGCACTGGGTAAACAGGCAAGCAGCGTCACGAAGCTGAGACATGGAAGGCCCACACAGAAGCGCCCCTCTCTGTCGCTTTGTTTTTTTTTTTTTAATCAACTGTGTTTTCAGTTCTGACTCCTCCGATTCCAGAACCCACATGAACGATGACAACCTATCTCATCTTTGCAGCGACGGTGAATAGCGTGGCATGCTGTCACAGCTAATCCTTTGCCTTAAGCAAGCCTCGGCGCGTGCTGGCAATCGGACATGTGCGGAACCGCACGACCTGGCAGCGCCAACGATTTGTCATCGCGGTAAAAGGCGAAAGCCCGTCCCTGTTGGTGTAGCGACGATGTCTCCAGCTTGGTGTCGTGCCCCGAAAGAAGAGGAAGAGCTTTATGAGGTTGCATCTTGTGGATTTTGGACAGGAGAACCGATTGGTACACGTTGGGTGGTGCCCCGTACAAACAGAGCAAATGTCCCCCCCCCCCCCCCCCCCCCACACACACACACATTGCCCCTATACGCTCGCAGGTCACGCGATGGAGCCAAGGGAAGGGTCAGAGGGACCACCCGGGTTCGAAGGGAAGCTTGGCGCGCGGCCCCTTTCAGGTGGTGGCATCCGAACTTTTGGGAACAGGCCGCGGCGCCGCAGTCGTGGCTTAGCCGTAGCGCGAACAAAACACAACAGTCCGAACGCACGTCGTAAACAAAACTGTTTCGCGGTCGACGCATGACAGTCACAAACCCACGAAACGTAGGCTGTTTGCTCTGGTCCCGCGGGAAGCACATTGGGCCAGATGTCCCGCTGAAATCGCCACTCGGGCACGACAGCCCGGGAGGTGCAGGCGTGAGTTGCGTCAGGAACGTGCGCGCAGTCTGTTCCTGCCCTTGCACTTCGTGGTAGTGGTGGTGGTAGGCGGGGTTCAGCGTTCTGAACCAACACATGGCCTCCGAAGGACGCCGTATAGGTCTCCGGATTAATTCTTACCGCCCGGGCTTCTTTAACGAGCCGAGCACACGCGCGTCTTTCGCATTTCGCCTCCATCGAAATGCGGCCGGCATTCGATCCCGCGACCACATCGGCAGCCGAACACCTTAGCCACTGAGCCACGACGACGTATGTTTGTATTTTGTGCACGAACACAGATGGCTCAATGCCGCTATCTCGGTGCTCCGCAGAGACGCGGTAAACGGCATTGCGAAGCCGTAAGCCTCGCAGAACATGGCAGAGTGGAGTGTTACGCGGGCCCATTCAGGCGCTAATGGCCCTCATCTGCGACGGACGTTTATCTACGAGCGACTTTCGAGCACAACGCTGTAGGCTTCCTCAGCACCACTACAGAGTAGAGTGAGCTCTCAGGGACACAAAACAGAAGCCCTGTAGACACTGAGCGATCTGCGATGCCACGCTACGAGAGGCTCATTGACATCTTATCCCTCCGTACAAACGGTCCGGATTTGGTGAGTTAACGACAGTGAAACAAGCTTGGCATTATTTGCTCAAGACTAGCCACTGCGGCTAAATACGGCGACACCTCTCCAAGTTGTGTTTTTGCTTATCACCCACTGCACACCGACGGGTTTGCCGAAGCGATCGTCCCACAGTCATTTCGCACACCATCCAACCCACGATCCAACCTACGACCCACGATATTAGCACACGCTTATCGCTCAAACAAACGACCAAACAACCCCGAACACGACAATCGGCCTGTTTTTGCGCACAATTAAGCAAACAACGGGACACTCCCGCCGTTCCTGCGCTTATTTCTAGAATCAAGAGGAGGACCCCACTCTACGACGGAGGAGAAAAAATGAAGCACGACGAAGAGTCGGGGACCGAAACACCGAACGCGACGCAACCGCACCGGGGGGGCCCCACAGCGCCTGCAGCCGTAACGATGCGCAACCGGGAAGAAGGCGGCAGCGAACGAGCGTCATCGGCCGGGCCAAGGTGGGCGTGTGCCGCCGACGGCCGACCATGCGTGGCTTGCCCCGCGAGACACTTCACTAGAACGGGGGGAGGGGGGGGGGGGGGGGGGAACAGCGAGGCAAAGCCAGTGTGGAAACGCACGCACAGGAGCGAGGAGGCACCGCAACGGGGGACGCACGGGCCATCGAGCGCCAACAGCGCGAAACCGACACTGCTAATGGCCAGCGGGATGACGACCACCGCGTTGGGTGTTGCGACTCGGCTTCGCTCGTCGCCGGCCGCAAAGCAGGCATGTGGCCGTAGTAGTACCCTTTCGACGACAGGGTGACGATTAAACGCGTGAGAGCAGACCAGAGAGGTGAGGAGGCCAGAAATGCGACTGCCACCTGCCGCGCAAGTCGGGGGTCGCAGATTCGCTCGGTCCGACGTCCTTGGCGAGAGTGCGATCAGCATGCGCCACGGTGTTTCTTTTTTTTAATTGAGCGGGGGGTCGCAAAATCCCCTAATACCACCAACCAGTTTAGTTTCACCAATCACACCTGTACTAGGTGTTTTCGATGTGAAGCCTTCCTACGATTAAAGAAAAAAGAAAGGAAACGAACGTTATTCTCTCCGTAAACCAAAAAACGGGGGCCGCTCTGCCAAGTGCTCCTACCAGCGCGGTGTCACTGGCAGCGCCGCGGGCCCGTGTTTACAAAGGGCAAAGCGCGGAGAGCTCCGTGGGAACGGAACGCGGTCGGCGGGACGCGCACTGGCCCGGTTCCACCTGTCAGGCGAAACAGCCGGCGCTCGCACACACGGAACGAGTCCAGCGCGCAGAGCGTAATTGCCCGCCGGCAGCGCTCGGCGCGTGTAATGGCGATGCAATCACGACACGATCTCCCGCCCGTGGTGCGAGCGGTCATAAGCACGCACCGCTACGGCACATCCATGCAGATACAAATGCCACCGACAGCCTGGTCGCTGCTAAGAGACGAACAAAAAAAAGCTGGGATCAAATTGATGTCTGAGCAGATACCAACAGATAAGCGAACAACAAGGAGTCATACGGTGACGTGGCCCTAGTGGGTGGGAAAAGGACAGCGAATACGTTTGCACTCCCCGATAAGGCACGACGAACGATAGCGCGATTTCAGGGCTATCGCACTTGTTCCGGCCAAAAAAGACATTTTTCCTAGCGTTGCGATCGATTAATTTCCAATAAAATGAGGGCGCAGGACAGCTTCGGCTAGCTAAACTCTTGCACTACTTTCAGTCGACTCGATAAAGCAAACCGCGTGAGACAAATTCTTCCGAGTAGGCCAAACCCAAAGTGATCACCTTCAAATCGCGCCAGACTTACCCGCTCATTGGTTGCTATTCACATCTGGCCCTCATGGTTTGCCTTCTCTGATAACTGCACGAGCTAAGCACTGCTAGAACAAATGGGGCAAAAAGTGTACAGGTGCTACCCAACGCAGCTGTGTGTGTACCGGGCCCCTCGATCAAGCCCACCTCGCTCCCAGCATCCATCTCTCGCGCGCGTGCACCTTCGGCGGCGACAACGCGACACGTTGCGCCACCTGCTGCTGTTGCGATCAACAAGCCACGCAGCAGCGCCAAGCGCAGCCTCGATAACCGCTCGCCCCTTCACGGCAGGTGCCAGCATCGGCGCCACGAACGACCACGGGGTGGACGCTGGACTCCGTAGACCTCCCGCCAGGCTGGCTGACAGTTCCTCGTGCATACCAGGAGGACAGGTGCAGCGCTTTGTTCCGCCGTAACAATGGGTGGCAACGGTGCAGGTCTGCGATAATAGATCTTACGCTTAATTCCGCAAGTAGGCTTCCCCACAGTTGCGATCAACGGAAGAGATGGGACGGCGACAGAACGAGCGCCGTGGGCGTGGATAGGAAGCCTAAAACATTTCTGTAGTATCGAGCAAGAAACCGCTTTCGCGTTGAGATTTCTCGAATGGGATGGTCGGCCGTCTTGCTTTGATAACTGTGATATGGGGGCAAAGCTCAGTTCCAGGATTTGGCATAGGCTCCACTCCGCGCCGGACCACACCTGTCACCGCCAAACCTTCCTTTCGAGCGCATGCCAGAAACACACAACCGCAGCCCCGCCGAGCGGCTCACCCACTGTTCTGGGACGGGGTGGACCCGCGGACCTCGAAAACATTCGGTGCGTGCGCTGACAAGAGAAAATGGGAGAGACGTCCAAACCGTCCACGCGCTACTTTGCCAGGCTTGGCGCCATCCTTTCAAACTGATGCGTATACGACCGTGCAGCGCATAGCCACTGAGATCACGGCAGGAGGCCGATCGTGACTGTTGCGTGCAGGGCCCCGCGGTATACACGCGAAGGGCGAACAGGGCCACGCTGACACGCCCCAGTTGGAGATTCCCGCGACGCCGCCGAAATGAAGCGTGACTGTGGGGAGGCGGCGAAGTAAGCACGGCGGCAGCCATCGACACCAGCTGTCACGCGTGCAGGCGCGAACACTAATCGGACCATCGTAAACTACACTCAACAACGCAGCCGGTCTTCGCTGATCGCCACGCTCGAGTGACCTATGCTGCCACGCAGCTTCTCTACGAGTAGGCCCCCGTGAGCAGCTAAAATTGGCAGATGACCGGCGCCGGTATTCAGGGAAACACGCGCGACGATGCCGGCTTGGCGAAGGCGGGTGGTGACAAGACACAGATGTAGAACAAAGCAACACGAGAAGAAGGGACGGACAAAGTCAACAGCATGCCACTCATCTGCTACTGATCGCTGCTTCACGATGCTTGTCTGCAGCGAATCTGTACCCACTAGCACTCGTGCCACAACGAAACTAGCTCCATTTGCATACACAATGCACCGACACTGAGCCGGACCCTGGGGCGGATGGATTGCATATATATAGGCGACCCTCGGAGGGTGCAATTAAAAATGGGATGGGGCCACATATGTTTTTGGGCTGAGACAAATGAAGGTCACTCGCGGTTTTCCAACAGAAAAAATCTCTCGGGAGAAGGGGCGACCAGAGGCTCGCATTCAACAATGAAGAGCCCGCAACCAAGCCGAGTGCCTCCAACCCTGCACACTATGCGCGTCCGACACGGAACTTTCCAAGGCGCCGAGCGGCACGCTCGGAGTGCCCCTCACGCGCCCCGAAAGAATGCGCACACCCTTGGAGGAAAAGGAGACGGGGAAGCTTCCTCGACCGCAGCCCGTTCAATGAACGCATAGCTGATGCGAATCAAACGGACGGCACCATTACGCGGCAGCATATACGCACGTGGGAGCCTCTTCGAGGGGCGCCTTCTAGATCTTTTTTTTTCCTTCCCTCCATTCGCGTACCTCGAGGGCCAAAATCGTAACCGACCGGTTTCGCAGCGGCGTTATCGCATGCACGGCGGCTCCGGAGACCGTGCGGAAAAAGAACGACGCAAACGGACTACGCGACCGCGTGACGAAAGCCGCGGGCGTTCGTGAAGTGGAAATAAGAAAATTCAGATTTGTACACATCGGGCTGGCTAACCACTGAACGGCCGATCATGCCTCACGGTGTTAGGAATATTCACCGACGTCACAGTGACCGCCGTTTCATTGTTTCACGTCTAATCGCCTTATCGGCACTTGCCCAAGCCTGCACCCCTGAAGAGGCGTGCTGTACAAAAAGAAAATTGCACTCGTGACGTCACGAGCATATGCTCCCACTACAAGACCGCGTGATACGGCGGCAGGCGCAGTAGTGCCCACGATAGAGAGAGAGAGAGAGAGGCGTGGTCGCAATGCTGATAACTAATAGGCAAGGGGTCATTTTCCAGGAAGGCACCACCCAGTTGTATACGGTTACCAGGCCGGTCGCGACCGACCACAAATTAATTTCTATTTCTGACAGGGGTGAGGCAAAAACATGTCGGGTGAAATCTCGCCTCCGTTCACTCTACTTCGCTCTTGACTGTACAATATGTTACGAGGGGAGTTTGAACTAAACACACCGTATCGCCAACTCACAAAAACCAAAGCGCAAAACGCGACGGCATTCAAGACACCTCGTCCTGCGCGCTTTCCTTTGGGTCACACCAAGGAGACCGAGAACACACGCGTCCACTACCAAGCCAGAGGATTCCTGGGATGCCGCGCACCCAAGATAGCGCGCGGTCGTCCTCGGCGCAAGACTGGTCGTAGTGCCAATATCTCGTCCCTGCACGCACCGTTATTGGTGGCAACTGTTACGCAACAGCTGGGGCGGATAAGAACCTGCAGAAGCGCCTCGGGCGGGGAAAAAGAAAAAAACGCGCGCAAACCTCAGTGCGTGACATACACGATGCCTGTGCGCAGCGCACGCGACCTCATCGCGGGAGGAGTCTCGTAACCTAGCCGCGCGCGTGACAGCCTTACCAAGGAGTTCAACTCACGAGGCAAGTTTCTGTCGCCCTCCCTCCCGAGAGGACGCGATGCTTACTCGCGCGTATTAAAGAGACTACTCGGGAAAACCGGAAGAAAAGAAAAAAAAAAACGAACGCTTAGCTACGGCCGCCAGCTCAGCGGTAAGAAGTCGTGGCGAAAGAAAACTGCGCGAAGGACAGAACCAGGTATGTGCCCTGCAAAACAGGAGTGGTTTATCGAATCTCGCCCAGCTGCGGCTTGGTTTACGCGGTACAGACGGAACGCTGCATCAGTAAGCGTTTACAGGAGCACAGCAACTGTTCGCACTCTTCCGACGAAAATTGTGCGCCGCTTTTTAACAAAACAGAATCGGCGGCGCCAAAGACAAGGGGCGTGGCCCCGACAAATGTGTTAGCGAGCCTTCCGCTCACCGGTACAAAAAGAAACAGCGTCCTTAGCGCGTAATCGCAGTCACGGAGCGCAGGATCAAACTCAAACGCACCGTTTACTCGCACCGCATCGCGTCAGCCGCTGTTCCCGCGCGTAGTTCGTCACGAAGCCCACGAGTGCACGCAACGTGGCAGCGCAAGCAAAGAATCCAGCTGGAAGAGACCAGCGGAAGCGTTGCCCGGCCGTGACGTCAACAAGGAGCGGGTTGGGCGAGGTGCTGCATGCATTACGCGTGCAAACAATGCATCGCCTGTGGCACTATACGAGCTAATCGAGAGCGTAAACGCTCGAAATATGCAGGTGAATGGCCATTACGGAGCCCAAGCCGGAGAAAGGCAGCGATGCGGCAATAATTCAACACCCGCCCACCCCGCCAAACAGAGACGTGCCCTTCTCCGCGGGAACTCGGCCATTCACACAATCGAAACGCCAAGAGCTCCGCGTCCCTTGCTCAGCCTCGACGCTGCAAAAGGTTGGGGCCGGACAATCGTAACTGTTTTGGCCAAGCACAAGAGAGACGCCAAAAACAAGCTCTACGAGGAACCAGTTGCGCGGCAAAAAAAAAAAACAAAAAAAACCAATACAGCCGCGAAGCAAGAATTCCGCCCGGTTACCAAACGAGCAGCAATGTTTTCTAGGCCGGTGGTCGCGCTTCGCGAATATAGACGCAGCTCTTCGCTTAGTGCTCCTGTTCCGCCAACCACACATCCTCTGCAAAGCACTGAGCCGCACTGCAACGCCAGGCGTCGGCGACCACAGAGGAAGACTAATGACAGCGCGTGGGTTGAGAGAAGGAGTACGATCAGATAGCGCGGCTAACTGCTCTCGGTCACGGTCGAACGCTCTTGCCGCCAGGCTGCGAACGCTTAGCGGTCACGGGACGCCTCTCCCCAGCGGCGGCGATCCCGGCAGAAGCTACGCCGGGCCCGTTTTTTTTTGTCTCGGCAGGGAATTGCCCGAACCAACTATCTCCGCGAACACAATGACGCAGCTACCGAACGACTCCGGGGCCCGTTCGAAAGCGGCGGCCGGCACAGGCGGAAGACACGGGTTGCCCGGCGCTCGCTACGATTGTTGTCTGCCGGCTGCGAAAACCGTCCCATTGTTGCTGCTGGCGCTGTTTAGCGCGCTAAACTAAACGCAATCGTCACGCTCGCGGCGGCCGAGAGCTCCGAGAACCGAACCGACACGCAGCTGTGCCCTTCCGAGTCTTCCCGTTTTCTCTGGGTAACGAGACTATCCTGTGGGAGCACTCCGAGACGTCGCACGCAATTGTTGCATGCAGTACAACAAACTTCATCGTGCGTGGACAAAACCAGGCAGAGAGACCTTAAGAGTTATAAAAACAAACAAAAAACCATAACGACATGAATGCCGTGCATTCTAAACTGGAGGGTTGAAATGTCAGAAAGAACGGTAGAAAGAGCTGCATCTGGAAAACAAACGGGATGCGACGGCATCAACAAAGATCAGATACTATAATCGGATACAACTCAAGAACCAACGTCTTTTCCCCGTCAAGGGACCTCCTTCCAGCCAATGGCGTTGGCTGATTCTCATGAACCTGGAAGTGTGACGATGAAGGAAGGGGGATATCCCCCCTTTCATCTTGCACTCCCTACATAGTCACGCTACCCGATTGTCAGGCTCACACAATCGGCCGACGCCACTGGCTGGAAGGGGTCCTTTGACGGGGAAAAGACGATTCGTTCTTGAGTTGTATCCGACTATAGAAGATAAAAAAAACAGCGAAAAAAAGGATGACCAGTATACGCTGTTCTGTGCGCATCCTTCCATGGTTGCAGCACTTCTCGCCTCCTCTTACATACACGCCACCTCAAGCGTGCAGTTATATGCCGCTTGCCTCAAGCTGTACTGACTCACATATGCTTGTGGAAGAGGTCAACCGCCGGATTACATGTTACGCCGGAAAGCAAAAAAAAAAGGGGGGGGGGGGGGGGGGGGCAACGCTATCTTCGACCATGCAGAAGCCGCAACTTTGGAGGTACGAAAACGTGCTTGCGATTGCACCAACAGCGCGGTGCCATCCTCGCAAGGAAGCGGACTAATAATAGACGCCGTGTTTGTTAAGGAACAGCGCACGCACAGTCTCGAAGAGTGCGCTGCTGGCGTGTACGAACGCGCCGGAGGCCGTGCAGTGAGTAAGCTTCCGGCTGCTTCTACGCTCGGCAATTTCGGCTACTCCTCCAACTCGTGCCAAGTCCGACCTCGTAAAGCTTCGTACCGGCAATTCGAAACGCCGTGTTGGGAGGTTCCAGAGCGGCTTCAAGGCAACCCTGAGCTCTGTCTGTTGAGCCAATCATGTTGGAACACAAGCTTGTCAGCTTCAAAATGCATGAGTCGAAGACGGTGAATGGAGCCCAGGAAAATGCAGTTACCAGCAGGACTGACAATGGTGATGAATTTTTTAGGTCGAAAGGTGTTTTATCGTTTTCTCAAGGTGGGGTCAAAGAACCATTTCCCAAGCATTTCACCGTAAAGAACCTGAGCACCAGGCAGGGGAAAACTTGTACCCATTGTATCACCGGGTGGGTACCCGGTGGCACTGGGGACCGAACTCCGCACCTCCCGCATGCGAGGCGGATGCTCAAATAGGCCACCGCTGCGGTGCGTTACCAGCAGCACTAAACAGTTGAAACGTGATATCGCTGATAGCGCTGTCCTGCATGCTCACCCTAGACAGCAATCGCTCAGTTCAAGCCGGCGCGACTGCCCACTAACTACAGGGAATAATAATAATAATAATAATAATAATAATAATAATAATAATAATAATAATAATAATAATAATAATAATAATAGTCTTTATTTCCATCAACATGATGGGGGAGGTTGGGTAAAAAAAGCTGGACAGCTTTACTGCCCCCTCCCCCCCGCCTATAAAATACACAATTGCTTCCACAAAGGCGGAGCTAAGCGGACGACAGAACACCTTTCAAAACTAAGCGCAGTCATAACGATCATGAGAAATGAAAAATAACACGTAATAAAACAAGTTATCATGAAACAAATGAAACAACGTAGTATCAATAGTGAGGCCTATTTGTACATACTGAGACAATTATGGTTTATGAGGGTTTAACGTCCCAAAGCGACTCAGGCTATGAGGGACGCCGTAGTGAAGGGCTCCGGGAATTTCGGCCACCTGGGGTTCTTTAACGTGCACTGACATCTCACAGTACACGGGCCTCTAGAATTTCGCCTCCATCGAAATTCGACCGCCGCGGCCGGGATCGAACCCACGTCTTTCGGGCCAGCAGCTGAGCGCCATAACCACTCAGCCACCGCGGCGGCCCTATACTGAGACAATTGTAGTGCTATTGAAGGTATGTCGCATTCACATGGCTCTAGACATACACAAAAACTACAAATGAATATTTACACGTAGAAAGGGGTATATTTCAAGCCATTACATACAAGAGTACGAGAAATATTGTAAAGGCATAAAAAAATCAATTCAGGTATAGTAGGATAAATTTAATGATCTTCAAGAAAATAGATTTAATCCTGAAAAAAAAACAATTTTAGGTCTTTCATTGATGCTTTTTCGGGATGTATGTTGTGTCTATAACAAATATCCAATAATTATGTCAGTTTTTGTTTAATCATTTGCTTTCCGTAGCTTGTTCTGCACCTCTCAATTTTCCAAATTTCCGGACAACGTATCATGCGAAGGTGTTCTCTTTGATAAGAAAGCTAAGGAAGAAAGAAAGTTTGTTTTGTTTTACATCTTTTTTTGTAAGTGCACAAGCGGTAAAGGTAGAGTTGAGTAATTTTTAGAATCCCTAATTGTTCATGTAAAGGCGAACTTGGGTGATCCAGTGGAACATTAAAAATGTGTCGCAACATTCGTTTCTGCAATGTAAGGACTTTTCTTAAATTTGTAGCAGTAGTACTCCCCCAAACTAAGTGAGCATAACTAATGTGAGAGTCAAATAATGCATTGTAAAGAATGACCTTAACATTTAATGGCAACAACTCTTTATTAATGTATGTAACTCCTTAACTCCTACGATGCTTGAAAGCTTCGAAACAACATGTTGGACGTGATAATCCCAAGACAGATTTTGATTAAAAACTACACCAAGAGTCTTGAAAGCATGGAGTATTTCTATTTTTGAGTTACCTAGCAACAAATCTGGTGATAAAAACGTTTTTAATTCTGAGACGAAAAAGTATGGCATTTGTCTTAGACGTGTTTATTTTATCAATGGAGGTTGCTCAAGGCACGCTTAAAACGAATAGCCAACATTGACAATACGGCGTAAACTCCGCCGCGCCTTCGATCACACCTGCAACCGCTTCGCGAACTTTACCATCAGTGCCATAAGCAACGAAATGCGGGAAAATTTTCCACCCGCGATTCAATTCAATTGGCTTTTATTTCCTCAAGCCTCTGGACAGCTACTCAACCAACTCGAAGCAACCTACGTAAGGAGGGGAATTTTGCATCGCCCGAGAGAAAAGAAAAAAAGAAACGGAAAAAAGCCCAATAGGTGGAGAAAAGGGAGAGGCTTCCGAACAGCCGGACCTATATGGATACCGGTGAGGCTGAACCAGCACCGCGAGCACAAACCAGATCCGTTTCGGGTGTCGACGTTCACACCATGCCTCCGCTCGCCTCCTCTGCTTTCCCACCGACGAGGTGGCAAAGACAAAGGCCGGAAGGAGGAGGCCGGCGGCGACAAAAGACGCGCCCCCTCCGGGAAGAAGGGGGGGGGGGGGGGGGGGGGCGGTCGGACACGAGGCGGACATATACGCCGAGCCATTATCGCGGCGAGCGGCCCATTCGTCGCCCGACGCGCATGCAGCGAGCGCGACGACACTTCGTATGCACACAGAACGAATCGGCAGACGTTCCTCCTCCGCCCCCCCCGAGCGCCGCTCTTCTTCTGCCCGCCGAAACGACGTCTGGGCCACCTTGCGGCTGCAAGCTGCAGCGACGCCTGCGCGGCGCGAGGCAAGGCACCAACGAATTGGGCGCGCTTTGAGAGAGCGGCCCGTCTCGAGACCCGTGCACGTCACTCGGTCATAGACTCGCAGGAGGGGCACGGCTGGTATCGCACCAGCACAGCGGAGGGGCCAAAATGGTCCCCCCGCCGCAGACGCGACACGGCGCGGTCAGGATGGAGCAGAGGGGACGAGCGCAGGAAACCGGATGCGCAAAGATGCCGACCACACTGCGCGTACCAAATACTCGGAACCGATTATGCACGCCCGCCGCAGAACAGACGCGCACAAGCCCGTGCTGGAGCACTTTGCCCGCTACGTTGCGGCGAGTCAGCGGGCACGGGAACTAACCACACTTGACGCTGGCACATAGTACAACGCGACGTGCTTTGACCGTTCCGTACGGGACGCTTTGTCCCACCGCACCGGCACAGCGTCAACAGGGCGCGTAACTAACTTACTGAGTAATTACGCGAACCCCATAAGTAAAACGGCGAGACCACGGAAGGAAGTAACGGGAAAGTAGTTTTTACCACTCCAGTTGCATTCAGGTAAATTGTGCGGTAACCAAAGCAGAAATTTACGTTAAACAGCTTCGCCTAGCAAGGCAGGTGCCGCCTGCACTCAACTCGACCACAAGGCGTCAACACTAGCGCGCTATGCGTGGACTTGGCGCCGGAACTGGCAGCGAGAGGACACCGGAGCCGCGACACCGCTTCAGGACACCGCCTTCCAGACTGATGTGTGCTGCTGCTGGCATCCAGGAAGGACAAACGCAAGAGCTGGAAACGAACGCGGGAAGGGAAGCGACACAGTCGGCCACGTCGAGAACGAAGGAGAATTAACAACTGCGTCAGCTAATCAAAACCTGAGGCCGGAACGAGACGCAGAGCTTGGCATAGGGCCCGGTAGAGTGGACACGTACACTACCCTGCACGCGCCATTTGGGCAGCCCTATATGCAAACAAGCGAAGAGTGTGGCTACGCGTTTTCGAAGCAATCTCGTCTCAATCGCATCTCTTGCAGATACCAAGGTATCGGCATATAAGCCAAATAATATTTACGCGCCCTGGTTTGCCGTTCATCACAGGCAGACGCCATCCCCCGACAAAAACTGCCCTTTATAGCGTAAGCTTGGGCACGCGCCTACTAATGTTAATGTTAGTCCGGCCTCCAGCAGCGCTAATATGGACTCAATTCCCAAAACAAAGGCGTTATGACAGCACAGGCTCGCCGCCCAAAACTGGCTTTAACTCGAAAGCATAAGGCACCCAACGAGAGTTTTTCTCGAGGGTCAGCCCGGCCAACACACGCCGACAGCCACTCCAAGGAGTGGCATCGCTGACAGGCAGACGTCGCCTCGCGTGAGCAGCGCATCCTTCGCGCACAGCCGGGAGGAGGCGGACTTTTCCCGCTCCCGAACGACCACTGGAGCGACCTCTGAGGTGCATGCTCATCGCGCGCAGAAAAAAAGGGGGCACACACTCGGCGCAGCGACGGGCGGCCGACAGCCGAGTGTTGTACCGGCGAGACATCCAGGCAGACGGCGAAGGAAGCCGGACGACGAGGAACCGAACACTTGCGCGCACGCATATGGGCCGCACGCAATCGGAATGCCGCGTGCGCCACACGCGAACGGCCGACTTCCTCGACGGGCAGCCTCCCGAGCAACACACTGACCGGCCGCCGATTCTATTTTTCCCCCCCTGCACTCTTTGGCGTTTCGCGCCCGGCCCCCGATGCCTAGACAGCCCCCTCGCCCACTCGGATGATGCGCTGTTGCGTGGGGGGGGGACTGCCTGGCGAGCACCGCGAGGAAAAAACGGGGCCACTGGGCACACGCGTGATGTCGTGCCGTGGTAGGCCCTTTCTTTTTTGCCGCACCAACATTGGATCATGAGAACTCAGAGCTCGCGCGAGGTGCGACAGCAAACAGGTACACACGCCAGCTAGAAAGACACGATAGCCAGATAGAGACTCAAACACTACGCGCTGAACTAACGAAATCAACCTTCAGACAAGTCACAAAACAAAACAACGCCCCGCGATCGACGAGCAAGACAAAGCGGGAGCACGCAGCGCCGCATGTGGCCAAGTCAGCCCCGTTTCAATTACTGGACTCTTATTAAAGGCACGTTAGGGCAGGCCTGTGGTGGTCAGCTTCGTGTTAGCGGACCCAACAAGACCCCTAACGCTCCTGACTCCGGCTCACGAGGTGAGCGGTAGAGAGGTGGATGTTCTCGGGGAAAAGGACACCTCTGAAGCCTGCCCAAACACAGCCCCCGAGACATTCGACTCCGTGCCACGTAAACCACGCGCTCACGAGGGCTGCCCGCATCCGCACTCCTGAACCTCCCGAGCCTCGGCGCCACGCGAGCGAAGAACCAGCCCGTCCACAGGCGCGCTGCGAGACTCCAAGCTTCGAGCGGAAGCATTTCGACGGAGAGACGCCGACGAAACGAGACGCCTCATCCTCCCGGCTCTGCAGATCCTTCGAACCTACTGCGTATTAATGGACCAGTTCGCTTTGCCCTTGCATCCTTAAGCTCAAACCAGTTTGCTTGTAATCGAGAGGAATCCGGCCACTTATTCGCTGACAAGTTTCGGTCAGGTAAATGTGTAAACCTGAGCACAGCAGCGTTTTTGTATTTCGCACTCCATCGAAAGGCGGCAGTGCGCAAACCTGCGACCTCGCGCTCAACTGAATTATATCCCAGCTACTAAGCTACCGTGACGGAAACACCA
Source organism: Amblyomma americanum (assembly GCF_052857255.1). Taxonomy (NCBI): domain Eukaryota; kingdom Metazoa; phylum Arthropoda; class Arachnida; order Ixodida; family Ixodidae; genus Amblyomma; species Amblyomma americanum. Next base: position 412,918,545 of record NC_135497.1, read on the forward strand.
TTTTACCATAGGACAACTTTTTGGGGGGTCTGGGAAGAAAAGGCGGGGTGTGTCTGCGGCACCGCAAAACTATAGGATTCTCGCGATAAAACGTCCAAACATAAACTCGAAATGGCTGCCGACAGGACACTACGCTGTCCTGCATGCTAAACGCGCCAACTCGAGCGAACTGATATGCGGAGCAGCCTGAAGGATTCTACAGGCAAGTGAGGTCAGCACACGCCAGACTAGCGTCCTTCAAGCCACACACTGCTTCAAAAATGAAGTCACGATTTGAAGCTGCCACAATTCGGTTTCTCCCTTCCTAATGGCCTCTCTCACCAAGAAATTCTTTTTTTCCGCGCGCGCGCACCTTCCGTCCTGTGAGCAGCATCATTCGGCGCGGTTTGAGTTCTGCACATGAACGTGAAGAACCGGCCGGCGGACAACGGGCGAAATTTGTCAAGAGAAATACGACTGTCGCCTAGCACTGCGCTACCAAACACGTTCGACCGTTTTCACGGCATGCAGGAGCTGAGAGAAAGCAAAACTCGTGTCGTGAAGAGACAAATTCTGTACCGGTGCGAACCACTTTGAAGCAACGCTCGTTTTACTTTGGTCCCGGAACCTGAAGGGATCATTGCTGTTGTGGGCTCCGGAGGCAACAAACACATGCACGTCACGGAAGGTACCGGCCATATTAGAGCGGAGGATAAATATACCGATGAGAAGGTCCCGTGTCAAGCTCCACGAAAATTTGTATTTTATAGTGCAATCGAAAACATGTATTCGAACACGAATACGCCCTGAGAGATTAACGCGGACGATAACGGTGACGATGCCAGCAATCTGTATAGTGCACACAGCGACTGATAAGCTTTTAATGCCACTGCACGCAGAACTGGCCCCAAAACTAGAGCCTGGACAACTTCCGAACTTGAGGAGCGAAAATTACAGAATCCATAAGACAACAGTGCTAGGAGCATGCGCGCTTTAAACGTAGCGCTGGCTTCAGCAGCGCCCAGAAAACTGGCCGCAAACGACTCAAGCACGGGAGTGCGCGAGACGCAATTTGGAAGCATGGACACGCACATTGTAAGTGCGTGAGCTATGAACGGCGGCTGTTGCATTCCGAAGCTATAGCGAACATTCTGCGCGGATCGGTCTATGACAGCCGCTGAGTGAGGACAACGGACCCGGTCAAGGTGCACCAAAGAAGTTTGCGAACAGCGTTGCCTTCCTGCAAGAAGCCGGAGGTCAGCCTCCAGACTATGATGTCCACGCTGCCCTTTGTGCGCGGCTTATAGAAGCACTGTTATCCACGGGCGTCGCTCAGAAGATTCTGATATAGGTGAATTTTGAGAGGAATCTTGTTCAGCAAAATTGTGAACTGCGGGGTTTAACGTCACATGGGCTATGAGGGGCGTGTACGGCATCGGATTGATTTCGACCACCCGGTGTCCTTTACTGTGCACTGACATCGCACAGTACACGGGCCTCTAGCATTTTCGCCTCCATCAGAATGCGACCGTCCCGGCCGAGATCGAACTCGCGTCCTTCGGGTCAGCAGCCGAACAACTTAACCACTGAGCCACCGCGGCGGCTTCAAGCTAAAAAACAGTTTACAAGATGCGCCGGCCAAGAATCAGGTCATCGCGGGAAGAAAAACAGGATTCAGTTGGTGCGGTTGCAGAATTAAGCGCAACTCCCGATGCCGTATAGTATACCAAGCCGTAACCCACGCCAAAACACAATCGATTACCAACCGCAGGCGCGACGCTGGCAACTGGGCGTTGGCACAGACTCAGGAAAGCCATTGTGTCCGATACACATCGCGAGAGCAGCGCACCATTACGGGGACGGTGCGCATCCCTGGGCGTGCGGCGCACGAAGCACCATTGTGTAGAGAAAAAGAATTAAAAAAACGCGAGAACGTTCACGACAAAGGCTAAACATTTTTTCTCTCTTCCTCGTCGATGGCGGCCTTGAGCTGAAAGCGTGATCACCGCGCACACGCTTGCGTCGACTGGACACGACGACGCTTCCCGGCAGAGCATGTTCGGAGGCCCTGACGAGTGGTTTCAGAACTCCTTAACCAGCACACAGGCGCGGATTGTTTCAGAGGGCGGGCTGGTCTCGTACCCGAAATGTACTTTTCGAATATGCTTCGCAAAAGCGCAGGGCGGGGCTTACTCATTACCAATGATGAGGTGCTTCTAAAAAAAAAAAAACATTTCAAGAAAGTCACTCGCAAGAGAACAAGCCTACAGCAGCCCGCTGCGCCTATAAAAAGCAGGCCCCTTCAGCATAGAGAAAGAAAATTCCCGAGAGAACCCCGGATTCGCAAAGGGCTTATCCTGAAGAGGTCGCTCCGTATCAGAGCTTCATCACCTCTGCCTTCGCGCGCAGCCAAGAAGCGCAGCACCTGAAGCCGCCACGCCATCGGTACGAAAGCATCGCTGCTATCGAGGCCCCATCGAAAGCAGTTTATATTTTTCTTTTTTGTCGGCCGCGTTCGTACGCGCGACCTTGAGCCTCGCGATACGGCACGCACTGGCCGCACGGGATCGCGTTCGCCCGCCCCGAAAACGGTAGCGGAATGAGGGGCGCCGCTTCAACCCCCTAACTAAGCAAACAAAAAAGAAAGAAATGGCGGGTAGAAGCTCTGAACTTTCAGGATTTCGCTCTTACTGACCTCTATAGACCGCAGGAAACGTAAAAAAACTTGCAGATCAAGTGTGTGTGTGTGTGTGTGGGGGGGGGGGGGGGGGGGGGGAATTCATGCACGATTCAAACGGCAGAACTGCGCTATACAACAATTCAATAACCCAAATCCACTATCACTAGTGCGACTTGGCAGTACTCACGTATAAATTGTAGGTTATTTATTCTACCGCGGGAATCGGCCTTTGTACCGAGCGATCCTTACGGCAGACCTCCTGTGCCCCTGGACCTCAAAACTTAAGACTTTGCTTTGAGAAATATTTCGGGAAATGCGTAACGCTGTAAGCATTTTATACGCTATTGCGACCACAAGCAAAACGTCTGCCGTTTGTACAGCCTGTACCGTACTGGTGTCCCACACACGTTTTCTAAACATGGAAAAGACCTAAACCGCTAAATTGCTTGGCAGTTTAATCTTACGCACCCAGAAACCCTGAGAGCGTAGTGATGTGCGTTTCTCTGTGGGACCCGCGTATCCCAAGCTTGCTCAGACTACGGCCAGGCCTCGAGGCAGGGAGAAAAATCGCTTTTCTTTCGGCGCCTTTCGCGCGCGGAAACTTAACCGAAAACGCCATATACGTCGGGAAGTAGCGAGGGCAAAGTTCAGAGCATGGCCTATTGGAGAGCAAGAGTGCCGCTGCATTCAGTCATGACCAGAGGTGCAGCCTTCATCAAAAATAGGCAGCCCACACGGTTGGCTTCTTGGCCATGCAGCGAGCCTGCTTTTGCGTCCTCAGCATCCCAAACCACTCGAGGGCGAGAGGAAATTTCGTGCTCACCATTCTGAACTTGGGACTACCAGGGGTTCTTGGGAACCGCACCACACGGCGTTTAAAAGAGCCCTTAAGCTGCGTAATTTTCAGAAAGGTAGTCGTGCCACAAAAGTGGGCATACAACACGCAGCGGTGGCGGACCTCGGGATGGATGGATGGAAGGTAGGAGCGTCCCCTTTGAAACGGGCAGTGGTTGTTGCCACTATGCTCGGTTTTTTTTCCTTTATTTTTATTTACTCTGCTGGAAGTTGTTAATACAATTCGCCATTTCCTTTAAAAAAACGCCTTCCTACACTTTAAAATTTATGTCACCTCTCAGCTTTTGTGCCACCAATCCTCCTATCGTTTTTTGCTAATTTCCACCGCAGATTTATTTACATGACTATTGTTATCTCTAAACCCTAAGGCCTCAGGAAGAGTGACTGTGCCTGCATCGACATCGGGATGGATACCATCGCATTTTAGGATGAGGTGTTCTATTGTTTCTTCAGATTTACCACACACAGCACACGTGTCATCTTCTTCGTTAAATTTTTTTCTGTAGCTGGCGTTCTAAGACACCCTGACCTAGCTTCAAAGAGGGCACTGCCTATTGAGTTATCATAAAACTTTTCCTTCCTGATCTGCTTTTCCAGCATCGATATAGTTCTACACTATGCTTCTTTCCCATTTGAATCTATCCAATTTTTACCTTCGACGTTTTTAACCTGTCGTTTAATGCTCTTTCTTTCTCCTTCCTCCTCTCTGGCAAACTTACTGGTTAGCTTTCTAGTTCGTTTCCGCCACTGTGTGTCAACGCTCCTTTCTGTACAGGTATTTAAATACCTTAGCTGCCCACCTGTTATCGTCCAATTTCCTCAGGCGTTCTTCGTATACTATTTTACTCTGAGCTTCCGTGCTTCGAACGTTGCCCAGCCCATATCCCCCTGTACTGTCTCGTTTGTGGTTCTCCGTGGGCACCTAGTGCTAATCTTCCGACAGTTATCTGATTTACTTCTAATCGCGACTGAACTGCAGCCCTGAAGCATAGAACCGCATTCCCGAAAGTAAGCCCCGGCACCATTATTCCTTTCCAAATACCTCTGAGGACTTCATACCTGTTGTACCCCCCCAATGCCCGATGTTTCATTATCCCGGCATCTCTTCGCCCTTTTGCTATGAGAGAAAACTGCATTGAAACGCCATCTAGCGACAGCGACAGGGGCCGGGACAGCTCGGGGGTCTGCAGGCATGTCAATTGGCTCCTTTCGGTGTGTCGCGCTACTGTTAGGTGAAATGCCGAGCGTTGCCACAGCAAAACCGCACCTGTTAACGATGAATTAAAGCTGGACGCCACAGACATGCAGTTTTGTTCGGCGACTTAGCGTCACGCGAACGACCATTACGCTAGCGATATCGCAGCGCGGCCAGAGCCGGCCATGCGCCGGTTGCCTTGTCGTATTTCGGCCATGTAGTGAAAACAAAACTATGAAAAAAAGAAAATGCCACCCACGCGACTTTTATTGCGTCGGAGCATTTATTTAGGCGAGAAGGGGCGCGACGCACCGAGCCGAGCTAACTGACATGCTTGTCGATAAAATGGGGCACCAGCACGATTGTCTCGATCCAGGACAGCTGCTGCTAGATGGCATTGCGATGCAGTTTTCCAGAGCTCCGCCACCGGCTGAGTGTTGTATACCCCTCTTGCTCACGAATGTATACCTGCGGGCCGAAAAGGGACCCTTTCATCTCGTTAACGCAATTCTACAACACGACAGCACTGATGTGGACATCTAGCTGCTCGTCACCGCCTTCCGTGAAGTCCATTTTCGTTGCAAATACGTGAATTTCTGGCACCCTCACCACGCAAAACGCGTCCACACCATACGGAGTTATTACGCTGGAGCTGACGGCAATGACGATCCTAAAACTGCACAGGAAAAAAAAATGTATGCACGCGCTTTTGAAGAGGTATCGCAAACTAGGAAAAACCGGTGTAAGTTGCAGCCTTCGCCGGCAGAGGGAAGCAAGGCAGAGGCGCAAAACGCGGCCAGGCATAACATAAGCAAAGCGGCGAAACGAGCGCAGCGAAGAGGGGCGTGGCGCACACTGACGGGCGAGAAGTAGCAATGCTGCAAGCGGCCACCGCATGCGCCCCTTAGCGTGCACCGGGCGAAACGCAATGGCACAACTCTACCGTCTCCGACGCTTCTAAAAGGGTAGGCAGAAAAGGAAGCGAGCACAGATGAAACCACGCAGGTTGCACGGCAATACTAGTGCTCAGCGGTCACACTGGGCAAAAACAAAAAGGTTGGGGGATTTGACCACCCCCTCGCGATCCCCTCCTTTCAAGATGTGATGGGCAGCCCAAACGCGCTCAAGAGGAGGAGCAGAGAGCATACTCGACAGTGCAGGTGGTGGTGGCCGCTGGTCCAAGGGCGCCGATAGATGCGGACGTCCTCATCGTGCTGCTGTTCGGCCCAGTAGCGGGGTGAGGCCGACGGGGGCCGCCGCCGCAGCGTGCCCACGTAGCTGAGGACGAGGCGGCACTTGGCCCGGGCGGGCTCGGCGGCGCCCGCGCTCCACGAGGAACACATGGGGCAGCGCTCGCGGCACAGTCCGCGCAGGGGACCGCGGCGAGACCGGAGCGTGTAGAACGACGCTGCCGGGCCGGCCGAAGGAGCCACTATGGAACGGAGACGAGGCTCGGGGGGAAGAGAGAAGGCACCGGGGGATCAGTTCACGCCGAGCGCCGCTCCGGCAGCGCGCGCGCAATCCGAGGCTTCGGGACGCTTCTGTGCCCGGCTCTAGTTCGCTCTCGTCACGTGCATCCGAAGCACTGCGGAGAAACTGCCGCCAGGGTCCGGCGCTTTCGAGCACACGCTAGGTAGCGATGGCACACCGACGCCACGCGCGAACGGCAGCGTCACACAAGCGCCAGCGCGCACACGCAGGCAGTTTTGATGCCGAAACACGAAGGAAGGACGGGCGAGAGCGCGCACACGCGTAGTGCTACCTATGTGGCCCAACGAGCGTCAGACTGCCGATTCACGCGACCAGGGGCGGGAAGCGAGCGCTACGCTGTTTCACGGGACACGACACGCGCCCAGAGACAGCTCGGCTGGCGGGGGAGGGGGGGAGAGCCGCGCATGTGGCGCCGGGTGGGTCGAGGGCCGCAGACCACGGCGCGTGAGGCCTGCCAGGCGTTCCGGAATCACGCGCCACTCGAGATGTGGCAGGCCACGGACGGGCGGGGGGTCCCGGGGAGAGGGAGTACGGCGCCGAGATTACAGACAGCAGAGATCCACCCCTCTGCTGCAGTTGTGGAGCACAGCGGCTGTGCGACGAGGACCAGGGTCCGCGGTTCAGGCTTCGCTGGGCCCCGAAGGGAAGTGCACCGCACCGGGCACTCCCAAACAACGCAGCGGGAGAAAAATGCAAAAGGCCCAAATATAGCACCGCAGAAAGTAAAGCAGGCACGAGTTATCCTCCTGGACAGCTGACTGCGGTCACGCACCCGGGACGTCGTGCAGGCTCGGCGCTCAAATCCGTGGAGGGGGGCACCAGTCGATGACGTTTCGTCGCTGGCCGCGAAACCACACGCGGTGCCCGCCCGACAGCGCACCAACTGTCCAGAGTGTGGTTCGTTTCCACCGAAGGCCAAGGGTCCCGGCGTCGGTCTTCCACTCTGATCGGCTTCCGTCTCCCAGGGTCCGAAAGACGACAAATGCCTCGTCGAACGCGACCGCGGGTCACAGATTAAATCTGCGGCGCTGATCGTTGGGCACACGGGTCAAGTAAGGTCAAAGAGGTACTACGGCAAGGCACCACGCACACCCAACGCGCGCGGCGTCTACGCGATGGTCTGAGATGGTCCCGCGCTGGCAGCAACCGGGCCACGCTCGAGTACGCTAAGGACGCTGTTGTTGTCGGGGCCGGGACGAGGAGGAAGATGGCTGCGAGGAGGAAGCAGCCGGAGAGAGAACCAGGGAGAGAAGAAAAGCCTCAGGGAGGGAGGCCCGGGAGGAGACCGGACGGACAACTCCGGCCGTTCACGGATGGGCTGTCCGCGTGCGTGCGGGCCGCGGCTGCTTCGCTACCTCGGTGCTGCGAGAAAAACGCACGTGATGTTCGCGGGATGGGTTTTGGGAAGACGGTGCGCCGACCGGGTCGCACGGCGGCGGAGGAGAATGGACGGCTCTCCGGGCGGCGCCTCTGCCGAGGACGAGCGACGGCCGGCCTCTGGCTGAGAGACGCGTTCTCCAGCGCGAGTGATGCGCCCCTAACAGACCTCTTGCGAGACCTAATTGCCGTCACGATGACGACTTTCGGGTCGCCTTCTCGCTCACTACTTCCAGAGGCAAACGCAGGGGCATGGTTCGCAGCCACTGCGCAACCGAACCGCCCCCCTCCTTTCCTTCTCCGGCCCGGGCGAACATAAGATCGGCCACGGTGCCGGAGCACGCTCGAAGCTGCCGTGGTGGTGGTGCTCTCCAACCTCTGCGCGGCCCAGTGCAGCAAAAGCGGGTCGTGAGACGCCACGCTCCGTGCGCCTAAACTGCTTAGTCAGGGGGGCGCAGGTCGCCTCACCCCGCGAGGGGCGGAGGCCCCGCCAAACGCTGTGCGGTACGCGCACCGTACAACGCCCGTCATGCCTCGCGCAACGAGCCGTCCACAGAAGACGACGAGCGGGTAAGTGCCGCGGGTGTTCTCTTTCGGCCCGAGAGGGGAAGGCCGAGAGAAATGAACGGAGCGAGACTCTATAAAAGATACGCGGCGTTATCGGACTTGGCCTACTTTGAGGCCTCCACCAGCGCGCGCCTCATCTGCATGGACGCTGGCGCCCGCGTTTAGGAGGGGTGGTTCGCACTAGAAAGCGAGTCTCTAATGGGCGCTGAGTGATGATGCAAAGCGGTGTGTAGAAATCAGCGACCGCTGAAGACCTAATGGGGACGGCGCACACACATTGTTGCGCGCGTGCCAAACTCGGCGCCTTGGGCCGACCGCGGCGACCATTCAAGCGCGTTGTTTCTGCAGCCCCCGACGAGGGGCACACGCAGAGAGTTCGCCAAGACCAGGATGCTCACGCGATGCCTCACTTATTTCCTTCCCAGGTTCGACTACAAACTGCCGGACATGGGAGAAGAGATCGCACTGGAACCGGAGTGTGGAGTGTCGATCACAGGCCGCTTAATGTCACTGGCGCATACGTACTGTGCAGCCGCGGGACGTATGGCAGGTGTTTCGAGTGTTGCACATAAGTGGCACCCAATTCAGCCGGCGCAGCTATTTTCCGCAAATACACCCAGCCTCCGTTCACAGTTTGCCAGGTTGGAAAAGATATCCTCTCACCGGTATCACACCTTGGCGCTCACCTTCGACCAGGCCGGCCGTCGTAGGAAAGACCTCAGAGAACAGGCTAAGATGGCCGGTAGTAACATGATGGCCGCCAAAATTTCGAAAACTAATGCGCGAACGCCAACCTACGACCACCTTCCGGTTGTTTTACTATGGTGGGATTTATTTAAAAGAGTTAAAAATGAAGCGTCCCGGCCCATGAATTTCGCATAGCAGGAAATGACAAAAGAGTGAGAACGAGAAAGGGTCAAGTCGGCGGGAGGTCTCGCACGCTGTCTCGCTAGTGTGACATGGGAGTTGGCGGACCATCGGCCAACTGCCGTCTTGTGGGAGACATGGCGCCGACGCCGACAGTCGGCCGACTGTTTTCGTCGGCGCAGTGTGACATAGAGCCAGACATCACGACGACATGGTTTTGGCAGACCGAGTCGGCCGACTGTTGGCCTAGTGTGACAGGCCCATAACTGCACGTGGGGCGCGACGCGTGCGGAGCACTTGAGCACGCAAAGGATTGCTCTCGACCGCTGGGATTTGGGGTTCCGCGCAGAAGTCGTCCACAGAGCAACCCGTTCTTCCGCAGCTGCTGCTGCCGTCTTCACAACCACGGTGATTTCGATAGGTCGGGTGCCCACTGCGGGCGCCCGCGCGACAAGTAGGTCGCGATAGCCCAGCCTCGACCGAGAAAAGCGCACGCAAACGCCAACGGCTAGCGGTTGCGCGCAAGTGATAAATCCAGAACGGAGGCAGACGCCATGACTTAACGAAACTGCGGGCATGCGGATCGGCCCAAATAAAATATGCGCCTCCAGGGGGAGAAACAAGTGCGGGGCCCCAAGCACGAGGAAAACCGTGGCTCCCAAACTCTGTGAACATAGCGAGCGATCATTTATTCACGTGTTCCTCGGAATATGCGCCGCGCTCGAATGTCCGTTCACGCAGAGCGAGAATAGATAAGCAGGCGTAGAAGAAACGTTCACTGGGCCTCTAGCCGCTGCTCTTATTATATAATGAGCGGCGCGATTCTGGGCTAATCCCCCAAGATGGCGAAGTCGATAGCAGAGAAGGGAAGCACCAAGGGCGTCCGGAGAGAAACGAAAGGACCTCTGTGGCACCTTTTCGCGTCCCTCCTCCGACACCGATAAGCGCAGGGCGTAGTACATCATGCAGCCCGCGCACAACGCGACCGACGAAGGCTGAGCAGCCGCCGGCAGTCCCGCTGCGTCATGGTCGGTATCGCTGAAGCATTTCAGCACGCCCGTGTTCCCACAGCGTCTAGGCGCTCTCCCGCGACGTGAGGCAGATTCCTTTCAGCCGACATTTGAAGACATTTCGGGCGTCGGACACACTGCACAGTTTCCGAGGGAGGGCCGCGCCGCTCACAGGCAGGGTTCGCCCATGGTGTCCAAAAGGTCCGACTGGATCGTTGGCTCGCTATAGACCACGACGCGTCGGTTGAGTCAACGTAGCCCCTGTCCGCCAACGGCAAGTTCGCATAATTTCGGGGCACCCAAGTTTCCATTATTGCACGATTGTTCGACCAGGTGCAACAAATGCAAATCAAGCATCAGTATACGCCACGATACCCGGATATTATTTGAAAGTTTGCACCTGCGCAAGAAAACTGTTTATAGGATGAAAATGTCAACAGCGTTCAATTTTACACAACACTTGTTACATTTTATTTTTCGTTATTTTTTCAGCGCACAACGGCGTTATCTGTGCTTGATAAGCCCACAAAGTAGTCATGAGCCCAAAGGCCAGCATGCCAGTCAACATGGTATCCATCCCAAGTGAGAAAATGGTGCCTGCCATGCCGAAGATGTCGATATGTATCGCCAGACTGCAAGCTCAGGGTAAATTGTCACCCGACCGGATGTCAGGAAGTGGTTTGAAATGAAATACACGTGCCGCAGCACGTAATCAGCACATTTCATCGGCCTGATGTCCCGTGATGAACTTATTTAATGCGAACGATATTAGACGATTGCCGTGGGGCTTATCCGCGAGGCAGTGTTATTAGAACTGCTGCACAACTGAACGCTTCGCGGCATTTACACCCGTACGCCCTTCTGCGTGCTTATCGCAATCGGACGGGCCTGGTCAAACTGCACACGGACATGTTTGCACCAACTTTTCCTTTGTATGGCTAGGTCTGTAATTATACAGTATAATCAATATACCGCAACTATACATTAGTTGTAGTGAAGTTTCCCACGCCGTGCGTGTTTAACGCGCCTGTGTTCGCGATAAAGGGTGCCCACTGAGTCCTTTCCCCCGTCCACCTCATGGCAGCGGAGGAAGGCGGTGAGTCACAGTAGCTACCGGGTGGGACCGGGGGAGGACTCCGGGAATCCGGGAAGGGTCAACGTTTCCCCAGGGCCCCTACACCGCGTCGCATTGTTCGCGTCCTTACGGCGAGGCAGGCGCACGCGGGCAGCGATTGTCCAATGCCTGCGGCTCTTTGGCGGCCTAAAGCGCGACCAGCATGACAGTGGCCCCGCTAGCTGCAGATATGAAAAATGACTGCTCGTTAGCATGAGTCAATGTCAACTGACATGCACAGGGAATGGACACGGGTTAGACGCGCTTTGTACGAGAGTATGTGCCCATTCGTCTACTGTGCATGAAGACACTTTGTGAGTGACGGCACCTTAATGGATGGGCCTCGGAGATGGCCTTTCCTCGAAACTGTGGTTATCAGATCTACTCTTTGAGGCTGCAAACGAGCCGCACCCGTGGGAAAGCGAGAGTTAAACTGGCGTGAGGAAAGGGGGAATACTCTGAAATCCCGATAGCGGAGAGTGCACATACTTTTGCAGTGTTGGTCGAAATGACATAACATTTCCACAATCCCTCATGGGCTGTGTTTTCCTTTACCCTATGATTTATTGGGCCAATGTTGGTGAATTTGCCTAATTGGTTATTGTCCCCACCCAGGGCGGTGGCATAGGGTTTAAATCAACCTGTTTTGGGCTGCTTTCACCAGGTCACTGGGCATTCAAATGTAAATAGTTTTCTCCTTGCTTGTATCTCTGTATGTTTAGTTGATCGTTAATAAAGAGTTAACCTTTCCGGAAGTTGTCCTCGAGCAATGTGACTGAGCAACATCGAACATATAAGACGTCAAGTATCCTACAACCTCCATCATCAACATATTTCCCTACAGAACATCCAGAGGGAAAATAAAATGTCGCCCTCGTGTGTGGTTCACCGTGCGAGTACGATTCAAAAGGTTTGGCGAATGATGCAGTGCAAAAGACACCAGCTACTGCAATATTTGGCATGCCATTCCTCATTTAAAATTGAGGACCACGGCTGGTTCAGAATAAAAAAGAACGTGCATGCAGTTTTCATTTGTCGAATACGTCAAGCCCGCGTCAGCCAGACCACACCAAGCGGCATAGATGGTCAAGCCGTCAGCTGTCACGTTGCCAGCTGGAAGGGGGGGCAGACCAGCAATCCTGCAGCCGTCTTCGGCTGAACATCTGGGACACGTGGCAATTACGGAGGAGTACATAAAAAACGCGTTCAATCTATCCAGCCTTCCTTTTCTGAAATTCGGCCGTCTCACATCACAGCGCGCCCGCATGCACCGAGAAGAGGGAAGCATGTCGGGTACTCGGATCCGCGCAGGCGAAACAGGCGCTGCCCCACAGTGGAATGCACACCGTCCCGAAAACAGGCGCGCTCTTAACTGCTCGCATGCAGCGCACAGGCCAAGCACACGTCGAGGACCAGACGAGGAGACGAAAGCCGCGGCGGAGCCCGCCTGCAGCACGAGAGCGCGTGCCTCCAATTAGGAGGCCCGTAACGAATCTCGGAAGGAGCGCCAGAGGTGGCTGACCGCGCAGAGAAGGGGGGCCAACAACGAGGGCAGCCACCGGAGGAGGCACTCGGAAACGATCAGCCTTCGGAAGGGGGGAGAGGGTACGCCGCGCAGTTTGTGTACATCCGCCCGCAGACACCGCGGCGCCGCCGCCAAAGGCAGAGAGAGCACCCCCTCCCAGCCGCGAAGGAACCCCCCATACGACCGGCCGGCCTCTTGCAAAAGAACAGATGCGCAACCGAGGAACCGGACGGAGGTTGTGTACAAGCGGTCGATCACGCCTGTCTACAACTGCGAACGCGCAGCGTCCGTTCAGGGCAACCATTCGCCGAAACCGAAATACGCTACGGCTGAAAGAGCACTTCCAGAGGGCACTGCCATTCCGCGCCGCACAATGGGCGCGCACAGGGGTCCCGTTATCGGCCGAGTCATTCAAAAACCACAGCTCTCCACCTTACGCAAGTAGGACCTCGTCCGGGACTTTCCGCGAAGCGAACCACGATGGATATGCCGCCGACGCGACCACACTCGTTTTTCCCCAATATTTCCGCACTGTCACTTGAGTCAGGAGCAGATCTCTTGCAGAGAGTGCGATTGAAGGGGAGGGAGGGGCAGCAGTCCTATTAGCGTGATACATTTCTCGAACTTTCTGCGTAGAATTTTTTTTTTTCACGTGGTTTTCCCGTAAAAATATTTCTTGCCTGGTTGGGGGGGGGGGGGGGAGGAGGAGTGGCGGAATTGGCCACTGACTGCAGTGTCACTCAACGCCTTTGTGCTGTCACCTCGATCCGAGACAATGGAAACGACGCTGGTCTCCAATGCGCAGCGCAAAGACTAGGCACAGCAGCGCAGGGGGAGACTCGACACCGCGCGAAAGGGAAAGCGACGGCCGAGAACACGAGTCGCCGGTCCACATCATTCCTCCAGCGTGTCTTTCTCCAACATAGGGTTGCAGCCGCACTGTCACCGGCTGCCGAGAAGGGAAGCGCGGGGGACGGAGCGACCTTGAGGAGGCAACCGTGCACAGAGGGATCGCAGCAGCGCTCAAAGCCGTCATGACCAGGAATGCCCGGGGTCTTCGACCCGACCGCCAGCAGCGAAAGGGCACTGGTCTCTCTGGCGGGAATTACCGGCGATGCATCAACACGAGAGGCAATCGGGAAACGACACACACACACACACACACACACACACACACACACACACACACACACACACACACACACACACACACACACACACACACACACACACACACACACACACACACACACACACACACACACACACACACACACACACACACACACACACACACACACACACACACACACACACACACACACACACACACACACACACACACACACACACACACACACACACACACACACACACACACACACACACACACACACACACACACACACACACACACACACACACACACACACACACACACACACACACACACACACACACACACACACACACACACACACACACACACACACACACACACACACACACACACACACACACACACACACACACACACACACACACACACACACACACACACACACACACACACACACACACACAAAAGAAATAGAAGAAGGCCTTATCTAAGTGTGATGCAACCGCAAGCAAATTAGTTAAAAACATCAACTTCCATCGCATTAAGCGCCCGTTCAGAAGGGTCACTCCCGCTGCCCTTCGCGAGGTCCCGTTTTAGATTGCTCACCGAGAAACGCACTTATTTCAGCCACCCACGTCAGTACAGACTCTGCACCGAGCTGAAAATCAGATTAGCCAGGACTTTAGATCTTTAGATGCCACATTTCGGTTCGGATCGGCCAATATCTAGCATAAAAAAATCTCACAACGAAAAATAATTGCACTAATTTGGGTTTACGGTACTACGTCTAGGCTCTCCGCAGTGTGCCTCACAAGCTCGGCGCGCACGTACGCAGACACAACAGCCTCATCGCGTGAGTATTTGCACAACACAAAACGCCGAAAGGAAGGACGCACCCTGCGCTCTGCGAACGCAAGCAAGCTTCTTTCCGTCGCCGTCTGTGCTGTGCAGTTACTTCTTCCAAGATTAGCCACTTCCAACATGCACGGTTGCCGATAGTTCAGGTGTCTACAAAACCAAGAGAACTCAAGTTCACTAAAGTGTTCCTCCCAGTTCTATTTCTACGGGGAGGATAAAGAAAAACATAGGGGTTTAAGTAGTCCCATAGCTCTGCGCCGTCAATTTTACTGAAGGGCAAATCACCTGTGCGCATGTATCGAGTTTATTTGTAGCTTATGTGGATAAACAAGCGATTATGTTCACATCGCTTCAGACTGCCCGCACCGAGAGGTGGTGGTAGTGAAAAGCCTTTATTTTATGAAAGAGGTGAGGCTCTTAAAAGAGCCCCGCAATGGGTGGAGTCCTTATTCCGGGACCCCATTGGTCGAAGCCGCCAGCTTAGCCCTCTTGACCAAAGCCTTTTGGGACTGAAGGTACGAACAGCCAAGCAGGGCCGCCTCCCATTCCTCTCTGGTAGGGTTGGGGTGGGGGGAGAGAGCTGAGTTGCGCTGGCAAGCCCAAACCATGTGGTAGGTGTCAGCCACCTCCCCACAGTGTTTGCACCTGCCAGTGAACGCGGGATCGAAGTGTTTTAGTACTGCCGGGCACAGCATTGTGTTCGTGAATAATCGGAGTAGAACGCGTTCGTTTGCTTTCCCCAGTCCCTTTGCAGGGGCCGGGTAGAGGCGATGCCTATCCTTATAATAGGTTGTGATAGCTTTGAAGGAGAGTAAGCAGCTACCTTCAGGTTCCAGGTGCTCAGGAGCCAATGGGAACGCCCGGTGAATGAGTGCTCGGGCCGCCGCGTCTGCAGCTTCGTTTCCTGCTAGGCCCTGATGGCCCGGAGTCCAAACCAGGCAGCGGGGTGTAGGATCGGTATCCCGGCTGCAGTTCCTTAGTATTCGTTCAGCTAGTGGAGTTATCCAGCCAGCCTCATAATTGCGACATGCCGAACGCGAGTCTGTTATTATGTGTTTGGATTTTGAATCTGAAGCAGCTAGGGCGATGGCAACCTCTTCAGCCTGTGTTGTGCCTGGGGCTCGAAAGGAAAGCCCATCCACCTGTATTTCTTGATGTATGACCGCGGCCGTGTACCACCCCCCGTGGGTAGGCCCAGCTACATCTACGTAAGACACCATGCTTGCTGCCATAGTGGTGCGCTAAGGCTTCCGCCCAAGCCTGACGACGACCACTATGATCCTCCTTGTCCATCTTTGTGGGGAGGGGTCGAACTCTGACGGCGCGTCTCCAGAGTTCGGGCACTCGGACCCGCTCCTGAATGTGAAAATCATGTTGGATGTGAAGGCGGGCTAGCAAGTGCCGACTCGACTTCGTTTGGGCTAGCCTCGTGTATTGATTTGCGAGATGGGCTTCCTTGAGCTCCTGAAAAGTGTTCACCACTCCCAATGCAAGAAGTCTCGCATTGGAGGTGGACACAGGAAGGTCAAGTGCCCTCTCCATCATTTTGTGGAGTACTACCTCAACTTTGTCTTCGTCGTGTTTCCGCAAGTGTAGATAAGGGACCGAATAGAGGATTCTGCTGATTACGAAAGCATGGGCTAGCCGCACGGCATCCCTGCTTCGCAAACCCCCTCTCTTGTTGGAGACGCGACGGACCATACGGCCTACTTGGTCTCCAACTTTGCAGAGTTTGTGCAATGTTGTGTCTACTCTTCTTTGGTTATGGATGAAGAGCCCGAGTATTCGAATCTCTTTGGCCTCGTGTATGGGGCCACTTGTTAAGGAGAGATGTATTTGGGTAGTGTCCTTAGGGGATGCCCTAAGGAACACAAATTCAGACTTGTTGGGTGCGCATTGGAGACCACAGTGCCCTGCGTAGCGATCCACTACGTGAGCGGCTGTTTGCAGGCATTCCTCCATGCGCCCTAAGTTTCCCTCTGTGGCCCAGATCGTGATATCATCGGCATACAGCGCATGCCGTATGCCTTCGATACCATTCAACCTGTCTGGGAGATGGAGCATCGCCAAATTAAAGAGTAGGGGGGATAGCACCGCGCCTTGTGGTGTCCCCCGCGTACCCATTTGATACGGACCAAATTCTTCCTCTTGGATTCTGATTAGTGCGGCTCGATCGGTCAGGAAGTCTTTGATATAGTTGAAAGTGTTGCGGCCACAGTTGGTTTCATTGAGGTGTGTCAGTATGACGCTGTGTTTGATGTTGTCGAAGGCTCCTTTCAAGTCCAAGGCCAGGACGACCTTGTCATTGTGTGGGTGTTCGACTGGTTGTATTGTCTCTGTTGAGCTGGAGGAGTACGTCCTGTGCCGACTTATGCGGGCGAAAGCCGAACATAGTGTCTGGAAATGTGTTTCGTTGCTCCAAGTATTCGGAGAGCCTATCCCACACCATGATTTCCATCAGCTTGCCCACACACGAGGTGAGCGAGATAGGCCTCAAGTTGTCTGTGTTGATTTCCTTTCCTGCCTTGGGGATGAAGGTTACTAGGGCTGTTTTCCAATCAAGGGGGAGCGGGTTCTCGCCCTTCCATATAGTGTTGATGTATTTCAGAAGGGCCTCATACGCCTGGTCAGGGAGATTGGCCAGCAGTTTAACTGTGACCTTGTCCCGTCCAGGCGCAGTGCCTCTCCTCATTTTGGTCAGGGCTGACTTGAGATCAAATAATTGGAACGGTTGGTCCAACTCAGGATTATCTTTGCCTGCGTAAAGATACTCCTGACCGCGAGGGTCCTGTTTGCAGCAGAGATACTTGTCCCTGAGTGTCTCTGCAAGCTGTGTTTTGCTGCCCTTGAAATTATGGAGTGCTCGTTGTAATTGGCGCTGTGTTTCGCCCCGGGTCTGCGCGGGGTCTATAAGGCTGCGGAAAAGCCTCCAAGTGAGTGTTCTTGCCGGACATCTGTCTGGCAGCCGTATTACAGCGATCTATCCAGTTGGCGTCAGCAAGCTACGAGGCATACTGAGCTGCTTTGTGAGTGAGATCTAGGATGCGCTTCTGAGTATTCTGTTATGTTTCTGTCTTTTCCAACGTTTGGTTAGGCTGCGGCGGGCTTCCCAGATATGTAATAGATGGTTGTCCACTGCCGGGCAGCCTTCCGTGGTCTGTATCTGTGTTTCGTGTTGCTTGAGTGTTGTCATAAGCGTTTGGGCCCACTGATCGTATCCATCTTTAATCAGGTTGGCTGAGGGCAGGGACTTTCTGAAAGCCTGCCAGTCTGGGAGTCGAGCTTGTGTGAGGGGCTTTTTGAGGGGTCGCGTGTGAATAAGTGTGTTAATGATGCAGTGGTCACTGCCTAGCGCGGCAAAAGTCAATAATAATACTAACAATTTGTTTTTGGGGAAAGGAAACGGCGCAGTATCTGTCTCGTATATCGTTGGACACCTGAATCGCGCCGTAAGGGTAGGGATAAAGGAGGGAGTGAAAGAAGAAAGAGGTGCCGTAGTGGAGGGCTCCGGAATAATCTCGACCACCGGGGGTCTTCAACGTGCACTGACATCGCACAGCACACGGGCACCTTAGCGTTTTTATGTCAAGTCAAGAAAAGTTCAAATCCAGCGCACCCGCAGGCAACGCTCATACTTCAGCCAAGCTTTCAGAGTATTGTGATTGCTGACAGTGCCGCCAGATGGCGACGGCACGCCGCTGGGAAACCCGCATAGTCGCGTCGCCGTCACCGGCGCGCCGCTAGTTTCCGCCGTCAACAGCGGGTACTACGTAGTACACGGGCCGTTATCAAGACTTGGCGGCGTATGACGATCGTGTGGAGAGAAAGCTACCCGATGGAATGCGCAAACGAGAAAATGGGGGAAAGGGGGGCGAACGGTACAGCGTGTGCACCATACGGTACAAGGTGCCCCGCGTAGCTTTTGTCGAGTGTTTTTCTATTCACTCACTCAACCTGGGCTTACCGGAAAGAAAATAAAGCTGTGCGTGCAGCAAGGGCATTTTACTTTGTGCAAATTCAATTCTTTTGCGCCGAGTATCGTTTTTAAGTAATTTTTAAACGCTGAAAGTATTACGCAGAAAGTTACGGACCCTGAAAAGGTTCACCGAAAGGCACAATATCTGCAAACATAGATTAGTTCAGGACTATCACACGCTTTGAAGGAAGCGTGCAAACCCGTGGAGGAAGACGGCATAGCGCGCACCGCCACAGCGCGACACGGTCTCTACGGTATTCTACGCGACAGGATATTGGCCGGCGCCCTCAGAGCGATCTGCGCATGCGCAGTGGCGGCGCGCTGTAGCTGCACCCCCCATGCTGAAAGTATAATATTAAAGATAATGGTTTTCTGGGTGCCAGAGCACCAGGCGAGACCAAGGCCGAATTAAATTCGGACCACCTGGGCTCCTTCCTCTACGCACACCAAAAGCTCATTACGTGGGCGTTTCTGCAATTCACCTCAACTGAAATGCAGCGGCCGGGATCGAACCCGCAACCTAGTGCTCAGTAGCAAAGCACCCGCGGTTGATCCGCAATGGTCCGAAACTTACCGAAAGAAAATGGTGTGTATCAGAGCACTCGGTGATGAACATTTATCCGCTCTATTGACAATCTAGCCACCCCAATCATCGGCGCCGCCGATCAGGAAACTAATTTCCGTTACCAATTTTATTTTCCCTACAATATCAACTTTTTAACCACATTTTATTCAATACGAAAAGACCACTTATTACGACCGCTGGGACATCCTGCATGACGCAAACGGGTTATAAGTGAGATCGACAGCACAAGGAACTGAAAACTTGGCGCTCCAGCGCAGCGAAATAGCTTCACAGATGTCATGGAACAACTCGCATGCTTGAGGCACCTGGTGGGCAGAAAAACAACCGTCTCCGCGCACATGTCGCACCTTTCGCGGTGCTAATTTCTACCACGAGTCATTTATTTAAGAATTTTAGATCCGTGTAGGAATAGTAATGAGTGCCCGGTGGTTTTGTTACCGCATAACATGCAAAGGAAATGGCGGGAAGTACGCACTCCGCGGCACGAGGTGCCGCTGCTGCGTGCGCCACAGATGTGAATCTGCGGTAGATGTCAGCAATTACAAGATTGCTGGCTCAAAAGCAGGGCACTGACGTAAAGGCCCAAGTTCAGTATTAAAAACTGGCCAAACGTAAAAGTCAACAGAACCTGTTTTTAAAGAAAACTGGGGAATTTCTATATAACCCCGTTAAGTTCGGCAGACTTAGACATGGAGGCGCCTGCCACCACCCGGTTTCAAAGGGGACGCTGCTAACATCTATCCATCCATGGTCATTACTTTCATTTATTCGAAACTCCTACTTCTTATCCGCGAAACAACGTCGTACTGATGCACAGTATTACAATACGTCATATTTGCTCTGGTGACGTGTGCATTCTGACTGAACTAAGGCAACACACTTCTGGGAACGTGGCGCCGCACATCGCAGCACTGCGCGCGCTCGCTCCTGGAGAGGGCGCAGTCAGTACGACTGGCACTGAGGTTGAGAAGTGCGACAGACGAGGTGCGTGCAGTCCTTGTGTTAAGCAGGGCGGCGACATAAACACCACACGCGCTCAGCGTCAGCTAACCAGACACGAGCCCGGAATCGGGTTCCAAGCTTTCGAAGTGGAACACGGGGTCACCTCGGCGACTCGAAAGCAGTGCGCTTGGCCGCGACCACCACGAGACAGCGGCGCTGGCACCGTGCCTCCAACTAGGCGGCGGGGTTAAGGGGGGGGGGGGGGGGGGGGGCGTACACGCGTGAAGGTGAAGGGACAACAGAGCGAGCGAGAAAAGAAACACACAAGGAGGGGAACGCGTTTATTGTAGGAAACGCAGGTGCCACGGACGCCGCAGTGTCACTGGGACAGGAGGGGGAACGACGCGGGGTTAAGGCCGAGCGCGCGACACAAAAACACGGGCGCGCCGTCGTTCACCAGTTGCCGCTCGACATTTATACGCACGCTGGCCCCGTCCGCCTGACGCCAGGGCTGCCCGTCACACGATGACTGGCCCAATGCGGTACACACATGCGGGCCGGGCGCCGAGGGTCTCGTGATTATTTATACGACTCTTCCAGGAAAAAAAAAAAAAGAAAATGAGTGCGGGCGTCGAGTCGAACACACGCGTCGGCTGAGGAGAGTGCACGGACAAGCTGCAGAGGCTATACGCGGGGACGCGCCAAAGAGATCAACCGTTGCTAGAAACTCACGGTCAAAGTAGCCTGCAATAGAGAGTGGCATTTGCTGCGCTGAGAACTGACCCCTTTTCATGAATGCGACTGCGGGGGAACTGCAGTGCCAGACGACGAGAACTTGTGGGCAAGCTGAGACGTGGAACGGAGCGCAGAACGAAAACCAATCAGAGGAAACGAAAAATGCATACTTGCGACAGCTGTTGTGCTGCGTTTATTAGCTGCGTAGAGCACCGCTGTAAGAATAAAGCAGCCAGTGCCAAACTAGTTCGGTAATTTACAGTGATAAAAGTGGCATTTATGCAAGGGCGGAGGTAGGAAGCTAGTCGGAACGTCATGGTGCTGGGAAGTTTTCGATTAGTCTGCCCATTTTGCCGCCCTGAAAGCGCGACGTGAGAAGTGCGGCGACGCAGCTGACCTCACAGCATTTGAAAACGAGAGATTAAAAAAAGAAGGAAAGGAGGGAACGGAGCTCAGCCTGACTGACAGCAACCCTGCCGATGACCCGGCACAGGCATATCGCAAGCTCCCACATCAGACAGTGCAATTTGTCAGTGGATACTGGTAAAGGAATAAAAAAGAAAAAGGGCGGCTGGCCTTCACTGGAGAGCCGTCATCGGCGGCACTGGCGCCACGCAGCGACGCAGACATCCGCGGCTCCGCTGCAAGACGTGCAGGGATGACGGCACGCGTGCACTGAAGATCGCATTTCGTGGCGCGGAGGAAAACATCCCGATCCGGTTGCGCGCTGTGAGCGAAGGCTTCTAAGGTCTCGCATCGCGCTGACCAAAACTGCACAGGCCCCCGGCGCTGCATTGCAATGTGATGCATGCAAAACACGCAAGCCAGAGAGCGGGATAGTTTTCTTTTTTGTCCGGTAAAGTACGCTACTCATGCCCGGTATTCACTGCGAAATTGCAAATAACTCTACACCCAAGTTTGCAAATTGCGAACGTCTCGTACGGACAGACTGAATGCTGCGCCAGCACCAATGCAAACCACTTCTGAAGGCACATAATACCCATCGGCAGCGTGTATACTACTGGGTCTCCTCTAAGGCGACCGACGAAGAGCGTGTAAACAATGACCACTACCACCGCCGTTGAAAGAGAAAAAACGACAATTGAGAAAAGCGATCGCCAAGCCATCTTTTCTCGGTGGTTCATAGGAGGCGAAAAATAACCGAAACGTCACTCCCTATCACGGCCCCACAAGAGAAGCTCCTTGCCAGCGAGATGCATCAGAGCGCTTTACCATCGTCCTTCCCCGCGCGCACAGCAAGATTGATGGTTGAGATCTCTGCTTCCTTGGGTCAACGTTTACACACCCGCGTGGCAAGGCGCAGAAGCACGCTCGAAAGGGTGGCGAGCAGTCGCACCGCGCGCCTGACTGAAAACCCGGCGGCGCACCAGGCGGCGTCACGTGCCTTCTCCCAGAGCGACGACGACGAATCGCCGCGAGGAAAGGACCTGTCAAGGCTCCCGCGGCGAAAGGATAGCGCGAGACGCTCGCCGCCGCACCGATCGCTCACCAACGCGGGACGCGCGCACTCAGCCGTCGGCCCCAACGCCCGCGTGCGAAATCGCGCCTCGAGCCACAACGCCATCCAGTCGGCGGGAAAATCGCCCCGACTCGCTCCAAGCAAGCTCCACGGCGGCGTGCGATAATTTTAGGCTCCATGCAACCCCCTACCCAGCCAAGACGCATGACCAGTTCTAGTGCTTCCATTTAAGGGAGCACCTGTAACACCTGCAACTGCCGTTACCGTGAATAGGAGGGAACAGGTGGCGACCCGTTAACGGGCCTTTTTTTTTGCTCACGCAGTCCGAGCGATTACAAAAGAAAAAGAAAACGCTTTTGTGCTGCTCCTCAACTAGTCGAGAAGACGAATATATCCATCGCTACGGTAACTTGGGTACGGCTCCCGCAACGCTGCTGCTGCGACGGAACAGCACTGAATGCCGATCAAGCAGCCACCGTTGAGCCGAATACATAGTGCACGTGTGCATGCAGGCCACTCCTAAGGATTTGCACCTGCCTGGGTTAGCGGTCGCATTACTCACACGCCACGCGGACCTCTGAAGCCTGCCCAAACACAGCCCCCGAGACATTCGACTCCGTGCCACGTAAACCACGCGCTCACGAGGGCTGCCCGCATCCGCACTCCTGAACCTCCCGAGCCTCGGCGCCACGCGAGCGAAGAACCAGCCCGTCGTCCACAGGTGCGCTGCGAGACTTTGAGCGGGAGCATTTCCGATGGAGAGACGCCGACGAAACGAGACGCCTCATCCTCCCGGCTCTGCAGATCCTTCGAACCTACTACGTATTAATGGACCAGTTCGCTTTGCCCTTGCATCCTTAAGCTCAAACCAGTTTGCTTTTAATCGAGAAGAATGGGGCCACTTATTCGCTCACACCTGTGCCATCATTAGCTGAATGTGCAAAGCGTCCCGCTACTTCGACTGAAGGCTCCACTTACGGCGCCTTCACAGAGGTAGAACTACGTACGAGTCGTCCCGGCAATTTACTGACCCAACAATGTCGAAAAGTCTCGACCAGCGGTTGCACGACGCGCAACAAAGTCAAACTTGTGGGGGCCAGCTAGGTTGAGAACGCGCTAGTCGCAGCCCAAGTAAAAAGGGCAAACGGACCCGCAAAGAGCCACGCGAACGGCTATATTTGCAGCCCGTCGGTTTCTGAAGTATACGCCAGTTCCCAGAAGAGGAGACCCAGTTGCCGGAGGCTGTTTCGATGTGCAGTTGCCGTAAATCTGGCCGCTGTTTGTTTTCAGATCGGCGTGTGCCGCCGACCTCGAGGCGCGAGAGGGAGCGCGCATCCCGCGGTCGTGCACCCCGAGTCGGGCCGCCTCGCGACGGCTGCTCGATCGCTCGCCACCCACCGCGACGGCGCACAACGGCCACGTCACTCCGAGAGACTCTACTACCGCGCGATCAAAAGAGCAGGGGAGGGGGGCGCAAAGCAATGCGCCTGCACAGCGGGCTGGAATTCCTTCATGTCTATGAGGTGAACGAGTCGGACACAGGAGAGACGCCCACACAGACGTATGTACGCTATTCGAATGGCAACAGTCACAACCGCAGCACCACTCTTGGAGCGCGACGAAGATACGCCACGCTGCAAACACCATAGTTTCGGATTGCACAAAGACAACGATGTAAAACTGCCGCCATGGTTACGCATGAGCCGCGCTGCTCAAGTGGTAGGAGTTGTCAAGTGTGCGCCTGCGTGGACTACTCTTGTGACGTGGGTGGCGAGAAACACGCGAACGCTGCTCTCACGGGGAAAAAGTAACGCCTTTTGCTGCCGCAGCCCCCTTTCTAAAATAGTCACTTATCGTCCACGTTATCAAGACAGGTGGACTGTCCGTACAACATCCCAAAGGTCATGTAAACTTGGATTTAGAACTCCAGCCACCGTGGCACAAACATAAACAGGCACGTGAACGCGCAGTTGGTGCTATTTGTCGATTGCCCGCGCCGCGGCTTACACATCACCGCGGCGGTCGTTTCACAACCGTGTGGCACTAGTGCTTGCATTCTGAAAGAATGCCATAGCAACTGCGACGCCCACCACGCACAAAACGACAACTGTTTTAGGGGCGGAAGCCCCACCGCGGTGACGCCGGGCGCCAGGTCTCGTCTGCTGTCCGCGGGGAAGCCCCGTTTGGCGCACCAACGGTGGGGAGCCCCAGTCCAGCGTGACGTCATGCGCCCCCTCGGGCCACCGGGATTAGGCGGGAGCGCGAGAAGGGGGAGAAAGAAGCTGCGGTGACGCTGACCAGCTGCCAGCGTCCGCGGAGGAGCGTGCCGCAAAGCCGAGTCAGCGGCCACGTGAGGGCGGAATCAATGATTCCCGGTGGAGAGGGGGCAGCACAAGAGCCCGATCGAACGCATCACGCTGCTGCTCGCGTGTCCGTCTCACATTCGGATTCCGAAGCCGAGAGCGAAGAACTAGGGAGAAGGGGGGCGAGTACAGAGCGACCGCTGACTCATGCCGCAGACGCGAGTGTGACTAAAGGACGGACGAACCGAACCGGAGAGCGACTGCAGGAAAAAAGTCCAGACCGCAAGCCAGAGTAGGCGCAACATAGAAGAACGCGCTGGAAGCCCGCGACTACAAAACGGGCATACGCGGAAAGAGGATAACACGCGGCGGCATCGCAGCGCACTGTTTTGTTGAGACCGATGTACAGGCGTTATTTGTCGTCTCCCGCATGTTGCTTGTCGCTGCCGTATATTCGGACGGAGTAAATCCCTCTCGCACGAGCGGGAATGCGCGCAGCGAGGCGCCCTTTCTCGCATAAACTGCCCTCGTGTTTATCTGGCCTCGTCGGATAATAAAAGCGCACATCCCGCACGTTGCCGCGTCCCCCGTTACCGTCCGCGGCGCCCGAACGACACAGACACGCCGCAGCCTCTGCAGGCCTGAGCTTGGACTCTGCGACTGCACACACGCGTCACGTGCTGCGGGGAATGTGTGGGCCCCTCACACGTACGCACTGCGGGGTGGCCCACAGCGTTGCCGAGGTGTTCGCGCACGTCGGAAACATTCGCGAGAAACAAAGGACACTCGAGTAGCTCCGGGCAAAGAGGCACATCGACCGTCGCACGAACGAAGGAGTGAACAGCCCGCAAGCTACTGCATTCTGCTAGCGAACTAAATATAGGCACGGCGTTCGCACGCGCTGCACCGGAATAGCGAACACCACCTGGACCACTGTACACCGAGAAAAGCAACTTAATCACTGTTATGCATGGCTCACGTGCATACTCTTCGTATTGCGGCCTTCCCGTAACGCGCCAGGTGGACACCACGCACCTCAAAGCGCAAGTGAGGCGTCCACTGACCCACTTACGCGTCTTTCCTTTCCTCAAAACCAACGGAGGGTGCCCTCCACTACGGCGCCTCTTTCTTCTTTCACTCCCACCTTCCTCTCTTCCCTCACGGCGCGGCTGAGGTGCCCACCGAGAAGTCAGAGTTACAGCGCCATTTCGTTTACTCAAAAACCACTACGAATTTAAATTTAGACTGCGAACACTAGGAACTAGGTTTTGATTTTATAGGGTTTAAGGCCCCAGATCGACTCAGGTAGACTATGGGGGACGCCGTGGTGGACGGCTCTGGATAATTTCGACCACCTGAGATGCACTGACATCAAACACAGTACTCGGGCCTCTAGCATTTTGCCTCCACCGAAATGAGGCGGCCGGCATCGAGCCCGCGTCCTTCAGATAGCCGAGCACTATAACCAGTGAGCCACCGCGGAGGCTAGACCATTTGCTTCGTGCAAGTGGGTCCCGGAGTCCATGGAGTGTGCCGGGAACGCGATCGAACCGAAGGCCGCAAGAGGAAGAAGGCATATGAGTATGCACGTGAGCCATACATGACAGTAATGAAATTACACTAATTACTTTTCTCGGTAATTTGTAACGTAATTGATTACTTTTCTTGGCTGGTAATTTAGTAATGCAATTAATTACTTTGGAGCAGTAATTCAATGGGAACGTAATTAAGTACTGCCGAAATTACTTGCTGAATAATGAGTCCGTGCTCCTCCTTGTAACGGCCATGCTTTGGCCTCGCGTTTCCTGGGTTGAGCGCCAGCAAAGCTGCGCACGTGTACATTTCCAGCACTGCGTACGCGCCGCAGGACCATCAGGAGAGCTCCATGACACGCCGTGTTGCACCTGTATGCGCCGACGCACTGCGAGTGCTTCCCTCTAGACTGCTTCTTATATTTTCTCATGTCTCCACACTGACACGACTAGTCTCAACTGATGATGGATTTTTGTGGCGCAAGGGCTTCTATGGCCAAAGAGCGCCATGGCACAAGGTATTTTCGATCACTCAAGGTGGGGTCGAACACCCATTTCCCAAGCATTTCACCCCTGAATTGGCCGAGCACCAGGCCAGGGGAAAGCTTGTACCCATTGTATCACCGGTGGTACCAGGCGGCACTGGGGATCGAACCCCGCACCTCCCGCATTCGAGGCGGATGCTCAACCGCTCCGGTAGTCTCAACTGACATCTAACAAAGTTAAGAGTGAGTTTTCGGGAAAACTTGTGCGGCCAGATTTGAAGCCCCATTTTTAACTCAAGGGCGACATCCAGTCTCTTCATAAAACAGCAGAACTGGCAGCAAGTCTGCGCCCCTTTCCTGGACAAGCAGTGCATGGAAATTATTAAGAGGGTGGCACCATATTACGCAAGGGACCTCATCTGCGTCAGCAAAGCGGCTGTTCAATGGACTAGCACTACCTTTCTTCAAAGAGGGGCGAAATTTCCAGTGCTCATTAGCGGTGCAAACAAAGAAAACTAACACATTTTGTAGGAAGGATGACCAATGAGCAACTTTTTATGCGTCTAAACTAAAAAGTAATGTAATTTTCATCACTTTTTGGGAAGTAATTGTAATGTAATGCCATTACTTTTTGGGAGCAGTAATTTATAATTTAATTCCTTTTACGAGATTTCTAGGAAAGTAATTAGTAATGTAGTTACTTTTCAAGAGTAATTTTGCCATGTATGACGTGAGAGTATAGACGCCAAAACAGGCCTTAGAGCCGCCCCAGTCACGTCGAAATGGGCCTACCACTCCAGACCACTAATGCCAGTCAGCTTTCGTTGATTAGTGCGCCAAGCTTAGATTAAAGATTTTTTTTTAAGACGGCTAATGAACGCCAGCTATCATGGAACTGGCAGTGCTCGGAGATGGCTCGAGCCGAGTGGCCGGATAGACGACGTCGCATGCGGGACATCAGAAGAGCAGTTGTGCCACCGATCCCTCGCGTCCGGATGCCTACCCTCCCACCCCGCGGCAAAGCTGCGAGTGGAGGTAAAAGCATTTTGGACCACCGGTCGTATATTAACCCTTTTGTGCTTCCCGAAACACCGGCCTAAGGGTTTGGGCAATAACCAACTATTTATTAGGGGACGTTTCCTCGTTACATCGCTGGCGGCTCTTACAGGGAAACTTGCAACTGCTCACCGATGAGGCACGACATACTTTTCCCTTGTTTCGGTGTAAAAATCTCCTAGGGGCTCTCTCTCGCAATCAGCGTCAAATGCGGCGATCCTGGCCAAAAGAACAGGTGGTTGAAAGTGGCGTCAAGCCGCGTTGCGAGACTGCTATCAACACTACCTGGATTCCCAAAGCTCTCGAAAATAGAAAGGCCGGTTCGCACCCTTATCCCAAGTCTCGGAACGACGTTATGACGTGAGCCCGACGTGTCAGCTCCGGCGGAAACGTACACATTTATCTTGTGCAAAAAACGCGCCCTGCTCTCGCCACTCAGGATTGAAATTCCGTAGTCAACGGAGCCTCTGAAGGCAGTGAAAAGGCTGACGACCGATCACTGGTTGCCACGCGCAATGAGTAAAAACAGAAACCTGCGGGGTCGAGAGTCGTCAGCGTGAGACACCAAGTGCATGACGAAGCTTCTCGCGTTCCCCAGTCAAACTGACATCCCCGGCTGCATTTGCCGCACAGGCGGCCACGTCACCGCAGCCCTCGCTGCCACATTTCATATTTCATGCGGCCTCCTCTTGTTCAAAGGAATCTCAAATGGCAGACTCAAAGCGCAGTACAATTAGCTACTCGTGCCAGGCCCTGCTGCCGATTCTGAAATGGAGCGCGCTGCTGCATGCAACAAAATTCTGTCGCCATAAGTTGCCCTTCGCAAGAAGCGCATCGCTGAGTGTCCTGTGTATGCACAAGAAATGACGGTGGGTGCTCAATCTCCCGAGCCAATCTTGATCGAACTGTATACCGGCCCCCGGCCTGCGTGGCGAAAAAAGAAAACTCCCGCCGGGTGGCGTGTCGCGCCGTCGAATGTGAAGGGCACCCCACCCTTCGGGTCGCGAACAACGGGAGCAGCGGCCGGCCGTGCGACCGCGCACGCCAGCGGCCTAGTCTGGCAGCTGTCAACGGCGACAGGGGTGGAAAAAGGGCCAGCCAGCTGCAGCCGGCCACAAACCTCCTGCCGCGCTCAACAACACACCCGCCTCGGCTTCCAGCAGGTCGATCGTCCAGTCACGCCGCCGGCTCTACCAGGTCGGACTGCACGCGTCTTCCACCTGCCGGCGGCAAGGGCGCCGCAAATCGGCTGCCCGCGTTACGGTCCCGGTGGCCGCACGACTCGAGGTGGGCTACGACTGCGATCGCCTCCTTGCCAGGCAGCCTCGCCGGACAGGTGCGCGGCTTCTGCGGGAACACACCCGTGCGCGCTCAGGCGGAGAACACCGGACACGTCCTTCCAGGCAGCGTGGCCCAAAGCCATCAAACGAAGGGACTCCAGCCGTCGCAAAAAGTACAATAATAACCACGCATGTGGTGCGAGAAAAAGCGTGCAGTTAGCCAGAGTGCTCGGAAACATTCATTTCATTTCAGTCTTGCAGCCACAACGTCCCTAGCAGCACCTGCGCACCTGGTGTAAATCTCCCGCGATTCCACTCTTGCGGCTAAAAACTCAACCTGAAGCATCACAAGCAGTCCGAGTCATGTGGCGCTAAGCGCTTCCGTGCCGCGGAAACTGTGCAGCGGGCGCACACGGTCAGACGGGTGCACCGGAAAGCATCCGGTCATGCGAGAGTTGGGTCCACCCTGGGAAGACCCGACCACGCAGCTCACAAAGTGGCGTCTCAGAAGCCAACCAACGCGCCCGTGCATTGCACACAACGTGCACAAGCTGAAAGCGAGGCTCACGCGGCCTCAAAGAGCGCTCCGGGACACATGCAAATAAAACGCGCGCATCATCGCTGCGGCGAAAACGCACCAAGGACAGCGGTGGAGGCACAGCGCGACCGGCATTCAGCGACGACACCTTTCTTGTATCCACTTTTCAGAAATGCGCCTGGACGGAGTAGAAACTTGGGTGGACTGCGAAACCGCTGCCCTTTAATTCCGCGAGCGTGTGCGCGCGAGAGGAGACCAACTGCAGCTCCACCCAATAGATTAAGGCAAGAGGTGAGAAAAGCCACCCGTCTAAGCCACTTTCATCCCGTCGACACGCCACCCTCGAGTCAAAGCATCGCTTCTTCTCGCACTACATGGCTCGTGTTATGCCGTTGCACACCCGACCAGACATATTCGAGAACGCTTACTCGGGCGGAAACAACAATCTTGGCGCGTGCGAGCCTGTAAGCGCCGGCAAGAAGCAAATTTTCGAGCCGCCACGACCGGCGCAGGTGTCGCGTTACGACACTGTTCTCATGTCGGCATGAAGATGGCACTACCGCTGCCAATGCCTGGAAGGGCCAGTTGGAGATAACGGCGCCGGGCTACGATGCAACAGCTCCAAAAAGAAGCCATCGGGGGGCAGCGATAAAGCACGCGCAAAGAAAATCGGAGCTTAAAGGGCCTTCAAAAGCCAACCGTATATAAAAAAAAAGGGCGCCGCTCGTACAACAACAACAACAAAAAAGGCGTTCGGAGGAGGGAGCGCAAAAAAGGAGAGCAGAAGCCGCGCGACAGCCTGGTCGAGAGCCTTCACGCGGACGCTCCCCAGCAGACGCACGAAGGGAAGCGCAGCAGAAGGCGCGCACTGCGAAGGCACACCGGCCGCCCCCGTATGAAGCAGACGAACGTGCGGGCCATATCGAGGCCAACGTCGCCGATCGCCGCATTACGCCCACAGGGGGCGCCTTGCGAGGAGGGGAGGTTCGTGGATCACACACTTCCAAGCAAGAAAAAAATAAGTCCGATTTAAAAATAAAATGTTTCTCCTACTCGCGTTGGCGTAAAATGTACACTACATTAAATCTGGAATACGGCTGATACGACATTGCCAAATCATCGGTGATCTTATACGAAACCATTGGGACACGCTGCACAACGCCCATTTCTTTCTAGAAAAAAAGATGTACCGAGAAAACCCCTGATGACGTCATCGACACTGGCGCGTCCGCTTGACCGTCGCCTCGAGCTACCGAGCAGGGCTGAGTCGACATGATCAAGCTGGGCCGAAAAGGCGGCGTTTGTCGCAACAGCCAGAAATCGTAGATAAGGATTTCTACAATGACTCCACCAGCCGTGCATGGAGTGCGGGAAATTCAGGCGGTCTCAATGACGTTGGTACGCCGCCGAGAAAGAGAAAGAAGCGTCGAGACGCACACGAAAGTAGTCAAATGACCCCGAGGCATGCAGACGATGTATGAAATCCTGATTGGTGCCCTTTTGACATACACCGCTAACCTAGCATTTATGTTCCCAGCTACGCCACAGCTCCTCGTTAATTTAAATCCCGTTTTTTTTTTCTTTTCTGGCACTGAAATCTCAGCACAGGGGCATTAGTAGCCAGGCGACCGAACAAAAAGCAACCTGCACCGATTTAACGAACAGATATAACATCCGGGATATAACAACTACGCGGTTCTAATCGGCGGTGCGTATCAACCGAAGCAAGAGAGCAGGCCACCCTGTGGGCCACGCATGTTTCAGCAACATGCTCGCTTCCGTTGCAAAGCACACGCGGCGCTCACAGGAGTGCCTGCAATTCGCAGTCCTCATTCACTCGAACCAACGCATACTAATAGAGAAAGCAAGAGAACTCCTCCACAAATGACCAACTAAGTGCTACCAGAGCAGAGCAATGATTCAATGTACACAAGTTAAGAAGAAATGATGAATGAACCACTCTCGACGCGGGCGGCAGTAGTCACTATCGCACTGAATTATTAAAACCGAACCGAAAGTAAATGGCCAGAAAGGCACCGCTGTTAACTAGCAAGAACGGACCTAACCACAAAGGAGCGCTCCCGCCATAGCCGCGGCGACGGCGGGAAAGATGGTGTTGTCCAACTGAGTAAACACGAATGTACGTACCCTGATGCAACCCAACGAAATAAATTAACGAACAAAAAAGCAAAGCAAAACGCTGCAACGCCGTGGTGTGTTAATAGAGGCAAAAGTTCGTCATAACCAAGACACATGGTATGGTACAAGGGGCTTAACGTCCCAAAGCGACTCAGGCTATGAGGGATGCCGTAGTAGGGGGACCCTGGATGATTTCGACCACCTGGGGTTCTTTAACGTGCACTGACATCGCACAGTACACGGGCGCCTTGCGAAACGCAGCGGCGGGGATCGAGCCGGCGCCCTCGGGCTCAGCAGTAGAGCGCCTTAACTGGCGAGCCATCGGCGCAGGGTTAACCTGGACACATGCCAAAGCGGCTATGCCTGCAGTCAAAACTGAATTTCCGCGCGGGTCATCTGAATTCGCTAACAGAGAATAACAATCAATCACTCGAAAAAGCACAGCGCAGGATGCATGCGGCCGTGCGCCACCGAAGAATTCCGAAGTAATTACATTCCAAGATGTTAAGGTCAGATAAACGACCCGGAAGACAAACGAGTCAATTACGAGGTTCTTCGAATGCCTCGAGAGTTCCCATCAGCATTCGCATATCTGCTGGCTCCTCACCCAGAAGAAGAAGAGGGGAAAAAAAATAGCGAGAGAAGTGAACAAAAAAGAGCAAACATGAATGCGGCGGCTTCCAAGCGCAGCTTTAAATAGGGCTGATGTCCAGGCAGTGAGGGTCGGTGATCGTATCAGTGCCGCCAGGAAGTAACGAACTACACGCACACTCGGGAAGAAGGCGCTCTAAATGCGCGTCTCTATTCGTCTAAAGAGACGCGCAGCCGACATAACCCTTCATCTCGTTCTCGCGCTGCGTCGACAGAGCTACCAATCCAGCCAGGCTGATGCGACGATGACAGCTCGCTGATTGTTTCGCTCCCCATTAGACTTCCCCGTGTATACATGCCTCGCCTCTGTTCGCACGCCCTAAAAAAGAAACGCGCCAAATACTATCATCAGAGCTCGGGCAGCTTTTCTCACACGCGCACTTGTCCACGCAAAGCGCACAAGGCAACTGCACACAAATAAGGGACGCTGCGGAGAGAGACCCCAAATACGAAGGGGAATAAGCGCCGCACACTGCGTACCGCCGTAGCGGCGAACGTCGCCGCCCCTGGGCCGATATCCCGCGGGGCATTAAAAAGCACCACTCCCATCTTGGGGCGTAGAAAATAGGCGGTCACGGTCGACTCTGCGGTGGCGTACCAGCCCGAGGACGCAGTTCGGGGATCCCGATGGCGAAACTGATGAGACGCTTTCCTCTGTTTACGGCGCGAGAATGCAGGCGTGCCGGTGAGGACACACCCGCGGCTCAGGGCACATGCAACGCCATCCGTCTCAATCCGGCGATTGGTGTTTTCGCACTGACGCCGAGTTGGGCGGCCCACAAGTCACCAGGTGCGACTTCCAAAAAGCAAAAACCGAGGCGGGAGAAGAAAAAGGGGCGCTGGGACGTGAGTGCGTCGGAAAGACAGCGCCTCGGAAAAAGACGGAAAGAGCACACTTGCGTTGGAGGGCACTGCGGTGACACGACGACGCCGGCTCTCTGCACGCGGGGGCATGGGTCACTCGCCTCATGCTGCTTCGATTTTTGGCCTACTCCATCTCAGTACTTCCTTGCAGCACTTGCCAAAACTGCGATGAGTGCATAATAATAATAATAATGCTTCATTCATCAGTACTTTTACAAGGTCAAAATGGGCACATGGGGTGGCGTACGCTAAAAAACATTCATGGGGCATCCGCCTTTGCTTTCGTCTCATCTCGCCTATAACAAAACTTATGACCAACAAATCTGCCCTGTTTTTTTATTCAGAGTGCCGATTCTTCCCCTTGTAGGCCGAAAGAGCAGCGCCAGTTTGTCGTCAGCAATGGTTCCAATTCTCACAACCAAGTGGCGCTACAAGGCTGGGCTTGTACTAAAAGGCTAAAAGGAACAGTGGCAGGCAAGCAAACACTCCTTGGCTTTGTATACTTGTGGACAGGGGTTAATGCCAAAGAGGAAAACAGGAAAATGTTAGAATGTATTGCAAGCGACATTGATGAGCTAGGAGGACAGGGCGAGATAATTATATTAGGCGACATGAATGCACACATAGAAGACCTGGGTGGGTACACGGATTCGACAGGAAGCATGCTGCAGGACATGTGTGACAGGCATGATTTAGTTGTATGCAACAGCACCGAGAAGTGTGAAGGGCTCATAACATGGGAGGCGGGGAGTCTGCACTCGACGATAGATTATGCACTAATGCCACAGAGGATGTATAATAGATTAGGGGTAATGAGCATAGATGAAGATGGTTCCAGAAGTCTACGTAGTGACCACAAGCGTATCAAGTTGAGCTTCAGAAGAAAAAGCAATGTAGGACTGAAGCAAGATGAACAATCAGGGGGAAATTTTTACTCAGAAAAGCAATTGGAAGCAGCAGCCAAACAAACCGAGAAAGTAATTTTTGAGGATAATGAAACAGAATGGACTTATACCAAATTAACTCGATTACTGGAGCTAGAGCTACCTAAGGTACGAGTAAAGCTAAAAGGGAAAAGATGCAAACCCAAGAGTTGGTGGGATGAGGAGGTCAAGAGGGCAATAGAAAAGCGCAAGGGAGCATCCAGGGAACACAGATATTCCAAGAAGAGGGGGGAACCAAAACCCGAAGTAGACAGAAAATGGGATACCTTCATAAAGTGTAGAAGGGACGCATCCTATTTGATTAATGAGAAAATTAGAAGAAAGGGTGCCCAATATATGTCAAAAGTAAATAAAAAGGATAGAGAAGCAGCCCAAAAATTCTGGAAACATCTAAATGCAATGAGTAATAAAACTAGGCTAGAAAAAAAGGTTTATTGTTACAGATGAGGGTATTCGACTAGAAGGGGATGAAGCAATAAAACACATAGGAACAAGGATAACGGAAAAATTTTCAGCAAAGCACGTGGTACATAATTTATCGAAGGAGGATAGACCGGTTACAGCAATAGCTTCACTTGAGCAAGGAGAGTGGGAAAGGGCAGAGAAGAAGGTTCCTAGTGGCACATCAACAGGACCAGATGGTATCCCGATTATGTTGATAAAGAAGTTAGGACCAAAATCCAAGCAAACATTAATACAGGTAGTGAACAAAATGATAGTGGATGAGAAAGTCCCCGATGAATGGCGATTAAGTAGAATGACATGATATACAAGGGAAAGGGGGACAAAGCAGACGTAAGTAACTATCGCCCCATAACAGTGACATCTGTGGTTTACAGGGTGGTGATGCAAATTATAAAGGATAGACTGCAGGCTTGGGTGGAGAACGAGGGGGTGTTAGGGGAACTACAGAATGGGTTCCGGAAACAAAGGAGGTTGGAGGACAATCTATTTTCATTGACACAGTGTATAGAAATTGCAGAAAAGGAACATAGGCCCTTATGGCTAGCATTTCTGGATATTAGGGGAGCCTATGACAACGTTACTCAGGAGCATTTGTGGGACATACTGGGCCCATTGGATGTGGAAAATGGAGTAATTAATCTTTTAAAAGATATATATATATATAGAGGTAACAGAGTGCTCATAAAATGGGAAAAAAATGTATCAGGGCCTGTAGAGATACAGCGGGGGCTTAGACAAGGATGTCCTCTGTCCCCTTTGTTGTTCATGTTGTACCTGGAAGGGTTGGAGACCAAGCTAGAGGGGAGTGGACTAGGCTTCAACCTATCTTTTTTCAAGCAAGGGGAATTGATTGAACAGACATTACCGGGACTAATATATGCGGACGATATAGTGATAATGGCTGACAACAAGGAAGACCTGCAGAAGTTGTTAGACATATGCAGTACAGAGGGAGATAGATTAGGCTTCAAGTATAGTAAGGAAAAATCTGCAGTCATGATATTTAATGAAGAGGGCGGCGAGCATAGAATACAGGAGTTCGTGCTAAATGTAGTGAATGAGTACAAGTATCTTGGGGTGTGGATAAATAACAGTGTTGAGTATCTGACAGAGCATGAAAAATATGTAATGAATAAAGCTAGTAGGAATGCAGCTGTCAAGAAAAATAGGGCACTGTGGAACTACAATAGGTATGAGGTGGTAAGAGGGATCTGGAAAGGGGTGATGTTCCCTAGCCTGACCTTCGGTAATGCGGTCCTGTGTATGAGGCCAGATGTTCAAGCAAGGCTGGAAATTAGGCAACGGGGAGTAGGGAGATTAGCTTTGGGAGCACATGGCAATACACCAAATCAGGGGGTACAGGGTGATATGGGATGGGCGTCTTTCGAGAGCAGAGAGGCTAGCAGTAAGAAAGATAGCATTTGAGGAACGATTCAGAAAGATGGAGGAAAAGCGGTGGGCTAGGAAAGTTTTCAGATACCTGTATATAAAGAATGTTGACAAGAAATGGAGAAAGCGAACTAGAAAATTGACAAGCAAATATCTGGACAGCAGCAAGGGGGCAAATCAGCAATTATCGGTTAAGAAAAAGGTTAAAGAAACAGAGAGAGCTTTGTGGAAAACAGGGATGCTGACGAAATCGGCACTGGAAACATACCGGACCTTTAAACAGGAAATTGTCAAAGAAAATATCTATGAAAATATCTATGATAATTGTAGGGGAAGTTCTTTGTTGTTTGAGGCCAGCACTGGAGTTTTGCGGACTAAGACGTATAGAGTCAGGTACCAGGAGATGGACACTTTTTGCATTGCGTGCGGAGAGGAGGAGGAAACGGCTGAACACTTGATACTTTTCTGTAAAGGCCTTCACCCTACAGTGGAAGGCAGCGGGGCTGACTTACCCAAGGCATTGGGGTTTAGGGATAGTGAAGGGAAAGTGGATTTTAAGAGGTTAGAAGTAACCAAGCGAAGGTTATCTAATTGGTGGCTAAAAGCAAGACAGGAGTAAAATTTCACAAGACATAGCTAGGTGGCTGAGCCACCGCCCGATGTAAAGGGTTCAGCCGTATCCACCCATCCATGTACTGAACCTCCGTTCGCACACGCTTAACCAAATGTGCGAATGTGACAAATGGCGTAACGTCCTATAAAATGCTTGCGTTTGGCATACGTAAGCGTGCATACGCTTATGGTACGTGGACAGCTTTGATTTATACTTATTTCCACGCATATCTGCGTGCGCCGCGAACCGACACGCGGAAGACTACGTTTAACGCGCTCTTCTGATTGGGTGATGAGGTCCCTACTCTTCATAGTGCTGCAAAGAACATGAGATGGAATATTATAGCCGCAGACTACAGGGTTGATCCACGGGTAAGATTCCCACCAGCGGCGGCCTTGTTTAGATGGCGCCAAAATGCTAGAAATTCCGCTTACTGAGAGTTCGCTGAACGTCCAGGAACCCCAGGCGGTTGAAATGTGAGCCCTCCACTTTGGCGTCCCGTTCAGGTGAGAGAGCTTGGATGAGCAAGGCCACGCCACTCTATTTTTCACTTTGGCATTTTTCTACACGCAACGTACTGCTAGTGGCTCATGACAACACGTTCACAGTACTAACATAAATAAAGAGGATGCACGAGAAACAACAGCGACATATATGCAATATAGGACCGCATGCCTTTTCCTGAGCTTGTATACACCCTGAACACACCCATCTCAAGCTGTGTAAACATCGTGGTGTGGACGACAAGTCTGCCGTTAGCAGCAACAACAGTTTTGCAAGAATACGATGCAGAAATTCAAAAAAAAGGCAAAGAGTGCGCACACGCAGCCGCTGCCGCACGTGGGTGAGGCCACATAATCACTGCCTGTAATGGGCCTTGACGCCGGGACTCTGCCGTGCAGCTGAAGCCGTTCCGCACCGGCCCCGGAGAGGGAAAACAATGGGAACCGTTCAGACAGGCAGCAATGCGCGCACCATCACCGGCGAAGCCCGCGGGAATGCCTTTGTTCGAGCAGCGCCACACGGCCAAAGCAGCTGATATGGGAGGAATACGGCGACGCTAGCGGCTTCCTAAGGATGTCGGTAAGAGATTGTTGTTCTTCAGTGGCCATTTGCCAGAATGATAGACGCAGTGGGTCAATAAGTCAAATCGAACGAAAAGCACAGGAAATCGCAGATTCACCGGCGTGCTTTTTCAGCTGTAAATACCGGACAATAAAACATTTTAGTTTCAACACTGCCCAACACGCGGAGAAGAGCGCAGATTGCCGCCGCCAGGACGCAGTGACGTCACACAGGCTGTCAGCGTGGCTGACAATCTCCCAGCGTTAACGCATAGATGGCTAAACCACAGAAGCGTTGTCCGGCCTCTGTACAAATGCACATGTTAGGAGCGTGCAGAACACTGAAAGCAGACAAACACGGCCGGCCCCTGAAGTTCCTTTATTCGAGCATGATGATGATGATGATGATGATGATGATGATGTTAATTTTCATCACTGAATACAGAGGAGCGAAAATAGGTGGCTAGAGAAAACGCTGCTCTGTCGGGAGCTTTAAGGCGCTCCAGCCACCTTTACATCAGGAGCAATGGGCGAGGCATACAGTGCACATCTGAAACACCATTGTTTTCTGCTTTTTTTCAAAGGCCTATCTTGCAGTACAACTGCACTTGTAAAACGAAATAGAAAACTGAAATAAAGGATTCATTATTATACATGCGCACAACACAGAGATGAAATAACACTGAAAGACTGAAACAGAAGGGGAAAACGGACATGAAAAACAACATCAACATGGTTCACCCGACCAAGAGGTTGGCGATGTGTCTACGCGGGATTGAAATGACATCCACGCTCTGGAAGTCGAAATCATTTAAAATGGATGGTAATGAATGTCTAATTCTTTCGGTGCTGTAGCCAGTACGCGAAAAGGGAACAAACCATGGTGGCTGGTACCGAAAAGAGTAGGTTTTTGTATTCTTTGTAAGGTGTGCTAAATTTAAAACTGTTTCTGATCTTCCTTGCACTGCTCTTCTGTAGGCACATAGGAGTTTGTGTGTGTAAATATTATTTGCTGTCATAACCT
Organism: Amblyomma americanum; assembly: GCF_052857255.1. Lineage (NCBI taxonomy): Eukaryota > Metazoa > Arthropoda > Arachnida > Ixodida > Ixodidae > Amblyomma > Amblyomma americanum. The sequence continues at coordinate 412,957,249 of NC_135497.1, forward strand.
TGTGTTTTCGGAAAAGTGGTTGTGTATGTTCAAGCCTAGATTTGTTTTCTATTGCACGGATTGCTTTGTTCTGAAGTAATAAAAGTTTGGTAATATTAGTTCCGCAGGTGTTTGCCCACACTAAGGCGCAATAGTATATTTGTGAATTAAACAGAGCGTTGTATAAAAGTTCCTTAATGTTACTGGTTAGTATTTGGCGACATCGGTTCAACATACCTACGACCCTGCATAACCTCAATAAAATCCTTCTAATGTGTTCGTTCCAAGTCATATTTTCAGAAAAGATTACTCCCAGTGATTTTACTGATTTTATGCAGTAGGGCCCTAAGCGAATATTCTCAGGTGGTGTAATTGGGTGTGCGGAAAATAATGGATAACGTTTTACATTCATTCAGAATTAATATACGGCTGTGCACTATTTATGAGTCTGCACTGACCGAAGCAGCGTCAACTTTGCTGCTAGGTGGATGTAAATACACTCGTAGCGGAGCTTCCAGAGACGCCAGCATGTATAAAACATGGCAACTCATGGGGCTCTCTTACCAGCGCCCCTATGAAGAGGGGGAGGAGGGTGGCAGTAGTTGTCGTAACGACTGCGTACACGCTTTTGGCTCAGATTATAGTCGTTTTTCGATTCGACGCGTCGCACTCAACGAGCCGGTCCCAATCGAGGTTTGTAGCCTTTCAGCGCATGGCAACACCTTTGCCACTCAAATGTGAGCTGGTCCGCGCAACCTGTCTGCAGCTGACGCCGAATGGAAGCAGCTGGCAAACAATTCGGCACAGAAAAGCAGCAATCCTTCAAGACAGACAGGCTCAGCATAAGCACCTGCTTCGTGAGCACTGCGACCGCAACAGCAACAAGGCCTGCAAAGCCGCGCTACCAATGCAGGCACCGCCATTAACAGGGAGTGCGATTTGCATCCAATAAAGTTGCAACATTTAGCATATCGTTCTTTACAAAATACTTTGACTCCCAATTTAAGGTATTTTAATATTTAACCATGTTGGTGTACAGCTAGCTTTAGGATTAACAGTAATAATTTTATTACATCAGTGTTTCGCAATCACTCTTGACCGCACTTGGGCCTCGAACGCCTTCGGCACCAGCTTTAATCCGCCTTGTGTGATGCGCGCAGCCCGCGAACCAAGCGTCGACCTTGTGCGCGCTGAGGACCCATCGTTCGCAATACACAGCGGCGGAACATTCCCTCCGACGCAGCGCACACCGACAACCAGACGAAAATCGTATACTGTCCGAAAATGCCGCTGAACACGTGCCACAAGACGGCTGCTCCTGACCTCGTTTTGTTGTTGGGCTCCACACTCGCGGTCCACAGTCTGTATGCATTCCCTGAAAGAGCGCCCACCGGACACCCGATGCCTGCATCGATGACTACGAAGCTCGTATGAACGGCATTAGACGACTGATTCCAGGCATTCCTGACACGCCACTTGGCTTTCTCCGAGAGCAAGCGAGCGGCTGCTGCACGCTTTCGGCTCCGTGACGCCGATGAGCGGACGCGCATGATCACGTCACGGGGCTGCAGCTCATCACTTGGTCCGTGCGAACAAACATCCTCTCAAAACAACCTCGCTAGCGCGCTGAGGAGCGCAGCGTGAAACTGGCGGCACATGGAGTTAGTCGGCCGTTCTCGATCCATTTGACGGACACCCTACGGGAAGCAGTATTCGGGGTTTAACGCGCCGGAGCCGTACGTATAGCGGAGGGCTCCGGACTAGTCTCTACGCCCTGGGGGTTCTTTAACATGCACTGGCACAGCACACGGGTGTAGTTGCATTCCGAAAAGCGGCCAGGATTCGATCCCACGACCTGTGCTCAGCGGCAGAACACCTTGCCCACTGCGCAGCCGCTGAGGGAAAGGGAAAAATGGGAGAGTGAGAACGAATCCAATGCCACATCGAAACAAGCAAGCGTAATGCGAGCAACAGGTTGGTTTATGGTTTAAGGGGGTTTAACGTCCCAAAGCGACTGAGCCTATGTTGTGGGACGCCGTAGTGAAGGGCTCTGGAAATTTCAACCACCTGGGGTTCTTTTAGCGCGCACTTACAACGCACAGTGCACGGGCCTCTAGAATTTCGCCTCCATCGAAATTCGACCGCCGCGGCCGGGATTGAACCCGAGTCTTTCGGGTCGGCAGCCGAGCGCCGTAACCACTCAGCCACCGTGGCGGCGGTCGATGCGAGCAACAGTGCTGGAACAAACACTTCTCTACCTCGAACGGAGGTTGTGAAAAGGCAAGAGTTCTTCATTCAGCAAATTCCTCAGCGACCAGCACAGCCACCGTTCCGGTCTCTGCGCGAAACAGCGGACGAAGAAGGTCGCGCCGCGCTTTTCGCATCTTCTCTTACCTTAAATGCGAAACACAGCCATCGATCTTCTGCGTCTCTCTGTTCAGGGGACGGCTATGTTGCGTCCCAAGCCACATGTGTAACTGAGGCCGGTTATGTTCCTCCACTCGATGCGTCACGTGACATTACGCAGGGCCAGACGGCAGGGGAAGGCATATCGCGCTGTAACTAAATCCCGCAAACATCGCGGATGATGGCGATACTCGCGTTAACTCCGGCGCCCGCAAGACCTCCTGCAGTTGTGATCACAATCCTGTTACACGAGATTCCGTTTTACCCCGTGCCACCAGCACCATCCCCGAAATTCTCATGACTGCCCCCACAAATTTGAGTGGTTCTCCATCACAGCGCCACCGCACAGAGAAGCCGAAATGTCAGCACAGTCTTCTGTGCCTATACAAACTAGTTAGGTAAAGCGCTGTGCCAGGTAAATATGGCTGCCCCCGATGTTCAGGAACTCTAGATATTTCAAGAGCCCTGACAATGTCACGCAACAATACTGCAGTTTAGCTCACCTCTGTGTGTTTTTTTCGATATACGCAATAATTCGTTATTTTGAGATAGACATATCACTATTGCTTCTCGACGAGCACGTGCTTGCTCCCGGTTACTACTCTGGGCATTCAAAGGCATTATGGGCGCTTGGCACCACTTGCAGCCAGCCACACGGCGCCGCGCACGACTATGCGGACATACAGCCGCGCTCGATACCAAAGAGAACAAAGTCCGGGAGAGCGCTCGCGCGCACTGTGTCGGTGGCGCCACCAGCTGCGCGGATGTAGAATTACGAGGACGCTCCGACGCACTCTGCAAGGAAGACGGCACAGCGGTTCCTCTTTCCGCGTGTCTCGGCTAACAACCTTGACCGGCTGCGCCAGCACCCCGGAGTGTAACAACCGGTAAGAGGAGGGAGCACTGGTCTTGCACAACGCGAACATTCCCGGGCCGCCGCAGCTGCCCGCAAGCCTGCCGAGGCCGACCCTCGGGCGAAGCGACGCATGCCTGGGAGAAAAAGCGCTCGGGCTGCTTCCTTCACGAAATAGACTAGGTGAGCGTGCGAAAGAGCTTATTCGGGAGACAACTGATATTGCAATCTCTCGTCGCACTTGACTGCGACGCTACGGCGCATAACAATGCGTCAGCAAATGAACTCTCAGCTATACTGCCTAGTACTCACGTGCCTACCAAAGAACTCGGTGACATCTCTGAAGGATTCGTTTTCTTCGTTTGTTTTAGCAACTAAACATGAACAATCATACAGGCGACTTCAAATTGGAAATAGGCTCTCATCGAAGAGGCAGCGCGGCACCAAGTGTCTAGGTTTATGGTGACAACGAGCCCGTGCACACGGGCCAAAATTCACACAACTTGTACACTACAGATAACAGTCAAAGCTGCGGCGGATGATGTTTTGAGCAACTCCTGCAATACGGCTTAGGCGCACGCGTCAACCACACAGCACGAAGAGGACCACTGTGCACGAAAGACTGCGGAAGAAGACAGGTGCGCAAGTTTGACAGTATATATCCCGGCGGAAGAGGACGGGCCACCCGGATAAAAGCCGAATAGTCGCTTGCCGTAACAGAGGAACCCGTCCGCAGGGATGCAGAGGTTTCTTGCTGATTGAGAACAGGCTCGCAATGATTAAGTTGCGAAAAAAGCCACGCCTGTCCACAGCTCTCGATTCGTTTGAAATGCATCATCCTCATCATCAGCCTCACTGCTGTGGCAGCTGCGGCCACCGTATCTTCACAAACTTCCTAACCTCATCCGCCCACCTGACCTTCTGCCGCCGCCTGCCACGCTTGCCTACTCTTGGAATCCACTCCGTTACCCTTAAGGACCAGCGGTTATCTTGCCTTCGCATTACATGCCCTGCCCAAGCCCATTTCGACTAGGACGTCATTAACCCGTGTTTGTTCCCTCACCCACTCTCCCCTCTTCCTGTCTCTTAACGTTGCACCTATAATTCTTTTTTTCCATAGCTCGCTGCGCTGCATAAAACATAGCATATGATTATAAAATGCGAGAACTACACAACCTAGATAACAAGTTCAGCAGGTGAACCACACCTATAACAAAACCAATGAGGAAAAACGCACGCGGAAAGCACTGCAGGCCCGACGCCACGAACACAAGCCAGCCTGAAACTTCACTCCGTATCATTCTTAAAACAGCGCGAACACGAAAAGGGCGGACAGAAGAGACGTACATACGAGCGCTGTGCACGGGCGTAAATGGGAACATTGAAAAGGGGCCTTTGTAGAAGAAATAAAATTTGCTGTGTGAAAGCTTGAGCGAGTTGGCGGCAGATAATTGTCGTAGAAGCGCGAACAGGGCTCTTTTAAGAATGATCTGCCAGCAACTCGCTCAAGCCACTACGCTGACATTCACTCCGTAAGTACTGAACCTCCACACATACTGCACATGAGCGATTCATCCACGTAATTGACAAAAGAAAAAAAGCACGATGTAGACCGTGCTTGCGTTGATACATCGAACCAAGGTGAGAAATTCCTTCCGCGTGCCAAGTTTCTGGCGAAGTATAAAGGGGGCAAGACGAGGGGGGAATCCCCGGGGAGAGCACGCGTCGCTTTCACTGGGGCCTTTGTGCGCATACGGGACTATCATCTCATCACGCGGCTGCCGCATGGGCTGGCGGCGTACGCGTGCCCGACGTCTATTATCAAAAAGCGGCCGCCCTTCCTTGCCCTCATCGCAGCGTATGCATGGTGGTAGCGCGGATGTGTCCGGCGTGTGCTCCAGAGATGAGCGCAGCAGCTCATTCCGAATGAATGACGCCGCAGAGGCCGATGCCGCGTTGCCCAACGGCGTTATCGGCGCCGACCCGCAGCGAAGGCGCGGCCCCTTTTCCGAGCGGCGCAACGGCCAGAATTCAATGAAGCTCCGTCGCCCCTGGCGCTGCGCGTGCCGTGCCGGTGGCGCAAAGGGCCCCCCCTTCTCCTCGTAGGCCGACTTCCGCGAGGATCAGTCGGCGGTCTTAGGCCGACTGCCACCTCCCCGGTAATAGAACCACGAGCGCCTGCAGCGGAAAACTGTGCGCGAGGCGCCACAGAGCGAAAAACGCCTGGCTCCGCCAGTCGGAAACAGATGCGGCGAAGAACGAAAACGCGATATTCGACGCCATCGAAATTCGCGCCCAGACGCAACGTCACCGAAGAAACAAAAGCGAGTTTTTCTAAAACAAGTACTTCCACGCGCCCTGTGCAGTGGCACTCTGCTTTCGTCACCGAGCACGCTCCTGGCGTCCAACTGTGGCCCGATAATTGTTCGCCCTCGAGCATCCATCATCGTCCGCAGGCGTCGACAGCTAGGCATCCAAGTCCCGTCACGTGCGCCGCAAATCCGCAAATTGCAGTCACTTGAAAGCGGCAACCCTTCGGAAACAAGTCAGCGGGGCTGCTGCTGCGACCTTGGGTGGACACGCCCATGTGAGCCTTTCGGGGAAAACAGTCATTTTCGTAGAGGCTGCTTTCGGCCGAAAGAAAAGCGAATATGTCTCGGCGGCGACTGCAGCGCTTCTCGCGTCGTGCCCTTAATTGCGCAAGAGAGGGACGGGCCTACTCGTTACAGACGCGCAGCCAACAGGCAGCTCCCGCCGCCAGCAGTCGCGCGAGCGTCTGTGCTGTCGTGGGGCGCCCCTCATTGTTGCAGCCACAAAGTCTTGACACCGAGACCACTTTCTCGACAGGGGAGCGCGCCCCGCAGTTTCCGCCAGGGGAGCGTGCTCGACCCTGAAGCCTCTTTGGGCTCCTGCTGCTGCAGCACCGCCTCCCCGCATTTTAAATGTGGCAAATAAATAAATAACCACGAACTTTAAATATCCAATTTCTCGTTACTGTATACCGGAGCGCAGACTCCCCCCCCCCCCCCCCCCCTCGTTCTGCCAACCGCGAGGCGTGCTGAGTGTTTTTTTTCTTTTCAGATACTTTTCGTTTTGTTTTATTACCCCCAGAAATGATTGCCGACGTTTCGCAGTTTTGCACAATCCTTTCGGCAAAGGGGCTGGGAGGCGACTTGAGATAACAAATCGCTCAACATTAATGCTCCCACTGAACTCTCGCTGAAACTGTCACTACAACTCCCAAAAGACAAACACTGCCCCGCTGTCCTGTGAAGTTGTAACAGACGCACTGTACACATGCACCCGTTTATCAGTGCAGCGGCACTGGAAAAGTACGACCGAGACTACGGCGCCGAGGAAACTGCAGTGTCATTCTCCGAGTCTATCCTCCTCTGTTTTGCCTGCAGCTGGACCTAACATTGGTGGTGGTTACTCTTCAGCCTTCTTTTTAAAGGCCTCTACTTAGGGTGCGTACAGTTTGTAATCAGTGCGCAAAACTTGTCGGAAGCATTGTTTCCAGCTGTATGTCACGAGATAAGAGAACCTTACAGCTTGCTCTCTCAAAAGGTTCAACGTACAACTGCCATCACTCCAACTTGTGGTGGCAGTCGCTGCGCACTGATTTCGTAGGCAGTGCTACTCCTAAACATGTGCATAAGCAGATGTGGTACTCTCTGTTTTAACTAGATCTCCAGGGCTTTGGCCGCTCAAGTGTTATGTATATGCTTGCCTCTTTTTTTTTTTTTTTCTACGTTGGCGCGGTGTTTGAAACCCTCAAAACCAGCCCCGTGTTGAAGTACGCGCCTGTAGAAGAGCGAGCCGCAGACATCCACAAAACTATTCACTGAGTCAGCACTGCTTCGGCATTTAAAAAGAAGGCCGAAGAATAACCACCACCCATGTTAGGTCCAGCTGCAGGCAAAACAGACAGCCGCGAAAGATAGAGAACGCATTAATTGCGCCCTCATTTTCTTAACCTTAAAGTGCGAGAGCTTCTGAATAGCGTGAACTACTAAAACGTCAAGAATCGGTTGCAACCGCGTCTTACAAACCGTTGTAATAGGTCCTGTTTTAATAAATAGTACGCGACCTAAAGAAAGAGGACCCAAAAAGAAAACAATGCAATCGAATGTCCGGATTGGTTTATGGGGGCTTAACGTGCCAAAGCGACTCAGGCTATGAGGGACGCCGTAGTGAAGGGCTCCGCAAACTTCGACCACCTGGGGGTTCTCTAGCATGCACTGACATCGCACAGTACACGGGCCTCTAGAATTTCGCCTCCATCGAAATTCGACCGCCGCGGCCGGGATCGAACCCGCGTCCGAAAGTCCGGATTGTCTGTATGCTATTTCGGCCGTCTACACAGGGGTTGGTCAGGCGTCCTCTGAAGAGCACAACTCGAGGCGGCGTCTTTACCACAACACTCTGTTTCAAAGACAAAAAGGAAGAGAAGAAAAAGCGACAGTTGCGAACTGAGCGCTTCAGGGACGTAACAACAGCGGAGCGTATTCACACGCAAACGGGGAGCGAAGACGGAACAGGGCGCCGGAGAGCGAACCCAGAACTATCGCCACAAGTTGCACCACCGGGACGAAACGCGACAGAAAGTCTCGTAAGGACGGCGGTGAAGGGTGCGGTCGGGGGCAACGTGCGTATACTGGTGCCGGTTGCCAGCGATTAACACTAGAGTGCCTTCGAAGGTGCCGACGTACAGGTACAAGCAGTATGAAAAGGAAAAATCCCAAAATTTGCACGCATGCAAGGGATTCTGGGCGTTATTTCTGCGCTGAACTTGAAAATGTCTCGTAGGTATTGTTCGTCCGGTATAAAACTACTTAGAAAAAAGATAAAATGTGCTTCATACCTTCTGGCGACAAATACAAACACGCACCCAAACCTGCATAAATAGAGTTTAAAGCATCGAGAGAAATATAGCAACACATGCCCTTGGTACGGGCAGGCCCCGACCGTATACCACGCAACGTGGGAGTGCTCGGGCATAGCATCGGCACAAGAGACAACACACGCCACACGGGAGCAGTGGGAACAGCCCTGTCCAGCTCGCGGACCTGGAAGACCAGCGCAAGCTGCCGGCATCGTGAACGTTTTTTTATATCTCTCCTCTCTTACCCCTGCTTATGCAGTAGTAAAGCCTAGTTGAATGAATGCCTGTAATGGGACCCCGTTCGCCGCTACCTGCACAGCGGGTTTTAAACAGTTCCGTTTCTCTGCAAGGCGACTTAGCACCTGAAACACGAAAGCGTCAGACACCAAATATAAGTTCCATGTTTTCTTTTTTGTAATGATGCTTAAGGGAGGAGGATAAACTTTATTTTCATCGACCAAGGTAGCAGTTGGTGTGGGATTAGAGCCCCATCAAGTGGTCATGAGCCCGTGGCGGCCGGCGACTTCTAGGGCCCTTGTCACAACCCGGATCTGTGTGTCCGAGTCGGAACTGAGCAATGCGGCCTACCACTGGTCTGGATTCGAGAGCTGCAAACCTCGCGGAGGGGAGTCCTGAGGGCAAGCCCAGAGTATGTGAGATAGAGTGGCATGTTGTCCACAAAATTGACAGGAGGGAGAGTAGACCCCAGGGTATATGCGGGCATATATCGCCGGGTGGGGGAAGGTGTTCGTTTGGAGTTGCCTCCACGCAACCTCTTGGGGTTTGGTGAGAGAAATATGTGCGGGGGGATATAGAAGTCTACCTAAACGGTAGTGCATGTTATGTCATGGAATGTAACCATACGATTTCTCGCCGTCCGCAGGACGGGTGACAACACATGCCGGTCGACGAATACTCGAGCATGATTGTGGGCCGCCTCGTTCCCTGGATGGGATGAGTGCGCAGGTACCCAGATCAATTGGATCGGGCGGAGTTGGTCCTTGGTGGAGCGGAGGAGAGATAGGGTGACGGGGGAGACCCGGCCTTTGGCGAAATTACGAATCGCAGATTTAGGCTCGCTGAAGATGGTTTCTGCAGAGGTGGAGACCATCGCCAAGGCTATGGCCGCCTCCTCGGCCTCTTCAGACGATCTGGCGGGAATGGAGCACGCAACCAACGGCCGTCCACAGTAGTTTACAACCGCGAGCGAAAAAGCATCGCGATCAGAGTATTCGGCGGCGTCGACGTAGACTGATCTGTTAAATACTTTTTATGCAGAGACTTAGCCCTGTCCTTGCGGCGAGCGACATGAACTCTGGGTGGATGTTTTTCGGGAGAGGGGTAACGATAAGGTTGCTGTGGAAATGGGACGGAAGCTGGGCCTTGTCGGCGACGGTCGTTTCGAAGCTTATTCGAAGCTTGTCGAGTAAATGATGCTTAAGAATCCGTATACGTGGATCAGAACGCGGAATTCGCCTACGCACACTAAGTAATGTACTATTATTACTTTTTTCATGCTGTTTCGGTTCCCGCTTCAACAGCCGAACGATGGCTCTGATGTCAAAGTTCAGTACAGTTCTCTTGACAAATTACTGAGGTCACTTGACTACTTCTGTGCTTTGAAAACGAAAGCACAAATTTTGTAATTTATATTTTTCCTTCATCCCTACTGGCACACCCACCCACTGTCATACAGTCGCAAGGAAACGCATACACTAGGTTCACCTTCATTCGCCAAGAAGTGGTGGTCGATGGGTTGCGTGCTCGCCTCGAAGCTTTAAGGTTCTTGGATCAATTCCCAGCACCTTCCGCGAGATTTTTTTATTTGCTGATGACGTCATTGAGGTTTTTGTGGACCACTTTTCCTGGACGCCGACAATGACACCGGGTCTCGTAGCTAATGGTCCGTATAAGGGTTTCGCCTTCAAAATAACTGCGATGTGACCAGTGATCTGTCGTTTTAATTCGTTGCAACACTTAAGCCAGCCTGCATAAAGAGCGGGAACTACAACCAGTGAAGAGGCAGCAATAATATCGCAGTTTTAAAACGATAAAAAGCCTCCTCGGTCCTTAAATTCGCCCAATGGCTGGACGGAAGTGACGTCATGAAATCGGTGTTGACGCCACTTCCGGTCTTTTAATGCTATCGCACTGCTAACACACAAGATAATTAGGTATCCCTGTAAATTTTTTTCTTAACCCTCACATGACGTATACTGGACGCTAATGTCACAGCCACCGTTCGGCTGACGGAACCGAAACAGCATAAGAAAAGGGATTCAATTATAAATTATTTACAAGGTGCACACGAATGTCACACGCTTATCGATGTAGTACACTAATTCCTTGGCCATCATTACAGAGAAGAAAACATGACACTAAATATTCGGTCTCTATGCTCCTATAATCCGGCGAAAGGAATGCGGGAGGCCCAAAGCGGCACCCCGCACGCGCCCAGTCGCCGCGGGCAACTAGGCACATGCGGATGACGCGGCCGCCAGGGGGAAGTTTCTTCACTGCCCGCAGTTATCAGCACGCGGACGACAGCCTTCCTCCTCCACATCAACTGCGGCGACGCGAACGACGCACGTCCTTCTCGCCGCCGACGACATCCCGAGGCACGGGACAGAAGAGCGCGCACTGGACGTGACATCCGGAATGGCAGACTAACTAAACGCGCACCGCGCTTTGTGACGTCGACTACGCATGCTGTGGATTCAAGGCGCCGACGAAGAGCGACGAATCTCAAAAGTTCAAAATGCAAAGAAAAAAAAATAAAGGCGCGACGTAACCAAGGTTGCGACTGCGGTCTTCTCGGTGGAGGGTGAAACGAACAAGAGGAAGCAGTGCCCATCAATGCTCGCCGTCCGGCGACCGAGCACGGCCTCGCGGAAGCGTGCCCGGCGCCACTGCGGCCAGCACGCGCAGTGGTGCCGAGCACGCTGCGTGTGCCGCAAATCCAGCGGGCGTCGCTTTTTTTTCTTCCTTCCGGAGGTTGGCCCTTGGCTCGAGGACGACCAGCGCTCCATCAAAGTCAGCTCGGCGTTCCGCGGTTCAGGAAAGCCCAGCCACGGTGCTGGGCTACGCAAGGGGCGTACGTTGCTCATGCGGCGTTTAATCCTGGAGAGGGCAAATCTGGCTTCGCTCACGAACGCCCGGGGCACTCCGCATGCGCGCAGTATCCCACTGCAGCTGAACCGGGAGCCAATGCAAAGGCTGTCTCAGGGAAGGCGAACGAGAATTTTTACAAGTAAGCTTTCTGACTGGAGAGATGGCCTCTGCGGCACTGTTGCGACAGTGTTGGCGGACATAAGAATACAGGCGAACCATACTAATAAATTCAAAGAGCGGTATCGCCAATACTAACGCCCGGTTACAAATTTCGCCGGTTTACTAGTTAATATGACTGACCTGTTTCCTGACGCCCGCGAGCACTGGTATTACAACGCCGCAGAAGCCATGCGTATATCTCAAAGATACCAATTTCAAAAATTCTGGTTTACCTTCGCTGAAATAACACGCGGAAAATTTCTGAATGGGTCCCGCCCCCCCCCCCCCCCCAAAAAAAAAAAAACTTTTTGTGATGATCTCCGGTAAAGCGCAGTGGGTAGAAGGCGCTGCCAGCGAGCCGCCCTTTGTACAGGACCAGAAAAAGGCCGCGAGAAGGGCGGGCGGTGATAACGTAGTCCACGGCGCCACAGAAAATGACAAAAGGGAAGACATCACCGGCCTCAGCTGTTGAAGAAAACTGCACAGCGCGAAAAGGCTACGCAATTCTGTCGTAACTACAATTAACCTTTCTTGCAGTCGTCCGCACATCGACGGTTAGAGAGAGATATCATTTGTACAAGCCGACGGGAAAATCACGCTGACTGCAGGTACGAAGCGCAGTTACACACGCTGTCGAGGCTACCAAACCGCACTAATGTTAACGAATGTGCCAGGTCAAGAAGAAAAGGGGATATATCGGACAGCTGCACAGCACCGGAACGAAACGGAGGGGACTACAAGACGCCATATTACTCCATGCCTGTGTAAGAAAACGAAGCAGAACTGCTCCAAATGTCCTCCGTCGCTTTTTTCCGCGCCCTGACATTACGCCCGCGGAGAATAAAATAAAGTTGGGCGCACGTAACGCACGCACAAAGCAGTCGTCTTCGGCCAAAGAGAGCAGAAGGCGAAGGCAAAGAGCGGTGAAAACGAGTGAAAGGAAAAGGGGCAGCAGCGGCGTCCTCACAAAGGAGACGACGGGTCAGAAGAGGGAGGTGGGAGAAGGGGGGGGGGGGGGCGAACAAAAGGCCAAATAGGGCCCGGCGGCATATCCGCCCCTCCAAGCGCGTGCAACAATGGGCCGACGACGACCGGCTAACGGCGAATGCAGGGGAAAAGCCGGAAAGCTCATCTCGCGGTGGGGACTGTCCTTCGCTCGACGACAACAAACAGCCCGCTTCCGCCTGTCGCCCGCAAGGGGTCGAGGGATGAGTGCCACGCACGCTATATTAGTCTATTAGGAGGAACAAAAAAAAATAGAGAAGGAAGTGCGAATTCTGGGCAATGTTTGCCGTGCATCAAGCAGCTCTTCATCAACGTCGTATTCAGCAGCTGCGTATTCTTGCAGACATCGACGCTGCAGAAGAGGAGCGACAACGTGCTGAGAGAATGTGTCGCCTGATCGTGGCAATAACTGCGCGGCTCTGCTCCAGCGAGCGGCGATTATGGGCATATCCGCGAGGACAGTCGTGGTACGAAACGACGGTGCCACACCTGCCGGACAGTGAATTTAGGGCGCACTTCAGAGTGACCCGCAGCACATTTAGGTATATCCTGAGTGTGTGCGAATGTATGCAGCGGCAAGATACGGTCATGCGGCGGGCAGTTACCCTGGATAAGCGTGTGGCTGTAGGCTTGTATCGCCTGGCGTCATCTGCAGAAGAACGAACGATAGCCAATGCTTTTGGCTTAGGCCGGTGGACGGTCAACACTATTTTCTGGGAATTTTGCGCCGTCGTTGTGCGTGAACTGGTTTAAGTTCATCAGATTCCCCAGGCAAAATGAGTTGGCGGAGCACCTTCGCCAGTTTACTGCCGTCACTGGATTTCCGCAAGGCGTGGGAGCACTCGACGGCTGTCACATTGAGGTGTGTCCGCCAGAAGAGCATGTCACGGACTACATAAACTATAAGGGATGGTACAGCACGATTCTTTTGGCTATCGCCGACCATCGCTACAGGTTTTTATACACAAACGTCGGGTCTCCTGAACGAAATCACGACGCTGGCGTATTTGAAAGCTCAAGTCTGCCAAGTATACTGGCCGGTCCTCTGTTCCAAGTTGAAGAAAAAATTATGGCAGGAGTGACGGTGGAACCCGTTCTGCTTGCTGATCAAGCATTTGCCCTGCAGAGCCATGTCATGAAGCCATTCCCTAATGCAGGACCACCGGGCTCACCTACTGCATTGTTTAATTACCACCTGTGCAGAGCTTGACGCATTGTTGAGAATGCATTTGGGCGACTAAAGGCACGTTTGCGTATTTTGTTGAAAGGACTCGAGTGTGAGATAAGCAATGCCAACTGTGCAATCCGCGCATGTTGTGTGGTACACAATATCTGCGAGGAGATGTCTGACTGCTGCGATGCAAGTTGGTTTGATGAGGCGCGAGCTCGAGACCAGGGGCGGCCTCAGCCGTCCTGCACAAGCAACCGGGCTGAGCCATCAGGTGTTGCAGTTCGAAATGCCCTGACAAGTTACATTGCCTCAAGCTGAACATTGGTTGAATCATATCGTTATACCTGTCTTTTGATCTCATATGTAAGAAATGTGCTGGCTGTGTTTTGTATTGCTGGCACAGAAAAGTTAACAATGGCAACATTTCCTGTCCATATGAAATATTTTGCAGCTTGTCTTTTTGTGCTTTTTGTACTGTCTTACAAAGATCATTGAGGAGTTGCAATTTATTAAGTATACAGAATAATGAAAGAAAACATTCTCCTAGTAGATGTTGAATAGCAGGCATATATTGCAGTCATTTTCTCCCCTCTTGAGAGAGATGGTCTGCAAACTGTTTGGTGGTGCCTTGATGTAAACATGTCTATTCCAGCACTAGCATGGCTTTTGTCTTTCTTTGACAGGCAGTGATGGCAGGCTCTGCAGCATGCAGGAAGCATCAGGGCTGCCTCGGTTGCCAGTACGTTTTCAGAGCCCAGCACGAGACATTCACAGCGCATTGTTGGTACAGCTAGCTAAATGGCAGTTCAATTAGGTTCAAAAGTGAAGTGTCTCGTGCCTTTCTGTTTTGAGAGAGATGTTGCATGTATGTATTCACCTCATGATCACTTTAAAAAAATTTAAAACAAGGATTAGCATGGCTTTTTTGTGTGTGACAGGTAGTGGCGGCTGGCACTGCAGCATGCAGGAAGCATTAGGGCTGCCTCGGTTGCCAGTACTTTTTCACAGCCCAGCACGAGACATTCACAGCGCATTGTTGGTACAGCTAGCTAAATGGCAGTTTATTTAGGTTCAAAATTGAAGTGTCTCGTGCCTTTCTGTTTTGAGAGAGATGTTGCATGTATGTATTCACCTCATGATCACTTTAAAAAAACTTACAACAAGGATTAGCATGGCTTTTTTGTGTGTGACAGGTAGTGGCGGCTGACACTGCAGCATGCAGGAAGCATCAGGGCTGCCTCAGTTGCCAGTACGTTTTCACAGCCCAGCACGAGACATTCACAGCGCATTGTTGGTACAGCTAGCTAAATGGCAGTTCAATTAGGTTAAAAGAGTGAAGTGTCTCGTGCCTTTATGTTTTAATAAGAAACATTACGTATATGTATTTACCGCATGGTATTTTTGATGCATGCTTTACAATAACAACATTGTTACATTTCCTGCACACAGAGGGTGACATATAATACACTGACGCTTTAGGAAAAATAACATCTCAGTGCCTTGCTGTGAAATAGAGGTTCCTAGATCAAGAGTGCATGTTGCTGGGCGAGTCGGTTGTACATTGTAGAATAAGGTACTGCGCAAAATAATACAAGCATGGACAAGAAGGGCACAAGGACGGGCCTGTCCTTGTGCCCTTCTCGTCAGGGTTTGTGTTATTTTGCGCAGTGCCTTATTCTACAAGGTTCCTAGATCGCCATTCTAAGGGCCGTAGCTGCTAGTGTGTCATTTACCACAACAGGTAATCTCAAAAACAGAATTTATTTGCCTTTCTGTTCAAACTGAAAACATGCCTGCATAATTTGCATCTAAACATAAAGAGAAATAAATTCTGTTTGTGAGACCAGCTTTTGTGGTAAATCATTTACCACAGAGGGTGGTCTCACAAACAATTTATTTGTCTTTCTGTTTGGATGCAAAATATGCCTGCATAATGTCTAGAAAACTTTTCTGCATCGCGTTGGATTCTTTTTGTAGCTGTACAAGCTCCTTTCTTAGTTCAAGGCTGTCACAGGCAGCTTTGGCCGCACGCTCTTCGGCTTGCTGATGTAGCGCTATTAGGTCGCTCAGTGCCGAATTGTAAGGGCGCTTCCTGTTGCTTCTTTTAGCGCTGTTGCTAGCACTTGGGCAGTTGCAAGTGTTGGCCACCGATGAAGCTTCACCTGCATTGGACTCTTGGCCCTCCTGTCCAGCATCACTTGCAGTTGGAGAGTTCATGTCGCTTGCATAAGTGGCAACAATTTCAGCTTCCTCTGGTTGGAAGTCTACTACTGGCAGCTGTGCAGGACAAGAAAAAAAGGCATGTAATTTTACAAGACCAACTTAGCCTGGCTTGCCATTTTGCAGGCCGCAATGTGTTACACACAACAAACCCCAAAAGAAGAAAAAGAGAAGGGTTTGAAGGCACAGTAGTGCTTAAACTTTCAGTATAGTGCTCTAACGACATTACAAGAGATCTGATAACCATGCAGGCTTATCATGCACAAAAAGCTAGCTTGCAGCAGTAACTGCGCCGTGAACAGTTCTAGTGTCGTGGTGAAAACAGCCGATTACCTCCACACTTTCCTCAACAAGGCTTCTCTCATTGATTGGCAGTGATCCGAGGAATGAATGAAGCTGCCAGTAGAAAGGCCATTCAATGCCTTTAGAGCCTGTTGTGGTGCCACAAAGCCTCAGTTTCCTGCAAAGAAAATTTTGTTGAATGCATGAAATTCTGCACCATGAAATAATGAATATGTGCAGTGTTGCTCTCTTTATGGTAGGCAAAAACATAAAAAACAGGCTACCAGTTGCACTCGAAAGCAGTGGGGCACCCACCTGCCACTTAAGGAAGAAAATGCCACAATTTTTAAACGGACTCTACCATGAAATACAGTTTTCGCCTGGTACACTGGTGTAGTAACTTGTACGCGAGGCGCTCAAGCGGCTTTTAACTTCAGCGAGCTAAATGAAGGCTGTCGATAAATCAATGAATCAGACGCGGAGCAAACGCCGACATATGATCGCGCAAGGACAAGAACGATGTCAGCTCATGACAACACATTCCAGAAACGCTGCGTATCTTCTGTCGTTTACAACACGCCGGCGCGGTGTCACGACTGCGGACAAGGCCTAACTGCACCAGTGCTAACAGCGCGGCGTGCCTCTCTTGCGCGCCAGTGCTGTAACATCACACAAACTTCCGCCAGAATTCATCGTTTCATTACTAGGAATGAAGACTTCCACTCACCGGTAGTGCTTGTTCAGGTTTTCAATTTTTTGCCGAACTTGCTTTGCGGTGTACGGGCCTTCCCCGGCGGCAGGCCCAAGTTCAGCGCTTCGACCATCGCGCGATATACGCGCGCGTTACGTGTGTTTGAGCGCAGAGCAGTCAGGTTATCCTGCCAGAGGCGTATCAACGCCTCCGTCGTCACTACACTCCAGATAACGCGCTTCTGGGAGGCTGTTTCGCTGGGAACCGAGCTGCCGTCGTCGGACATGGAGGCGGCCATTTTGCCAGTTACTGGGCTTGACTGAGGTGGCCAACCTCAGTTTGAGGTAACCATGGTTAGCAGAATAACTGTGGTTGGGTTTATCGTGTGAATGTTCGTAACTACGGTTAGCCTTAACTCCCGTCAAACTTAACCGCGGTTAGGCTGCCCGTGTGACAAGGGTATTAGGGCCGTTGTACGATCGTTTCGGAGCGCCTTCCGCCACGTCCGCTTCGCGAGCGGGCCTGGCGGATCCGCCTCGTTCGGCGAACGGATGGAAAGTTGGTCAACTTCAACTTTCTGGCGGACGAGCGCATCCGGCCGGGGACCGGATTGCAGCTATTGGCTGCTTTTCCCGTGACGTCAGTGACGTCTCGAGCCCCTCCGCCCTCCGCCTCGGTTCTGCCCTGCCGGGGCAAGATGGACATCCGTCGACTGAACTGGGGAGCGCGGCCTGGGCAGTGGCAGCGATGTCGCGAAGCGTATTATATTGGACACATCTTGATATTACCAGTGTTCAGAGCGACTGCAAACTTCGCCGCGTTCAGCAGTGGCGAGCGATAGTTCCACTAGTTGAATTCTGTAATCATCTACGCTGACGGAGTTGACAGAGCGCCTCTTCAAACCGATGCAAGACCTGTGCAGTGGCGGTGTCACGAAGTGTTTATTTCGAGCTGTTTGTGGTTTTTGCATGCGTTTGTAATTCCTACTGCGGCTCTGAAAACTGACGCAAGACCTGTGCAGTGCAATGGAGGTGTCGCGAAGTGTTTATTTCGAGCTTCAACACACACACCATGGCGATGCCGAAGCGCAGCCTACTAGGCCTAGGTGCAGGTCGCCGAGGAACAGAAAAAAGTACCACGTGACCACGAAAAGAGGTTATTATTTGGGGGGGGGGGGGGCGCTCGTACGGGAAGTAGGTAGGGAAGGGGGGAAGCGCAGTGTGCAGGGAAATCAGGGTTTGGAGAGGGGGCAGGAAAGGAGGCAAGGGAGAAGGTAGTCGGGCGCATACCGATCTGTCCCTTGGGATGCGGGAGCCCGTTTCGGCGCGTGGAGCGATGCTGGCGGTGCGCTCGCGCCGGCTAGGTTGCCATCAGCCGGAGAAGGCTATTGGACAGACGGAAATGCCGGGCGCGCCTGTCGGCATGCTGGGACCATCCGCCTCGCTCGCAAGCGCCAAAGTGATTGTACAACACCGACCGCCTCACGTCCGCCGGGCGGCCGAAAACTGGGGGACCGCTCGCGAAGCGGACGTGGCGGAAGGCGCTCCGAAACGATCGTACAACGGCCCTTAAGCTGGTTCGGCGACATTGCGCCCAGCACGGCGCCAAGGAAGAAGACAGAGCGGAAGACGGACCAGTCGATGCTCCCTTTTCTGCTCGCAGTGTGTGACGCACCGGGGGTAGAAAAGTGCCGTTCCGGGCATGAGGGGCAAAGTGGAGGTGCGGCTGAATGGCGTCACACTGTGCCGCAGAAAGGCGAGATAAGGGGGAGATTCGTCGAGGAAGGACCACAGCTTCAACATGCCTCTTGGGCTGGTACGAATCAGTGCGGTCACAAAACGGAAGAATGTAATTGTAAGAATCAAGGGAGCTACAGGTAGGCGAAGAGCCAGCTCGACCCTCAAAACCTGGACCCTACGAACGGCCAGGATCGGCCGACGAGCCGGTTGCCGCCGCTGCAGTGTCACCTCACATACGCGCCCCACAACAGCTCGCCATGTGGGGAGTGCCAAGGTCGAAATTTCTGTCATCCCAACCACGCAGTCCCCCACGCGCGGTGCCTGAATCCGGCCGTTCTCCCTCGCCGAGCACAATGGAAGTGCGGAGCCAGTGGGGGGCGTCGAACAATCACACCCAGCGAGGTTAGTGGCCGCGCAACAAGCACGGGGGAGGAGACGGCGCTCCCAGAGGCACACAGTTGCGGTACTCGAACGGGGAGGAGGGCACCTGTGCATGCACGAACCGTACATGAGCAAGCGCAGCTGCCACAGAGCGGGTGCGCCGTGAGCAACAGCGAATCGATGCGTTGTTAGCTTCCAGTTGCATTACTGACGACTGAAATCGATGCCGCCAGGCCATGAGGCGCCACATCACATCGGTCAAGTCCTCGCTGGGCCAAACGACGCCGCAGACGCGGCATTCCAGGACGATCGTGAGACCCACAGCGGACGCGGTGCTTGGGTTCTTTGCCAAAGGTCACTGCCTCTGCGTCAAGTTCCTGACGCGAGCAGTTGTCGCTGCGCTGAGTAAAGCCCGTGGCTTCTTTCCACCACTGGCCCCTCCCTTCCGCGACGCTCGTAACAATCCCACTTAGGCGCCGTATGCTGACTCGCGGCTCCTATCTCTCGCTCGAGCGCTACAGCGTCGGTAAACATTCGTACGGCATCTGCGCTCGTCGCGGGGCGCCGCCTACGCATGCATGGCACGCCACAGTCATCCTTGTTCTCGCCGGCGTCTGCCTCTCGCGGCCCAGAAGGAATGTTCGACGTCAGCGCATTCGATGACACTGGGCGACGGACAGGGAGAGGAGGAACGGAGAGCTAGACACGTGGGTAAAGCAATACATTTCAAAATGTCACCGTCTGCCCCGTGAGCAAGTTCTCACCAACGCTACAAGGGCAGATCGAGGGAACAGCGATCGCGAATGTGTACAGCGTGCAACGTAGCACATATGAATGTTTTTTTTTTTGTAGCCGCGGGTACAGTACGCACCTGCTTGACATTCGTTCAACCGTTCTCCAGTGCCACGACACGGGTTCAAAAACGCCCACGGTAGCCCAGCCAAACCAAGTGCACAATTCAAAATTCGAGCGGGACGAAGGCTCAGCGGGCTGAGACCGCATTCAAGAAGTGAACGCTGCCAGATGTCCTACGGCACTGCCGCCAAGGAATTTCCGGCCGGTACTGAAATTTCCGTCAGCTTGAAGCACGCGGGGCCTCAACTTACTAAGCTGGGCCCACTAAAAGTTCACGAGGTTTGCTTTAGGGCACTGGTTACCAAAGCACCGAAATCTATAATGTCTTCATACCCACTTACTCTTCCGTTCACTCGCTGAAGAGCCCACTCATCGCAGGTATAATGACAAAAACACGAAAAGTAGGCTCGGGCGAAAACGCAGTCCCTGCCGGCCTCCGGCTTTAAAACGAAGGCTTCTGTACTCAAATGAGAATTGCCCATTCAAGTTCAGCAGTTATCTGGACAGTATTAAGCATGCATCTGCGCCAAGGGCTAGGTATATCCCATACGGCGATTTCAGCTGAACGCATCGCCGAGATTATTCACCCCCCCCCCCCCCCCCCACCCCTTCTTCTTTTCCTTCATTTTTCTTGTGCTTGAAAAGGAAACAGCCATTTGTGCAGTGGGGATTTTTTTCCCCATTCCGAGGCTACGAGTTCGGTACCACAGGCTGCCTGATCGCTGGCAGGGCCTCCTCTGCGGCGCGGACTTAAGGACCTCGTTTAAACCGCGTCTCCGAACTTTAGCTCTCTTCTCCTCCCGTTCTGTCTTTTCCACTAACAAAAACCAACATTTTGGGGTCCCACCACCACCACAAGGAATGCGCCAGGAGCCGCAGCCTGCCGAAGCGCACATCACGTAGGCACATGTTCGTGAGCGTGGATCCAGTAAGTACCCCGTCCTAGCGGTCACTGACAGCGCCATCTCGGCGTCCATCCACGGCGAAATGGCTTAGCACCGCCGGCAACCCTTTTCGCGCGGGACCTTGAGTGGGCTCATCGTTGAGGCCAGCGGCGTCGGAGGGGTGGCGGGCGCGCCCAACACAAAGGAACAGAGGTTTTAACGAGGGAGCGGGAAGGGAAAACGGGAGAGAGCGCAAGAGACGGTCGCTGAAAAGAATTGAAAATTGGTTTTTGGAGGAAAGCAAATGGCGCAGTAATTGTCTGACACATCGGTGGACACCCGAACCGCACCGTAATGGACGGGAGGAATGTGGGAGTGAAAGAAGAAAGGGGGGGGGGGGGGGAGGTGCAGTAGTGGGGAGCTCCAGAATAATTTCGACCACCTAACATCGCACAGCACACGGGCGCATTTTGCGTTTCGCCTCCATCGAAACGCGGGCGCCGCGGCCGGGATCGAACCCGCGTCTTTCGGGTCAGCAGCCGAGCGCCCTAACCACTTATGGGCCTGTCACACTAGGCCAACAGTCGGCCGATTCGGTCTGCCAAAACCGTGTCGTCGTGATGTCTGGCTCTATGTCACACTGCGCCGGCGAAAACAGTCGGCCGAGTGTCGGCGTCGGCGCCATGTCTCCTACAGGACGGCAGTTGGCCGATGGTCCGCCAACTGCCATGTCACACTAGCGAGGCACATGCGAGACCTCTCGCCGACTTGGCACATTCTCGTTCACGCTCTTCTTTTGTCATTTCCTGCTATGCGAAATTCATGGGCGGGGACGCTTCATTTTCAACTCTTTTAAATAAATCCCACCATAGTAAAACAAAGTCATTAACAATCGTGATTATGAACCTAGGTTGAGGGCAGCCCACTACTGAGCGGCACTTATTGCTGGGTCAGAAAAGCATGGCTCGAAAAATAAATCCAGTCGCTCGCGGGTAAACAGGACGGGAGAGATTATTTAAGGCTATAATAATAAAAAGAAAAAACATTCCGTCCACGCGGATTCGAACTAGGAATCTCTGGAATGCGAAGCTACTGCCATACCCACGACGCCATGGATAACAGAGCAGTTCGCTGCCTTCAGAGGTGCTGATAAGCACTCAGCAGTGTGACACTCGCGACAGAAGCAAAAAGCAGGCGACCCATGTGCGAAACCGGCGCGCTGCACCGGTCGCTGCTTGCGAATTGCAGCCCCACTGCAAGCAGGGACACACGGAGCAGCAAGCATCGCTGCGCCGCTTTGCCACTCGCAGCGGTCTGATTACTGCTTGGCTTGGTGTTGAAGTTCGCACCCTAAAAGACCAAATAGCGACAGTATCAGAAACACCGCCTGCTATACACGAGCAGCGACAAAGCATGCTTGCGCTAGTAGCGAGCTTTCGGCAACGGCACCGCCCGCGGTCCGGCCAGGCGACGAACTGCGCTGCTGCCTGGCGCAGCGGACGCCGCTTCGCAAGTAGCCTGCGTTATAATATCTCTTAATATCGCTTTGCTGTTAACAGTATAATCTCACCATAAACTAAAATTATGGTCAATTTCCGCGAGACCTTCGGCTGCGGACCGCTGCGGGCGACAGGCGAGTCGGACCGCAACGGCGAGCCAGCGGCAGCTTGCGAGGCGATTCTGGCGAGAAATTTTGCTCGCATCAGAGTTGTTGCTTTTACCAGCAACTCGGTGTTGATCAACGATCCTCAGAAATGATACATCTGTCACATTTCTCTGTCTCAGCGTTTATTGCTTACGTCAAAAACAATCTTAAGCTGATTTTTATTACGGCGGCGGACGGGATCCAGGCTGGCCTGCCGGCGAGCGGGCTCGGTTTACTTCACGTTCGCACCAAAAAAGACAAAGCAGCCATGCTATATTCGAGCAACGACAGCATGCCTGGGCAACAGCCGCGCTTTCGGCAACGACGCCGCCTGCGGGAGCGCCAGGGCGACGAACTGCGCTGCTTCCCGGCTGCCGTGCTCGTCGCTAAGCCTAGCTGGTTTTGCATCGATGCCGCAGCTCAGGGCGCTTTGGAACTAGCCAGCGCCGTAATAAAGAAACTTCTCTAGTCACCCCTTTACTGCCAACCTGTCCCATAATAAAATAAAGTTATGCTCGATTTCTGCGACACCTTCAGCTGCGGGATCTAGCAGACGTCAGGCGAGCCGCACGAAGCAGCAGCAGCAGGCGGCTGTAGGATGGAATTTGCTTGTATCGAAGTTATCACTTCAACCAGCACCTTGGCATTGGCCAACGATGCCTTTTTGGACATTCATCTATCCCAGAGCTTGTTATGAACATAAACAAACAGCACTATAGCGGAATCGTGTTCGTGTCTAGTGAATGTTTTTGCTCGGCGACCGATCTCGCGACGACACGGTCGGCAGAGTGGTTTTGTCGCCGTCGCGGGCGTCAAAGCATGTCACACTACGAAGACATCTGGTCGCCGGACGCGTTGGTGTCGTTGTCGGCCTAGTGTGACAGCTTGGTCTGCCACAGACAAGGTCTGCCGACCGGGTTGGCCGATCGTTGGTGTCTTTGTCGGGTCGGCGGCGTGTCGGGCTAGTGTGACAGGGCCCTTAGCCACAGCGTCGGGTACCAGCAGGGCAGAAGACGACCTGAAGTGCCCGGGGATCTATGTCGTCGCTCGGGACCAGCCTCCGCCAACCGGTCCACACGCCAGGCAGCTGAGCGAGAAAGACCAGCCGAGGACGAGGGCAGCCCAGAAGCATGGAATCCCAGGGCCTGGTCGCAACAGACAACCAGCCCTTCATCGAGCCATACCGTGGCAACGTAGCGGCGATGAGCCGAACATATCGGCAGACCCGTAAACGACCACACAGCCAGACGATTTGTTGAGATTTAACCCAGTCGGTGCTTCAACCTCCCCGTGCCATGTGTAGATCCAGGTCCGTTATCAAAACCGGTTCAGCACATACGTGCCTCGGTGTTATGAAGGACTTCACAACACACGGCCATTATACCGTTACACAACGTTCAAATTCAATAGTAACAGTCATTTTCTGCGAAAAACGCACCAGAGAGAAAAAAAAGTAGTTTAGGCGGTGTATATATATATATATATATATATATATATATATATATATATATATATATATATATATTGTTTAACGAGACAGGATCTCTGATGTTAATAATGTTATCTGGAAGACTGTTCAATGGCTTATGGCCCGTGGCAGGGCAGACATATTAAAGAAAAAGAAGAAAACTTCATTAACATGCCCTTATACTCCGGGCAAGGCAGACATAGACGTTTCGGTACGACCAAAAATAGGGGCAAAGCTGCAAAGATTATGAAGGTGGCGTCATGTACGACGGAATGGCTGTGACAATGACGGCGAGTTTCCGTGCTGGCTGCACACCATTTTATGGAATAAGCAAAGTAGTGCGACTGCTCGATGCGATTGTAATGACGAAAGTGACAGAGATAGCTTGATGCCAGTCACACTGGAGTGATTGCTATAATCACAAGCGAAGAAGCATGCGTCACGGTTTTGTACTGATCCCAGACTGTTGGCAAAATATGCTAGGAGAGGCGACCATATAGGCGACACAAATTCTAGTTGTGCGCAGACCAACGCCTGGTGAACTATTTTCGAGTGTCACATGGCGCACCATGAAAATAACTTAATTCGGCAGTGAAGTGCCGCACAGAATCCCTCCAAAGAAGCAGTTCGTTTTCTTTTCTTGCTCACCTGAACAGGAAGCTAATAAGAAAAAAAGACAAGCACTAAAATTTTGACGTCTCTGGCTTGTCTGATATAGTCAAACGTAAACGTTGACTGCTGTGATTGGTCAGAGCGGTAGCACAGGACGCCGCGCACCATGGCCCAATGTTACCAGCTGCTGTCTTTAAAAGTTGTATTCTACTACAGATGCCCAGGAGTTGAAGCATCAGCTGTGATTTTCTTCTACGTGCGTCGACCAGGAAAGGCAAGGTGAATGTCGAGAGATTCGCACGGAAGCGCTGTAGTGACTTGGTTAAGCGAGTAGGCAAAAGTGGAACTTGACAGTTTGCGACTGGAAGACATTAGTGCCAGTATAAAATGTGAAGGTGCCTATACGTCACCATTGCACACCTGAGTACCCCTTGCCCGAACAACGAAATACCATCCCCCGCGGCACGGGGGTAAAGGGCCGTCTCTCTCCCTTTCCTGCCTAGCCTCTGCTACATTGCCGAAAAATTGTTGTCCCCTAGCGTAGTGCGTAAGTTTGCTACACGGTCTAGAGCTTCCTGTAGGACGACATAAGAGCAAAAAGCTGTATCACGGAGTCATCAGCAGACAAAATGCGGTAGAGGTTATGTCTGTTGGTAGGTAGGTAATATATACTGGAAACAGTAAATCGCCACACTTCCCTGGGATAAGCAAGCTGATGACTCAGAGAGGGAGGAGGAGCAATTACTCATAAGTGAGTTGTTAGCGAAGCAAAAAACGTTGGGCCACGGTGAAAGAATCGAGGGAACAGAGAGAGACAATTAAACAATGCGCTACACGACCAAATGCCTTAGATAAGTCAATGCGCATAAAATCTGTTTGTTCCTCTGTATGTAGAAGACAAAGTTATGAGTCAATTCCATTAGTTCTGTATCGCCTTTCCAGTAGCCCCATCAAACTGTTACCGCTTTCTTTTTTCTTGAATATCCAAAATGTAATCACTAAGCAAAAATGATATACCTTTCATTGAAACTTTACATAAATAAGTATCTGCGACGCCAAACCAGAAATACTAACGGTGACGCGTGCTCCAGTACCAATAGATTACACTGCAGACTTGGCCGCCTACCGTGTCAAAGAGAGGAGAGCTCAACGGTAGCATAGAGGGCGCAGCAGCGCCTCCTCTGTTCTCTTCCCGCCTCTTGTCTTTCCTGCGTATTTTTCCAGCGGGGGCCAACGGCCGCCAGGAGAGGGCCATTCCAGGAGAAAGTGGAGGTGCGCGAACAGGGCGAGGGATACAGGGTTTATCGGCACAATGGGAGCGGACGACCCTTGGAGATTCTCAAAAACTCATCGAACAGGCTTCGTGATGCCTACTGCTCGAAGCTTATCGGAGCAGTGAATTGACAGCCGACGGAGGAAAACAGAGCGGAGTACACTGCACAATACTTCAGGCGATAATGAGCAGACAACGACGCGCTCGTCGAGGGAACCTGCGTGCACACACGCACACACAAAAAATGCACAACACGCGTTCGAGATACTTAGAGAAAAGCGAGAACTACGCCAATCAGTGAGAAAAAAAAAAAGTTATCTTCGAAATAGGCATTTGCAGCAACCCTGCCGAAGTCATTTCCTTATTTCGCGTTAATATCTCCATGCATTGAAAGAGCGCTAACACGAAAGAGAGAGGGAGAAGCACCGCGGTGGCTGAGTGGTTATGGCGCTCGGCTGCTGGCCCGAAAGACGCGGGTTCGATCCCTACCACGGAGGTCGAATTTCGATGGAGGTGAAATTCTAGAGGCCCGTGTACAGTGCGATATAAGTGCGCGTTTCCCCAGGTGGTCAAAATTATCCGGAGTTCTCCACTACGGCGTCTTTGATAACCTGAGTCACTTTGGGACGTTAAACCCCCATATACCATTGTCACAAAATTCGGCGCACCTTCGAAAAAACCGGCGCTGCGCGTAAGCAATCGCGCCCCCGCGCGGTAAAATAAAACAAAACAAAACTGCGGGGAAGGAACCCCGGGGGTTGCGTGACTTTCCACTCAGCTCGCTGTCGGGGCGCCAAAGTAAACATAGACACGCGCGGCGTCGATTCTTCTCGAATGTTGGAGAAGTTTTTGCTTGTTGTCGACGGAAAGGGGGTAGCCTTTCGCGCCAAAGGATACCCTCCCCCCTTCGCTCCGGCACCGATGACTCGGCGTGCCGCGAATGACCTAGATTGTTCTAGAAGGTGGTTTCCGCGCTCAACCAATGGGGTCGCGCGCCCGACGCGAGAAGGAGAAGGAGCATGTGCAGTTGAAACCGCGTGTATGTGCGGGCCTGCCTTGGCGCAAATAATAAACAGACGCGGGATGTGCCTATAAATGAGGGGCTGCAACCACTGTCTGTTAGCCCGAGCCGCCGTTTAAACTTCCGAGAAGCGCGCCCGCTCGACTCCCGGGAGAACACCACTCGACCAGCCAAGGACCAGCGAGGCAACGTTCGCCAGTCTGCGGATCGGCCGCGTCGTGCTCCTCAGGTCGTCGGACTGTCGCAGTGCCCGGTGAACAAATCGTGTTTTGGTTGTTTGTCTCTCTATGTGTTAGTGCACTATAGGTGTAAAGGTTCTGTTAAACTGTAATCTCACTCGATTGTTACTTTGCATGAGTTGCTTTCTATTTGTAAATCACTTTGTATCTGCTCGTACGAGTGATTGTGAAATCCTCTGCATCGTATCTTAGCTGTATAAACTTTGCTTTGTTTTGTGAACCTTTGGCTCCGACCCGTTCTCTGGCTTGCGACCGGCGAAAGCTGGGCACCAAACGACCAACACCTTGTCACTTGGTAGCTGGTCTCCGGCTGAGTTTTCCACGCCGAGTCGAGGGCATCTCCTCTGTGACCGAGGCCGCTACCCCCACACGCTCCAAGGGTGTCTGGGAACGCACGCAAAAGTGCGCGAAGTGGTGACTACCATAAACCAGAAGCGCTCACAATGCACGGACTGAGGGGAAATGAGGAATTCGTAAACGATGAGCTCTCCGATTAAAAACTGACTGAACACACACGCAAGACAAAAACACTGCGCATCGTCTAAATGTGCTGCGAATCACGATGAGGTTTAGAGGAAAACAACAGATGCTTGACCTTACTCCCCCGAAGCCGTGCTGCATACCGCACTGAACTGAACACTTCCCTCAATCTTCCCCCTGTACCCCCTCAACCTCGGGCCACACAAAGACTTACGGTGGTTTGTGCGCGCCCATGAGCGAACCAACACGCTGTAATATACTCGGGGGCGTGTTTAAAAGGAAGTTGAAACGGTTTTAAAATCGCATGAAACGCTGTGGTTGGGAAGAAGGAACCTTGAAAATCATGTGTGTACATTTTTTCTCGATTTTGTCCTGAAAAAGAGCTGCAATCGAAAACCCCGCCGCCGACACGCCCTCGTCGCTTCCGTTAGCGCCGGGTGGGAGGGACGGCAGAGAGGAAGAACTGGCGGAAGTGACGCCATTCACGGAGAGTTTTCCGGCCGTCCGGCTGTGCTTTCTCCGCTGCGGCCCGCGCATTGGTGAACGACAGATCAACGTAGCCTTCTGCCAGTGCCGTTCGCTCTGTCTGGTTCGGGCGTTATGTGTAATGCTTGAAACCAGTTTTGGCATGGTAACTCTTTTCGAACAGCGCTCAGCACGCATCTTGGTAGAATCCGTCGGTTGTTCTCCCCCAGCCTCTTCCACGTTAACCAGACAATCTGGTGGGGTACGCAGCAGGCCGAAACTGCCCGCACAAAATACGTGCATCAATATTTCTCTTTTCGTTATATTACTTTCTTACCTGTTTGTAAACTCATTGCCTTTCCCAGCTGGTTCACATCCATGCGGAGCTAAAGCCACTTCCAGCACTGCCTTACTGATGCACACAGTCTTGAACTCTTTTGAGCTCGTTACGCGCTCTGTGTCTTTCTGCTTTTTCGTGATTTCTTGCACCTCCTGGCAGCACAAGCAATTCTCTTAATCTTCCATCAGCGGGCAGCACATGCAGCTGCACCTAACTGAGCAGAAAACCTATTAAATCAGCCTGGTATACTTGAGCAATGCAAACATTGTGCATTTATGAACCCTCAGTCATAGCTGACGGTCCACAATCCTTGACGGTCCTTGACTTAGAACGGCAAAGTTGTCGAGCCGTGGTACGCATATACCTGCCACAAGTAATTCTGCTGGCTATCTCGACACGCAACGGCAGCAACTATATCTCGCAGCACACTAGTTTTGATGAGCAGCATTGCGAGCTCTGAAACGCAGCCATAATTATGGTTCAGAAGCGTCTTCAGCATGCAAGAAAAAAAAAAACAGCGTTAGGGGTAAGTGCAGAAGTTTCGTGGTTTAACCGCATTCCGAACATGCGGCAGAAGGAATAGCGCACACGAGAGCTTCCTCCGTCGCCTCGTCCCTTCGCGCTGTAGTACAGCTGCGCACCCACTCCAACGCTTCCAGTTTGGCATTCTTTTGCAGTTCTAAGAGGCCAAGGGATGTAATTAGGAACGTCACTATAAATAAATGAACAAACAAATGCTTTACCTTGCGCGAATCATGTAAGCATGCTGGTGAACTGAATTCGGTCATGTTTACAGGCGTTAGAAGAAGTTGGTGACCAAGATTTTATGCAGAAGTGGTACGCAACGTTTCGACGCAATTTCCGTTTTTTTTTATTGCCACTTGCACATGCACCTACGCAAAACATATGCATGCGAATGCAACTACGCAAAAAATACGTATCAGTCGAGATTTCCAGCACGTGATAATGTCGCGAATTGACTTTCGCTGCCGGCGCACTCCGTGGCGTCGTTGGCTCCGCCGTTTTCTGAAGCTGCTGATCGATGGCTCGAACATGTATGGTGAGAGTCCACAGTGTTCAACGCTGCTTGAATTATCCATAATTTCCAAAACGTAGTCCTTAAGGCAGCCGAAGAAACGCGTTACGCTGCAACGCCGTCGGCGCTGGCCGGAGATCCCCGTGGATGACGTCACGACGGACCCGGCGCGGGCAACAGCGGCGTTCGCTCGGTGTCATCATGGGGCGCCGATGGGGCGCGTTTTCTTGTACATAACAGCTTTTTGCGTTTATTTCCGCCCTTTTTGAATGAGATATTCTTTTCCAGACTGACTGATGTTCCTGAGAGGAAGTAGGAAAAGGAAAGGGCACGGGCCTGCCTACTGGCTCAAGCCGAGCCACGTTCGCTGCCGCGTGCTGAAAGTAGGAGGGCCAATCCTGGAGGCAGTGCAATACCGGGCCGACCCGTGCCAGAGTGCGTCTAGCACTCCGCCACATTCCAAAAATAAGTTGAATATCTTGGGTCCAAGCACCCGCAGCAGATATTGAATCAGGTATCAGGTACCAGATATTAAATCAGGTACCTTTTTCAGCGGACTAAAAACTATAAAATGCAGCACGGCACTCATTTTTTTTTTCGCATTTTCTTTTTTTTTCATGGAGGAAAAACGCAAAGGCGCCCGTGTGCTGTGCGATGTCAGTGCACGTTAAAGATCCCCAGGTGGTCGAAATTATTCCGGAGCCCTCCACTACGGCACCTCTCTTCCTTTCTTCTTTCACTCCCTCCTTTATCTCTTCCCTCACGGCGCGTTTCAGGTGCCCGCCGATATGTGAGATAGATACTGCGCCATTTCCTTTCCCCCAGAACCAATTATTATCATTATTATTCGAAAAGTGCTTCAGCTTCCGTTTAAAGGAGACCGCCTAGGGAGCCTGCACCTAAGACGCTTCCCCCTCCAACAAGGAGAAAAGTTTTCGAGGGAAAACCACAATGGACGCCGTTTTAATCGACTAATACCACTGTCACACGGAATTCCTCGAAGGCCTCTCCAGCAAAGGCACCATTTTTCACCAAAGGAGCGAAAGCTTAAAGGAGCAGCGATGCAGCTACACGGTGCAGCCCAAAGCCCCCGCTGCTGTGCTCGAGGCGGCTGAAGTGAGTGTTTTAAAATTAAAGTGGGGTATTCTTTTCATTCGTTGAGCTCAGACAATTTTTTTATTCTGATAGCTTCCTTAAAAGAACTGCAAGAGCTACTCTCATCATTAGCAGCAGGTATTGTGTATTGCCTTGGCCACCAGGGGCAATCGGTGTTGCTGCAACACTTTCATTGTGTGGAAATCTGTGCATAAAATATAAACACCCGTACAAAAAGCAAAGCCAGACACACCTTTCGTATTTAAAAAAAAATGTTTTCAAGCATTGTTGGCTGTACCTATCTTTTTATTGCTTTTACTTTTTGACGTTGGATGGCACTGCGATCGCAGGTTCTCGAAGGCCGCGCCTTTGGGCTCCAAAGGTCTCTGGCGAGCGCCTTCGGCTCCAAGGCCCTTAGCGGCAAAGGCGCAACATTTGTGTCGTGTAGCTGCACTAGTTACGCCTTTGGATATAAGGACCTGATTCCCAAAGGCCTTTGCGATGCCCGTGTGACAGGGGTATGAGAAGGTTCAAGAAATGCACTTATCCCATACCGAAAAACCACGCAGCTGAACACACAAAAAAGACCATTTATTGGTGCACGACACGGACGAGACGAAGCGTGTCGTCTACCAATAGTCTTTTTTTCGTGTGTTCAAGCAGCGAACGCCAAATAGGCCAAATCCTTACGTTGTTCCCTCATGCCTTCAACCACCCCTTTTGAGAGCTGCCCATACACCCCCCATCTACAATCGCCCGTACGCTGGGTCACGCTTACATCGCCCCGGCCACGTACAAACATGCGCAATGAACGGCCCGATGGTGCCCGCGGTTTCACTAAAAATTATAACCGGAAGGAAGAATTGGGCGAAAGGACAGCGGACACTTGAAACCGAAAAACGCCGGACTGTTCAGCCAACACATTACTTGCACTGCAGCTGTGGCCCTCTGTTCTCGCTTTTTGCTGCTGTTGCTTCACAATTGACGCCCATAAAAGCCGCGGGCACAGCTGCAGACACAGCAGCACGTTTCCCCTCCTCTTACCTCGTGTTACGCGACGTGCCGCACAGCACAGCTGCGGAGAGGAAACATAATTGGCGGCACACGTACGGAGCGAGCGCTAATCGTGAAGTCGTTGAACAACGGTAAAACAGCCGTCCGCGGCCTCCGTCCTTTCGACAGATGCTCTCGCCGCCGCACGCAGCGCAGGGTTTGAGCTGAAGGTGGCGCCGAGGTTCAAAGCGCACCGATGAGGCGCGCGCCAAGGCGTTCGCCCGGGCGGGGCGCTGTGCGGCCTCGTTCGGTGCGACCACCGCCACAAAGATGGCCGTGTAAAATGCGTGCATGCCGATTCAAATTTAGGCAACAGAGAGATTTAGAATATGGTGACCCCAACGTTTAGCGGGATACGGGAATAACGGGGCACCAGCGCGCACGTGCAGAACGAAATCACCCCTTGGGTCTTCGGATTAGCGGGCAGCGCTAATCCAAAACCGGCGCTATAGCGTGCCCCGCTCACGCTGGATAGAGTCGACCAACACGGCAGCTTCCGTCCAAGAGGGGGATCGCTCGCCTTACCGTCGTTGTCATTTCACTTTGTACTCTATTCGTGGCAAACAAATGGCGCACGAGGTTTATTTGCCTCGAGACGCCAGCATCACAAAATTTCACCGCTGAAACGCCGAAACATTTGAGACAGCATGTGCATTTGGACAACAGCTATAGGCTCGGCAAAAACTGGAGGGCACACTTAAGCTCCGCCTTAAGGACATGACGTGATAGTGTAATGGGTTAATTCCCACATATATACAGAAAGTCATTCCATTCTCTACATTCTTAGACCCCTGCGAGTCCTCATACCCCTCCTGGCGCAGAGGTGCAGCGGTTAAGCGAAGCGCCACTGCCCTGCGATGACAGGTGCTCCCAGCTGTGGGCCTAGTGCGGCCCAGGTTGGTCTCCCCCAGCGACCAATGCTGCCTCCGAGGACGTGCATGACGTCACAACGCGCGCCTCGCCGCGCCTTTCCTCAAAATGCAACTTTCAATTTTCAGTTTACCCGCCGCGGTGGACAAGTGGTTAGGGCGCTCGGCTACTGATCCGGAGTTCCCGGGTTCGAACCCGACAGCGGCGGCTGCGTTTTTATGGAGAAAAAACGCTAAGGCGCCCGTGTGCTGTGCGATGTCAGTGCACGTTAGAGATCCCCAGGTGGTCGAAATTATTCCGGAGCCCTCCACAACGGCACCTCTTTCTTCCTTTCTTCTTTCACTCCCTGCTTTATCCCTTCCCTTACGGCGCGGTGTCCAACGATATATGAGACACATACTGTGTCATTTCCTTTCCCCCAAAACCAATTATTATTATATTATTTTCAGTTTTCTCTTCTTTCCATCCCTCCTTTATCCCTTCCTTTACGGCGCGGTTCGGGTGTCCACCGAGATATGCGAGACGGTTACTGTGCCATTTCCTTTCCTCAAAAAAACCAAACAAAACAAGTGAGCCGACAGCGTTCATAGATTCCATTGGCATTGACAACTTTGCAAAGGCCGTTCAGTTTCACGAAAGGAAAGGCGCACAACCGGCTCCGTGGGTCAGTGAAGACCTCAATCTCGCTTTCATGCACGTGGCGTTGGTGTCCAACTGCAAAAGCCTGCTTTGATTGCGTTCCGCACACTGGATAGGCAGCGCGCCCTCCCTGCCACCCTGGGAGGTGGCATGCAGTTAATGGTCGATCGCGAGAGATTGATCGCCAAATGAACGCTGCGGCCTAGCTATTGCTGCAGTGCCGCATGTCAGCCACAACGCTGTCTCCGCTAATGCATTTAGGCCACACCTCTCTCTCACCACCGCCACATGTATCAAGGCGCGGATGAGGCGTCCGCATATCCAGAAAGCCAGTTATGCGCCCTTCCTTTCCGCAAAGCCATCGCCGTCTAGAACATTGTCAACGCCAACGAACACAGTGAACGCCGACATCTTTCGCTTTGTATATCCTGGATTAGCTGAGCTAAGCTAATCCACATTAATTTTCTTCGCTCCTCTCTGCGCCCGAACGAGACGAGCGGGAGGCGCTGCTGTCGCGCGCTATCTGTTGGGGCAGTGGCATACATTGCGAGGATTTTTCGCTCACGGCCAACGCCGCCTACGCCGACACCGGCTTTTCTGCGACACGAGCTCCTTAACGCTGTCGCGTTAAAACCCTTTATCGGGAACGTCCGCCTCGGCGAGGTATACTGCCGCAGTCGCGTCTCAAATGATGCCCCGCAGACAGAGGGGCAACTTGGCAAGGGGAGAGCGCTGTCGCAAGCTCGACGTCGTTTCAAACTGGACAAAACGAAAGCGGAACCCCCAAGGTCAAGTACACGATGCATAAGCGGATTAGCAAAACCACAAACGGGACCAAACTGCGCGCAATAGTGAACACAACAACCGATGCCTACCAGTGACACCAGGTGGCGGCGCCGCGGCCTCCGTACAGAAACGAACTGCAGCCATCACCGACCGCGCGCTAACATCTCGCGCATTCATGAGGTAATCAATCGATCACGCCCAAGCCAAGGCATCACACAGGACGCTTCTGTCATAGCCTGCATGCGTGCAAACTAGATGGCATAAACGTACGTGTGAATCCACGAAGCGGTGAGTGAGACGTGATCTAAACGCTCACATTACCGTCAAGTCCTACCCCGCTATGAGCTATGAGTAAAACATTGCCAAAAACGGCTACGGGCCGCCATCAACGCGGAGGTAACGGACGCGCGTCTGGCGCACCAAGAACAGACACAATGGTCAATGGCTTTTCATGCGGTCATAAACCAACACTGCGGGTCATCAGGTACGCTGCAATGGAGGGCTCCGGATTAATTCCCACACTATGTGCCGCGTCTGCGGCAGAGCAATTACATCGGAAGGAGGACACGCGTGCCCCAACATGGTGGGCACCACGACCGCGCTGCCCACGTAACAAATCGCTACACCGCTGGATGACACAGCCCTGTTCGGGAGCGGGGCTATCGGGCGAAGCGTGTGCGACGACACCAGCGGCACAAGAGCGTGGAGCGCGCACATCCACAACCGGTCACAGGGCAGCGTGTGCCGAGCGTAATACAAATGCGCCGCGCGAGTCGCTCTTGACCCAGCGGACGCGCACAGAAGCAGCACGAAGTGCCCTACGCAAAGGAATCCTGGCTTTTTATCTACCAGGGGGCACGCGGTAAAAGCCGCACACAAAAGTGCAGGCGTAAATCCAAGCTATGTTTCCTAAGTATTCTTCCTTCTTTCTCCGTCTCTCTTTCCCGTAGCTCGCGGTAAATTAAGAAAGGCAGCACGACACAGAGGAAGAGCGGGAAAAGTCGCGCAATAGACAGACACACGCACACCGGGCAAGGAAGGGGGTGTTCGCGGCGTATTTCATCCCCTTTCGCCCTCTCCCGACCGCAGGAATGCCGACCTCAGTCTTATCGCAGGGCGACATCGGGACCACGTGGAGGAAGGATACCTCGGCACCATACACCCGAAACCTTCCGCGGCACCGCCGAGCACAGGGGATGCGTGTAATGCGCCGCCGACGTGCACCTCGCGCGAATGCGTGTACCGCGAGCGTCAGACGAGAAAACCCCGCCCCGGGCAAGTTCGACACGTGTACGGCGCCCAGTAAATAAAGCTACGCGCCTCTTTCTTTCCGCGCTCCGCCGCCTCTGACGCACGTGGGAAACAAAAAAATAGAGAAAAAATAGGCGCGTACACGCACAGCGGTAGGGCTCGACGACGGGAGAGCTTCCCCACTGCCAGCGTGGCCCGTCGTGGGTTACAACATTCTCGTCAAGACGCACGAACGCGAGGCCGACAGGAGTGGACTTGAAAAGGAGCCACGAGTGCAGCCTCCACGGCCGCCCTAGTTTCGCGATGGCGTTCGTTGCCACCGGTGTACGAATTGGAGCGGATAAGCGATCGCGGCGAAATGGCATGAAGTAAACACCTCGATAGAAAGTGGCCACGTTGATTAAGTTACACATGTTAGGCTTCCGGAAGTCTCAAGGAACCGTCTTTTAAACAAAGCATCGTCCCAGGTTCAACAGGACAGAGAAGGTGATCAAGTCGCGCATGCGCAACGCCCACTGCGAGCGTACAGCCGCGTCGCTGAACGACAAAGTCCCGCATGCGCAAGGACCTAACGAGCAGACGCTGCCCGAGTGCAGGCACACGGTGAAAATCCCGCGTCTGCCTGATGTATGTATGTAAGTACATACATCAGGCAGCTTATTTGGAACTCGTAACACCGAGGCCCGCGTGCGTGTCGCCACTGGCCTCAGCTTCTCTCCGGAAAGGACAAATAACTGTACCAAGGAAAGCGGCCACGGGTTGCGACCGGCCACATTTATTAGTCTAAGCGAGCTATGCCGCGAACGTTAATAACCTCAGCGCAAAAAGCAAATATTTTTTCTAGCTGTCAGTGGACTACATGCACATTCCCATAGGCCGAATCGACTACAAAACAAGTATGACTGGCTACAGAACAATGCCCGACCAGCCACAAAGCTGCATTAAATCCCCCCCCCCCCCTAACTGCGCACACGATAGGTGCTAAAGGAGCGCTGTCAAATGACGTGTGCCGTTACTAATGCACCGCATTAGTCACGCACGAATGCCTGGACGCTTCGTACTCGGCGGTCAGGCAAAGATGACGCATTCCCAACGCGTTACGTCCCCTGCAACCGGAGATAGCGCGCTTCCCGCGGAGCTGGCATATCGCTCGCAATACCGCTCTCTCCTTCCGACAGATAAAGCGAACAGCATCGAAGCGCGCCTTCGTAAGTTATGCGGGGGCGCCAGCAGTGCGATGGTAACCTCGCCTCTCCACGAACGGCCCACGACAACCGGCGGGCAATTAAAGAGCACCGCAGTCGATCAATCAAAACACGCCGTACAGGAAAAGAGCGGGCCGCTGGCGACAGCGACTAATTAAGCCGCTTGAATGGCCTTATCGCTAACGGCCATCGCCAAGAAAGAATTAGTGATAAAATCAAAATGCGCAGTAACATAGTAGTCCCTCCGACCGTGCGAGGTTAGAGCGCTGTCTTCAACAGCACACCCGGCGTTGCTGTCTTCAAACTAAAAAGTACGGCGATGCAACTTACCACGCATCAGCACCAAACATAATTTGCAGCAGTTTTTTTTTTCTTTTCTAACAACATTGGTCAACGACATACTGCGATGAACGGAACCAACGAGAAAGCTAGCGCAGTGCCCGCTGTCATTAAAACTGGCCGCGGCTCGTATAGCCGACATGAAACTCGTGCAGGGAGGCTGCATGCAGAACAGCGCGCACACACTGTGTATACGCCGAGCGCTGCACTGGCGCTCGTTTCCCTCGCACTCTTTCCGCGCCGGTATGCTACGAGTCCGGAATAATGCCATCAAACAAACAATTTGCGCCAAACAAAGTGAACCCTCTTCTGTATACGCTCACTCGGCGCGCCCGGTGCGCGCTAAGCAGCGGCTGCTACGCATCGGTGGCATATGCTCACCGCGCGCATACAGCGTGTTCGCTCCGGGCAGGCGTCAGCACTTCCATTTGCATCATAAAGCCCACTGCTTATCCACCTGTGCAAGCCCTGCGAAGACAGAATGAACGCGGAGGAGCTCACGCTGCTCTGCCCGCCAGGCGGCGAAGCGAGTACTGTGAGGCTCGGCGCCCGCTGCTGCTCGTTCATCAGGGCGTTCATATACTTGTTTTTCCTCCACATAAAACCCAGTGCAGCATTCCAGATTAAATCTGCAGCAGCTTTCACTCGCCGTCAGCGCGAAAGCACTGAAAAAAAAAAAGAAAAGGTCACGACACCCCCCCCCCCCCCCCCCCCCCCCCCCCATTTCCACCCTCGCATTTAACGCCAAGATCGATCCGTATCGATATTAATTAGGGAAAGCGTAAAAAACCTGCTTGAGACAGGAGAAGCCAACATAAAATTACCTTGCCTCTTCGGCAAAGAAAGACCATTACTTCACAGGCGGGTAGGAAAGAAAGATGCGAACAGAAAGAGACAGGACACACTGACGTTCTTTCAACCAAGCTGAAATATGCCGGGTGTTTCATGGGGAAGCGCGCCACTAATCTATAAGCTCTTCGAGGTGTGAAGATGGCTTTTTCGACATAATACCAGCGTCGGCGGATGTCTGCAAACAGGTGAATCATTTTAATCAGCAAGCTAGTTAACTAAATTCCAACAGTGAACTAACTGCTACAGACAGGCGCCTGGCTGCAGTTACAGGTATGGAACTGGCCATTACTAACCGACATATCAGTTTGTTTTTTTCTAAAACGTGGTTACCCTCGGCTCAACAAATTCTGACCCCTTTTCGCGGAATTCAGAAAACGTCCGGCTGCGCTGCGCGCACAACCACGTACACCTGTCAACGCCACTCCAAGGGCCAACTGCCACGGAGTCAGCAACGCGTCAAAAAGCCTATCTTAAAAAAAAATTAAGAGGCATGCCTGCGTGAAACACCTGGTATACATCGTCGGCAGTGGTGAGGGGTGGGTAGGGGGCGTGCGCATGACTAAGAGGGTACAAGTAAATGGCAGCAGCGAAGAAGCGAAGCTAAGCTGGATTCGATCGGCGCCAACAAGCAGCATGTTGAACAAATATAGCAAGTAACTGAAAATGGTCCAAAAATTAAGGCTACAGCCGCTCGCACAACAATGGAGATGCCAGCAATAAACACGGCAAACTTATAAAACTTTCTTCATCTTTAATCTTAATCTTTAATTTTATTATTCTTGGTTTTATTTTTATCGATCAAAAGCGAAAAAAAATCGAAAATAGAGATTAAAGCTAAAGCCGCGTCCACAATTACAAAAAGCGCAGGAAGGAACACCGCTAAGCGGTAGTAAAAAGGTGAAAGACTAACCACAAAAAGAAACCTATATCCACAGTCACCTTCAAATTAAACGAAGAACCCTCGGCGAACGTCAGCCTGCTCACGAATCGAGACAAGCATTGGTGAGGAACGCCTTCTCTTTTTTCCGAGAGTGAAATAGATGCAGTGCTCACGCAGTTCGCCCTTTAGGGTTTTTAGCAAGTGCCTCGATAATCCTCCGGAAGGTGTTTTCTTCACGAGAATGGCAATATAAGTCTACCCAATGAAATCGAACCAACTGGGCCCGAACCACGCCATTCTTTTTACAGGCTCGCCAAATGCGCGAAGAGACGAGACCCCTCCTCCTTTGTTTTCTTTTTCCTTCCTCCGAATTCCTGCAGACCGCCCAATTTTCAGTCGTTTAGTTGTATACTGCCCGGGGTGCCTGCTTTTTTTTCTGTCAGCGATAACTGATTCAAATACATTAAGGGAAAGAAAATGCCAGGAAATTTTCTCCTGCGCATTTCAAAACGTACAAAAAGAAACCCGTCAATTTCAAACGCATGACTATCAGGAGAACTCAATATGTAGAGGGCGTTCAACGATCGAAAGCTGCGCTGTAGAGAACATGTGGAAGGCAATGAATCAATTTCGACCACATCAAGTCCTTCAACTACAGCGCGAGGACGTTAGCGCACCCACAGAACTCCCACTTCGGTTGACCAAAAAAAAGTCAAATCGGCATCAACCCACCGCGCAAAGGAAACCCGAACTGCGTCCCATCGCATGAAGCACAGCGTATGCTTCAGCTGGCCGCCTTTGCATACAAACATCGGCAAAGAAGGGGACCGCTTCAACAGCGCCTATTTGCACACAACGGGACGCCGCGGGGGGGCAGCAATGTAATCGGGCCCGCTCACGAAGCGGACTGCGCGGCGTAATGGGCGCGTGCGCCATTGTTCCGCCACCCCGTGCCGCCTGACGAGTATGCTTGGAGGTGAAACAGCCGCAGTACTTTCTCACGTCTTCGGCTCACACGCGCCGCCACCGACGAGCCGCGAAGTGCGCTATCCAAACGGCCGTACAACACAAGCTGGCAGCACATCTCCACTGGGGGGTATATACGGAGATGCCGGTACGCAAAAACTACATTTTTTTTTTCCACCGCCTCGCGTTTCTTAACGTACACAGAAGTATATACACACCACCTCCACTGAAGTGTGGCCGCGGCAGCCGGCATTGAACCGATCTCCTGTTCACAGCCACTGAGCGAGTGTGACATCGCACGAATAAAAATGGCAGGGGACAAAAAAAAAATAGCGCGATACATTCGAACGAGTAAACGCCCTGGTCGAATCGATCGCCTCAATCAAAGGAAGAGAAATATATCAACCTACAATTTATTTCCAGCGCAACGTTTCGGGACCAACTCGGTCCCTCCTTCAGGGGTGACAGAGAGGCAAGCGAGCAGGAGCGGGGAGTATTTCCCAAATTTTATTTCAAACCCAACCAGTCGCGGACTTCCGTCGAAGACGTTCTCGTTCAGATCACCCGAGGCCTGCAGGCTTTTCTCTTGCATGTGAAACATGTTTCACATGCAAGCGAAAACGCTAGCGAATCCTGCCGCGGCGGCTCGAGCAGCAAGGGCGACCGGGTTCCAACAAGTTGGAAATTTTTCGCCGCGATGCGCCGCACCACTCAATTCGCTCAGTCGCTTGCATGTGAACCAGCCTTTAGTAAAAACTATTCGGGAACGCGGGCGAGTGCACTCACTTATTACACGAAGAAAACGTTAACAAAGACGTCAACGAACAGGCGGCCCGCGCGGTGCGGTCCGGCGCGCGTGTTCCTCACTTGCCACTCACTAGCAGCCGACCGGCTACAGCGATCAAAAGGTATGGAGAGAATCGCGGGCGCGTAGCCGTGCGGGGCACCGCATTCCTCGCCGCCACTCTCGACGCCAGAACGCGCCTCCGCATCGGCGCGCAGAGAGCCGGTCCGGCAGACCGTCGAGCACCCAAAGGCGTGTGTACGTTTTATAATTGCTTCAGAGCCACATTCCGACAGGGAATTGCACGCGAGAGGGAACAAAATGAATTGGCCGGCTAATTGCTCGCAGACGCTACATAGACTCGGAGAGATGAACGAAGCGGTTTGG
This sequence comes from Amblyomma americanum, assembly GCF_052857255.1. Classification (NCBI taxonomy): domain Eukaryota; kingdom Metazoa; phylum Arthropoda; class Arachnida; order Ixodida; family Ixodidae; genus Amblyomma; species Amblyomma americanum. The sequence goes on from NC_135497.1 coordinate 412,997,556, forward strand.
CAAGATGTACACACGGGAATGTTCGTCCTCGTTCGCTTTGAACAAACCTCCGTCTGTCCGAACTCGTGGTAGACAAAGAACCCCGAGGCAACAACCACAACTCCAGCCACCTGTAGGACTCGGTATACGCGAAGAGTGCGCAAATGTTCGCAACGGACAGTCACACATGGCGAAATGGAAGGCAAAAACGAGCGACTAAATGCGGAGCGCGCATTGTAACGAGGCCTGCGTCATCAGAATCCCACAGAGGCACGACAAACGAACTGCCCGCCGCGTACGCGAATTTACGTTTTGCACAGGGGAATGCGCGCCTCGGTATACTGCGCGTCGAAACGAACAACTCGAACGCTCAATGTAAGGTGTGGCCCTGCTCGAGAGAAACGGATGCCCTGCTTTGAGGCGTCTATAGGTGCCTTTTAACCTTTAAGCAGGAAAACAAGAAAAAAAGTGCTAAAAAAAACAGCTATATATACGTACGTGACAGGAATCTCATTTGCGCTTAACAAGACATACTGCCATCCATTCGCCTGCCTTTCCAACAAGCGCCCTGCAATTGCCCCGCAGAGGCGAGTTCTCGCGACAGCAGCCACAAGCGTATACTGCGCAACGACGCCTGTACACCTACGGCTCGCCGTCGCAGAGAATAACAGACGGCGTTCGCTCTCCCGCGGCGCGGACCCGGCGTACAGCGCGACCTCAGAGCCGGTAACCGCACACCTGGGAATCAGATTTCCCTGCACCCACCGAAATGAGACTCTCGGAAGACGGCTATACGCGGTCCTGCTGCGCGAACACACCACGCTAGTATAGGCGCACGTCGGACAGAGGCCGCAGCCACAGTGGCGAGTAATCATGTAGACAGGCTAGTTCGCGAAAAGGAAACACTGATGACGACACACGGGGAAGGCGGTGTGAGCCCTGGTCTCTCGGGCGTCCGCAGATTAGCAGGAGGACCCCGAGGTCCACCATCAGATGGGCACGCAAAACGGAAGAAAGGAGCTCCACGCTCCCGCCTTCCAAATTTCGCCGCAGGCCCCGTCAGGCCGTGGGCATCACAAGCCTTCGCGAATGCCTTCGTGTGGCGGGCCAGAGCGCGCACGGAAGGCACGCGCGGTCGACTCAGATGCACCTCCCTGGTCGCGCAAGCAGTGGCGCAGTGCCGTGATGGGGAAGAGAGTGACAGTACCTTTTAGCACCCGTAACCAGAAGGCAGATTTCGTTTTAGCTTAGACGAAATGCAACACGGATTCGGTCCAGAAAAACCTCACTCAACAAGAAAAATGATCCGCCGCGGTGGCTCAGTGGTTAGGGCGCTCGGTTACTGATCCGGAGTTCCCGGGTTCGAACCAGACCGCGGCGGCTGCGTTTTTATGGAGGAAAAACGCTAAGGCGCCCGTGTGCTGTGCGATGTCAGTGCACGTTAAAGATCCCCAGGTGGTCGAAATTATTCCGCAGGCCTCCACTACGGCACCTCTTTATTCCTTTCTTCTTTCACTCCCTGCTTTATCCCTTCCCTTACGGCACGGTTCAGGTGTCCAACGATATATGAGGCAGACACTGCGCCATTTCCTTTCCCCCAAAACCAATTATATAAGAAAAATGCCAGCAACGGCAAGACAGCATGACGGATCGTAACAAAGGGAAGGTTCGAGCGTATGCCAATTCCCGTATAGCGTATGGCCCGCTCGCTGTATTCGAGTTGCCGACTGTGGCCTCCAATCGTTTTTGAGCACCAGCCGTTCTACTCAATGTAGAACGCTTCCAATCACAGCACCTCAAGAGGCTGAATGTGCCGACGGCAGGCAGTTAGTCGACGACCAGCATCCGCTAAACTTGGCCGCAAACAAAAGGAAATAAAAATAACAGCGTCCTGCCTAGTATACGTTCCTTAGACTGGGCGGCAAACATATAAGATATTCCTGCCACTACACCGCAGCACAGTGGACTTGGCCTAGGGGACAAGAAGAAGCGCCCTCTCTGCACACTTCCTGAGCGGAGTACGGTTGTTACTTAACCACCCACATTTCTTTACCGCGCACCATTAGCGCAAACACCCTCTGGCACGATCATGCGCGCGGCACGTTCACATCCCGAGAGTTCGCTCGAAAACGGAGGATGGCCGCTGTGCACGACGTGTGCGCGTGGACTGACGCGCCGGCAACACTTGGGAAGTCCACTGGTGCTGGCAAGCGGACGAGGTGGGTTCTCTCAGAGCGCGCCTCAGCCGGAACCAACACCGGCTGTCAACAACGCGGGCACCGAAGCTCGGGGCCGATAAGCGAACTCACACCGCGTGGAGTGGCCCGTTACTGCAGCCTGCACCCAGGACGAGGACACAACGCTCACCACTCAACGACGCACTCGAACGGCTTATCCTTCGCCGCCGCGCTCGACTTATCGGGCAATAGTTCGCTTAGTAGACAACCCAGTCGTGTCCCGCGCATGCAGCGCACGAAGAGGTAGCCAGCACAAGCAGTGGTGGAAGAACCTTCACCGCTGGCCCGCCCAGTATAGATAAGGAAGGGCCCAAGGGAAGGTCTCCGATGCGGAGAAGAGAGCCCGGCCTTGTCAAGGGAAATAGCAGCGGCGCAAAGAGTTAATGCACTTCGGCTGACGCTACTAGGACAGTGCATGACACCAGATACGTTTATGGTTTACGAGGGTTCAACGTCCCAAAGCGACTCTGGTTATGAGGGATGCCGTAGTGAAGGTCTCCGGGAATTTCGGCCACCTGGGGTTCTTTAACGTGCACTGACATCTCACAGTACACGGACCTCTAGAATTTCGCCTCCATCGAAATTCGACCGCCGCGGACGGGATCGAACCCGCGTCTTTCGGGTCAGCAGCCGAGCGCCATAACCACTGAGCCATCACGGCGGCGACACCAGATATGTATCTAACAAGCTCATATCGCTCATGAATGTAAACATTCTGAATCCACAGCGCGACACTCGCATCCACGGATATACAGGGTGTTTCACCTAAGAGTTTACACAATTTTTAAAAATAGGTTTTTTTTTTTTAGTTAGAAGAACGCTTTTTTTCGATATAGCATTGTCAGCAGCGTACTTTGGCTATTTCGACGAGTTACATGCACTGGAGAGGTTGCTTTGCCTGCAAGCTTCTCGAAAGTGCACGTATTTCGGCGCGATGTAGCCGAAATTTGTTGGGCCACAGCGCTGAGAATAACCGCGTTTTCGAAATTCTAAAAACTGCTATGGGTATTAATTACGGTGGGCTACACGCCTCCCAATAATTAAGTAGCCTAACGATAACAGTTAAAAGTTAGCTATTCAACATTAGTTAACCAGCCTGCTAGTTGCTCGCCTTAGCTGTATTCTGATGCAGTGCACCGCTGACAATCCTATGTAAAAAAAAAAGCGCTCTTCTAACTCAAAAAGCCTATTTTTAAAAATTGTGTAAGTCGTAGGTGAAACCCTGTATGCTACAAAGCATACTGTAAGGTTTATGGCGACAGCCGGTGGTCTGATTCAGCTGCGTATTCGGCCAGGACACCTGCAGCCGGGGTCCCTGCACGGCGATAGGCATCTTGTTTCCCACGCTCGGTCCTCGCGAGGTTTATTGGATTCGAGACGGAGGATTCCACTGCCGTTTGAAAACAACATTGTTCGCGGAAGATCGTGCGGCCCGGAGCACCCCTTCAACTATGCCTGCTCGCCGGCGCCTCGTCCATTCGGACTTCCCGGAAGACATGTCCGGCTGGAGCGTGAGAACTGTCGTTCAGAAGCGAAGACACGCTCTCTCTGGTGGGGGCGATTGTCCAGCCCTCCCTCTCCGGCGAGGCATGTGACGGGGCCGTGTGTGTGTGTGTGTGTGTGTGTGTGTGTGTGTGTGTGTGTGTGTGTGTGTGTGTGTGTGTGTGTGTGTGTGTGTGTGTGTGTGTGTGTGTGTGTGTGTGTGTGTGTGTGTGTGTGTGTGTGTGTGTGTGTGTGTGTGTGTGTGTGTGTGTGTGTGTGTGTGTGTGTGTGTGTGTGTGTGTGTGTGTGTGTGTGTGTGTGTGTGTGTGTGTGTGTGTGTGTGTGTGTGTGTGTGTGTGTGTGTGTGTGTGTGTGTGTGTGTGTGTGTGTGTGTGTGTGTGTGTGTGTGTGTGTGTGTGTGTGTGTGTGTGTGTGTGTGTGTGTGTGTGTGTGTGTGTGTGTGTGTGTGTGTGTGTGTGTGTGTGTGTGTGTGTGTGTGTGTGTGTGTGTGTGTGTGTGTGTGTGTGTGTGTGTGTGTGTGTGTGTGTGTGTGTGTGTGTGTGTGTGTGTGTGTGTGTGTGTGTGTGTGTGTGTGTGTGTGTGTGTGTGTGTGTGTGTGTGTGTGTGTGTGTGTGTGTGTGTGTGTGTGTGTGTGTGTGTGTGTGTGTGTGTGTGTGTGTGTGTGTGTGTGTGTGTGTGTGTGTGTGTGTGTGTGTGTGTGTGTGTGTGTGTGTGTGTGTGTGTGTGTGTGTGTGTGTGTGTGTGTGTGTGTGTGTGTGTGTGTGTGTGTGTGTGTGTGTGTGTGTGTGTGTACGACAGCGCAAGTCAGGCCACGCCCAACCTGGCGAAGACATTCTCGGACCTGGGGAATCCTGGGGACCGGACCCTTACCCTTTTTAAACCGGACGACGAGTGCCGTGAAAAAGGAATCCTCGATCATCCTCAGATCTTCTCAGATCCTCCGACCTTCCCCCATCACCCTCCAATGGGTTCCAAAATCTTGTAAATAATGTAAAATAAACCCCCTGTACAGTTTCCTTCATAACCAAGTCCGACAACGTCATTCGGAGAAGGGACCTGCAGCGCTGAAAGAGTCAGCTCACTCAAGGACCCCTCGTCCCCAACAATACCCAGCGTTGCCGGCATAGAAAGGTGCCGCCGCACGCAAGACGAACGAGAAAGCAAGCCTTCCCAAAGCCTCGCACGAACGATGAACAAAACCTGCGGCACGGTGGAAACATCGTTGAGGAGGCCAGCGGCGTGGGGCCCACCGCCATCGCTGACTCGGAAGTTGCCGATCCCGCGCGGAAGGTTATCGCACCGAGCGCAGACTTCCTCCTCCAACCCGCGGGGACGTGCTTCCTCGGCGCAGCCCCTCTCCACGAGCGCCCCTATCGCCCAGACCACAGACGGAGCACGCTCAACTACACGCCGTCAACCACGCAACCCCGCCACACAAAGCAGAGCGTGCGCAAGGCCAGACAGACGGTGCGCAGTGAAGCCCCGTTAATATGGACGACTCGATCTGTGGACAGTTCTCCTGGGGACCGAACCTTTACAACAATGTATGCACGCCTCGCATGATCAGCCAGGCCTGAGATCTTTGGTCCCATGAACACGTTCATCACTACTACCACTTTACGCCTCGTCAACGCGAAAACTAGCAGTGCGCACAATGGACGGGATGGAAATTTACAACGCCCATTGGGGCCCATGTTTTCTTGCCGCGCTAATACGGCCTGTGACGAGAACAAAACGCAAAACTGTCCCAGCCAAGTATTTGCTTGCTTTCATTTGACTGCAGGACAGCAACGAGAAGGTGCGAATGCCTCAGTGACGGTCTTTTTTGTCTTAAGGGGTGGCAAGGTGCCCGGCCGACACGAATTTCCATTTGCACGGCAGGGAAGAAAGCTCTCTGCGCAGCTTCTGTTACGTTGAAAGCCGCGTTCAGCAGCAGTCAGCGGACCGCGAATACAGATACCTACTAGTACCCATGTCACACAGGCACTTTCGATCCTCACTGAGTGAATGCTCATCGAAATCAATGCAGATAGAGGTTGTCACACGGCCATTCTTAAGCGCAATCGAGCCCGATCATGCTTGGCACGCTCACGATCCTTCAAGCGCAACTGAAAGCGGCCGTTGACACTCTCGCTCTCACTAAACTATAAAAATGAAGGCAAGTTAATAAAGCAAAAGCTGAATAGTTAACGTATTTAGCTTTTTTAGTGCACCACGCCTGCTGTATACAGACACATTTATAAATAATCTCAACACCAGGATCTACCATAGGTGAAAACGAAGCTAACGTCCAAATGTTCGCGAGTAGACGATGCGACCACTTCCACTATGTCTTGTCGCAAAGCTGACAAAAGTATGTCGACAAAGAAAAGGAGGATGGATGGATGGAAGTGTGCGTGTGCGTGCGTGCGTGTGTGCGTGTGCGTGTGTGTGTGTGTGTGTGTAGGCGGACAGAGTAGGCGGACATCACACCAGGCTACGGATCTCGGCGTAACATCTTGATTCGCGCAGGCCACGGCTTGTTCGGCATTTTAACGGTCACGTATAGGTTTTTTGGCGTTGGCTTCGAGCAATTTAACCTGGGCAAAGAGCCAACATTGTAAGCGAACATATACAGAAGCATGCATGTCTTTCAGTAAGCGCAAGACGGAATTTTTGCGTCGAGAACGCAATTTATAGCCACATTTGCCCAACGGGGTAAGCCTCAAGTGGACAGCTCTGGTTGACTCTCGCCTCGGGTTATGTGAGAAGCATCGAAGCCGTTTAGCACAAGGGCGTTTCGAAATGTGCCCGCACGCTCCAGCGCAGCGGGCGAACGCCCCACTGAGCCTACGCGGCCTTCCGATACCAGAGAGGTTTCTGGAGGTGTTCATCACATAACCACACCGAAGAGCGCATACGGATGGCGCGACAATCGCAGCAAAGCAACGAACTCAAATAACTAGGAGAGTACGGCATTCGACACCAAGCGCAAGGCGACGAAAGGAAGACAGAAAATAACGGTGCAAGAGCTATGAAGTCATGGGAGAGAGGAACCGGCGATTCTTTGCGAAACGCCATAAAGAACGCTTTCGAGCCCAGCAGAGAAAAAAAAAAAGACCTGAAACTCGAAATAAGCGCGATCGTCAGGTGTTATAAGAGTGGGAAATAAGTTGCACAGCGCGTGCCAGTGAAGTAGTCCGACGCACAAGCAGGGTGAGGACAACGGTAGTGACACCACGGCTTCTATCTGAAGCCTTCAATATGGACAGCGTTCGCGCCGCTAGACGCGGCATGAAACTCGCAGTGACGCCGCGTGCAGCTGAACCACAAAGTTGGGCGAGGCGAGACAAACGGTTGGACAGACCCAGCCGGAGTATACGGAATGAGAAAACGACCGGAGCACTCGCATCGTTTCTCGACCAGAACGGCAAAGTACGCCACCGAAAGGCCTCCTACTATCCGCGGGCGCCATTGCTGTTCCGTGCATGCGCCTTTTTGCGAGCTTATCGACTCTCTTCTCGTCGATATTTGTCAAGTCGTGGGCCGCAGGGCGTTTCACAATTAGCGGCTTTAATTATGTGCTTATTGCGCGTCGATATTTCGAGCGCTAACGTGCACACGCATCACGTGCACTGAGAGAGAGACAAAACTTTATTGTCCGGAAGAAGATGGTGAATTTCTTGGGTCGCTCCAGCCGCTCCAGGTGGCCTGCAGTTTGTCTGTCGCCGACCCCCTGCGCTCTTGCCGTGGCCTGGGACTGAACGTCCGGCTCCGGGCTGGCGAGAACAGCTTCCCATTTTCCAAGCTTGGGAGATGTGACTAGATCTGCCGGATCCTCCGTGCAGTCCCAGATTATGTGGTCTAAGCTGACAATACAGATTTATGAAATCGGAAAATATAGTTCAATACGTCCACGGTTTTGGCTGCAGCCGCCCCCACGTGGTAGCCTGTTCGCGGCTGAACGAAGCGTGCGGAGGAGGCAGGCTCGCTCTAAGCCACTCTATAGGGTGCTGTCTATAAGCTCCCTGTAATAGTTGGTTATGGCCTGACATGTAATTAGCGCCTCGACCCCCACCACCGGCTCGGCTGACAAAACCTCGAGCATACTGGCGAGCGGCCTCGTTCCATGGTACACCCGCGTGGGCCGGGACCCAAACCACGTCCACTTCCTTGCTACCTCGTGCGAATAATTTTGTATGCAGTGGCGGAAATACGTCCCCTCGCGAAGTTGCACAATAAACACTTCCGCGGCGCACCGTCTGCGATACTGTTGTCGGTCTTGCCATACCACGCACACAAGGAGCCTCCCAACAAAGCATTTCAAGCGGTGAGCGTGCGGCCGCATAGATGCGGGCAGCCCACGACGGGGGAGATTCCAGAAAGCGGCTTAGCGAGAACGGATTACAGGCGCGAAAACTGGAAATTTTCGCCGAATAGACAGACTGCTGGAATTCGAAGGGCGATCTTGTGCGCCCTTATTTTGCGTGAGACTCTGCGCTCATGCTCAAGAACACAAACGCTGATACGAAAGAATTCGGTTCACGGGTTGGGCACGCTATCGGCCCGAGCCAGCTATGCTGTACATATTGAGAAATGGGTTTTCAAATACTGCCTTTTCTTTTCTCTCCGCAGCTCCGATCGCCATTTATTTGGATCTTCATGGACGGAAGCTGTTCAAAGACCTTTTTTGTGCATTTGAAGTTTCCTTTTGTGCGTGTAAACATCTTATAAACATGGAACGACCAGCGCCTAATGGGCTCCTGGTGGTCCCTATGAAAAACTCCTTACATGCCGTGTGATATCGAACCCTCCTTCCCTCGAAATAGAGCTCCCTTTAGTGCCACGTGTTCCTTTACTTAAAATGAGTTTTAAGGCTGCACAGTAGTAGTGCCAGCCGCCAAGCCGCTCGAGCTTATCTCGGGGTCACCAGCCGTAAAACAACTACAAAAAAAGGATACCGATCGAGGCACCGAAGATAAGCGGGCATAGCACGGTCCGAGGGCGGCGGCAGAGCAGGCACTTCGAGATCGTCTGACGCTTTCACCGTTCCAACGCCGCGGCTGCCGAGTAGCGAATTTACGAGGTAACTGCGTGACGCTGCACTGCCCGGGAAAGCTTGGCAGGAAGGACTGTTCTCCGGCGGCGACGGACTCCGAGTCAGAACTCTCGGAATCTGGACGGGACTGAACAGAAACGAAGTTTGCGATGGTCGGGATACAGCCCGCCGCAGTGTATCTCGACGCGAAACGTAGTGAGGTCAGGGTTGCGGAATCAATGAATTATTCTCGGAGCCCGGGAAACAGACGTATAAAGAGAGCATGCGGTCTGTTCGCACCAAACCCACATACCACTCTGCTTAAATGTGGAACCAAGACTGGTTATGCCACGTTAGATACAACCGGTCCCATGTGCAACCGTTATTACTGCACGAAGCCGGGCTCGAAAGCTGACTTAAAATGAGGACAAAAATGATTTTACAGGCCGCTTCGGTTCGATTTGTCGATTCCACTGAGCACTGTCCGACTGCGGAACGGAGCGTTGCATCACAAATGTCGCCAAGTCCATAGAGAGCGTTTTTTTTTTTTCCTGGTTACATTTCAATGCAACCAAACTCTGAAGTGCACCAATATATGAGGAAAAAATGAATGAGGAAAATAGCCGCCACAAGCCAGCCCGAAAACGGAAGCTTACAGGCGTGTTACAAGTTGCGACTGATTTTTTTTTTTTTTTTGCAGACTCATCCTACTGTCTATACGTTCTGACGAAGTGCCCGCGTCGCATGATGACAGTACGAAACCGCACACATTTGAGAGAAAAAAAAAGGCGGTGCAGCGTCAGCCCATACAAAAATATAAAATAACGACGTTCACTACTTCCACGCTACGTTGGTGCGCAGCTACGCCCGAGTCCCGCGTAGGGCAGTCGCGAATTAAAAAAAAAAAGGGGGGGGGGGGAGGGGGAAGACGTGTGCTCGCGGCGCAAGCGGGCGTTCGATCAGCGCAGCACGGTTTCATTGAGTATCTGCAAAGAGGGATCCCTCGAGGCAATGACGCTCATCCCGGCGATCGATGTATATCGACGCAGTCTCAGTTCCCATCAGCGGTGCAGCAAGACACGAGGCTTGTGCTGAAATGCCGCGACAAGCGCAGCATTTCCTGGCCGCCCGTAGAGGCATGGCAGGACGCCAGACGAGTCCCGCGCCGCGAACCCACAGCGCAGGAAAACACATGCAGTCAAAGCAGCTGAGCGGAACCAAGCGGAAACAAACGGCAGAAGCAACTGCACGGGCTGAGACAGAAGCCAGCGGAGCGGCCACTGGAGAGCGAACGGCGGCGTAGTTCCTTTAGCTTTTTTTTTTTATCTCACAACCGACGCGACGATGCATCCACACACGAAAGGTTAAAGTATACGGCACACCCGACGACACTCGCATCGAAATAAAGTTATTTGCATAATAACTGAATCGGGTTATGCCTTAATGACACTAAACGCGGTAAACGAGACAAATTCAGTGCATGCGGTCAGAGTTATTGCAACATCCGAAGGCCCTTCTTATCAAATCGCGCGGCGCTCACAAGTGCGCTCGGTGGGCTTCGTCAGAGGTTACGGCTGTAGCTGTCTTCACCCATTCTGTCCTTGACAAGGCTATAGTGGCAGCATACTTATATATAGGGGTTGGACTTTCCGGCTTTTATTTTCAGAAAATTCGGCGGACTTGTTTCGGTTTCAGTGCGACAGCACTTATACGCTCGCCAACACCAAGAATCTTGTCACCGTAGGTATGTTCACCGTCACCGGTATGTACATCGGGGGCGAAAGTAACAGACCCGCCTGTCCATGTCCCGACCCATGCCACTTTTCGTAGGGACGCCGCCTGACAAAGCACTTCTGGTGTCGACTCTTCCCGAGCAACTTCTCGCTCAGCTGGCGCGACGTTCCTCTGAACTTACCCGAGTTACTAGGTAATCTCGGGTAGTAACTCGGGTCTAGTAACGCATGTACGCCCCTGGCTGGCGTACATGATTAATTTCCGGCTTTGACTGGGTAACTCTATACTTACAGCAGCGAGCTAGCTGTGCTGCCCATGCCACAGATACTGACATTTTTCGGTTAAAACAGATTTTTAGAATTGAATTCTGCGCACCTTTTTCGCTTCTTTCTTTCAATTTAAGCCGGAAAGTCTGACCCCTACTTATATAGCTGCGAAACTATTCCCCGCCAGCAACGGTGGCCTGAAGCAGGCTGAAGCGACTCTCCGGCACCCAGATTTACGCAAGTAACTCACCTCAGGAGGAACGCTCTAGAGCCGAAATAACATTTAGCCGTTTCTCTTTCATTCTAAATTATCGAACTAAAATGATTATGCAGTTATTTTCCTCTTCTAGTCATCAACACTGCAAAAAGGAATAAAGAGTAAACATGGTTTGATTTCTTTGGTGTCAGTGACTGCAGTTTCAGCATAACGTGGACGCATTACGCCTCAGCGTGACGCGCACTGGCAGGTGTTCGTCGACTGCGTCACAGCGGCTGTTCGAGCCCGAGATCAGCGGCCAGACGCTACTCGGAGTGTGCGCCCTGTGCGACCGCCAGAAGTCGCCTGCACTGCGACCACGTTTTGTTGTTGTCCACTGAACCGAAGTCTTCCCATTCTCTGCGCGCAGCGGCCAGCGTGAAATCGTCAGAGCCAAGCTGGCCTTATGGCGCGCCGCGAAGTCGTCATTCCGGCACGTTACAAGTTGCGTCACCAATGGCAGGCGACCAGCGCTGCGTAAGAAGGGCGCGAACGTGGAATAGCCGCCTGACGTCAGAGAGCGGTTTCGCACTCGGTCTGTGCCAAGCACCCGCGCAGCGCGAACCGGCCACCGCGGCGACAACCGTTGCTCTGAGTACGGTCTTGCGAGGGAACCGACTTTTGAGCACACGACGGCGCGAGCATAAAAAGTACGCGCAGCATCGGCATGGCCCTCGGTCGCGGGATCAGACGTGGGGGCGCGCGTGCCGCTCCCGCCGCAGCACCGATCGATCGGAAGATGGGGGCCTTTCACGCAACGCCCAATGTAGAGGAGCCAAGAAGTGATCTTTTCCCGGTGCATGCGGATGTCCACTGGCCTCTGCCTGCCGCCAACCCAAACTGCCTGCACTTTACTCAGCCCAACCAACCTGCTTGGGCTGGGTGGAATGCCATAGTACAGGGCTCCGGATTAATTCTAACCACCTGAGGTTCCTTAATGTGCGCTGATATTGCACAGCACACTGGCACCTTGTGCATTTCCGCCTCCATCGAAACATAGCCGCCACAGATGGAACAGAACCCAGGTGTTTCATCACGCAAAGTGGAAAAGCAGCTGGTGAAGATCAGGTAACTGCAGATGTGCTGAAGGATGGTGGGGAGATTGTGCAAGAAAACCTTTCCACCCTGTATACACAATGCCTCATGATCTCAAGCAGACTGTAATCTGAGAAGAATTTTAAACAGAACAGCGCGCAGTTTGACAGGGACAGCGAGGAAGACACGACACAGACGACACACAGCAGCGCTCGCTCGTCTGTGTCATTTCTCCCTCGTTGTCTCTGTCAAACTGCACGCTGTTCTGTTTAAAATTACTTACCAACTTGCCCAAGCATCCGTTTTTACTGAGAAGAATGTTAATATTATGTTAATCCATAAAAAAAGGCAACATCAAGGACCTAAAAAACTGCAGACCAATCAGCTTGCTGTCCATTGCCTACAAGGTATTTACCAAGGTAACCGTTAACAGAATCAAAGCAACCTGAGACCTCAATCACCCAAAGAACCAGGCTAGCTTTCAAAAAGGCTTCTTTACAATAGACGATATTCACTCGCACCATCAATTCAGTGGTAGAGAAATGCGCAGAATATAACCTCACTGATTACAAGAAACCATTTGACTCAGTCGAAACCTCAGCAGCCATGCAAGCATTAAGGGACCCGGGTGTAGAAGAGGCATATGTAAAAGTACTGTAAAATATCTACACCCACTGCAGAGCGACCATGGTCCCCCACAATACGTAATAAAATACCAATCAAGAAGGGTGTCATGCAGGGAGACATAATCTCTCCAGTACTATATACCGCATGTTTACAGGAGATATTAAGAGGTCTGGATTGAGAAGAGTTGGGAATAAAAGTTAATGGCAAATGAATACCTTAGCAATCTGCAATTCGCTGATGACACTGGCTAAGTAACTCAGAGGACGAACTGCAAAGCACGACCACAAAACTAGATGAGCAATGCAGAACGGCAGGTCTAAAAATTAATACACAGAAAACTACAGTAATGTTCAACAGTCTCAGAAGGGAACAACTGTTTACGACAGATAATAAAGCATTGGGAGTGGTAAGGGAATACATCCACTTAGGGGAACGTACTGACTGCAGATCCGGACCACAAGAGGGAAATTATTAGGAGAATAAGAATTGTGTGGAGTACACTTGGCAGGCACTCTCAGGTGGTTAGCAGTTTACGAGAATCCCTCAAGAGAAAAGTACACAACAGCTATACCTTGCTAGAACTCACCTATGGGGCAGAAACAAGGAGGCTCCCGAAAAGAAGGAAAATGGTGGGTGTAACATTAAGAGATAGAGAGCAAAGTGGGTCAGGGAGCAAACGCTAGTTAATGATGTCCCAGTCGAAAACAAAAAGAAAGGGCATGGACAAGGCAAGTAATGAGATGACAAGATGGCGAATGGTTGATAAGGGTAACAGACTGGATTCCAAGAGAAGGCAAGGGTAGCAGGGGGCAGCAGAGAGACAGAAACATGGGACAGGAATCTGTCCCCACCCCCTTCACCCCGAGTCAGAATAGATAGGTTGATGATGATTTCACCGTTTGGGTTAGGTTTTGAGTAAAATCATTGAAAGCACATGTTTTGTACCTGCAGAAGCTGTGATTGCGACTATGCTTTGAAAAATGTGCTGGGAAATGCAATTAGCATAGTAGTGTGAGGAAGCGATCAGATTTTGCATCGAAAAGTGGCCGCGGCACTGTGTGTCATACACCACCACAAAGGGCACAATCGAGGTTAATCTCCCCTCAAGTATTTGTTCTGGGCCGAGGTATCACTGCACCCGCTTCCGGCCTGCCCACAGATCAGCTCGGTTGTTAGGGCTATTACTTTGTAGCCAAACAGTGGTCCTGGGCGGACGAAAATGAGCACGTCGTAGAACTGATTCCTCTCCGCAACAGCTTCTTTTCTTATGAGAACGGGTGAAGAGCGGGCTCCTTTTTCTACGCTCACTACGGTAACGGCTACCGGGGAAACAGCAAGGCGGGTGATACTTGAAATTACGAAACTACGCGCCAGCATCGCAATTATGTAGGCAGTACTACATGACGACGCCCCCCCCCCCCCCCCCCTCCTTCGACCATGGAAAATGAGGGACGCCGTAGTGGAGGGCTCCGGATATTTTCGACCTCCTGGGGTTCTTTAACGTGCACTTGCATATCGCTAGCCTCCATCGAAATGCGACCGCCGCGGCCGGGTTAGGGTCGAGCACCATAATCACTGGAAAAACAAAGGCGAATTAACTGTTTTAGATTAAAAACAAAAGTAAATAAAGTTGAACTTTAAAAAATGCAGATATATAAGCAAGGTGGCGCACGTTGCCAGTCGTTCCTGAGAAGTACAAAAAAAAAATTATGCCGCGCCGAAGACGCACGAAACTCGCCGGGGAAAAAAGTGGTAGGGTTTTAACGTAGCTGAACCGAGTAGACGTGGGAAAGCATGTGTTTAGCCTGCTTGGCTCATGGTTGTGCTTTGCTGGTTCGTCGGCATGTCTGGCGACGATATTAGCTCGATAGCAGCATTAGTTGATGAAGACGGCAAAGTCCAATGCATAGCGCGAGAGTGTGTTACAGTTGAAGACGAGGCGTGATGGGCTGCGGCGACAGCATAGTGTTCTTGTGCGCAGGCCAGCGAAGCTGATCCGTGCGCCCCGCCGCGGGTTCGAAACCCAGTCGCGGCAGTATTTATTTCATTTATTTATTTATTCAAGGTCAGGCTTCAGAAACTGCTTTTGTAGCTTCGGTCGTGGAGTAGAAATTTAGCTCTAAAAAGCCAGCCACAACAGATTCCGCTCGTCGAGAGAGAGAGAAATCCCTGATGGCCGCAAAAGCGCAGACGAGACGGCACCGAAAGCGAAAGGAGGAAGTGTACTCGGTTGCTGAGACATGGTAGCCGCCTGCTGAACCGAGCAACAACGCACCGCATAGTTTTCAGGGCAGTATTCTGAGAAAGTTCTGCATGAGTACTCGCAAGTGGGAAGGCCCTGTATCGAGTCATGACAGTAGTCGAGAAATCGAAGGACGAAACACGCAGTGACAATCAGCGCTGACTACATACAGATTACGGAAGACCTTTAAGGTCGCAAACAAAATTTGCCGCGGCGGAACGACGTATGGTATCGCTTCTCTTTGTGGGAACTTTCATCGTCATTCCCCGTGCAACACCATACTTCGGCTCCCCCGTGGAACGCGGATTACTCATAGGTTCGTCACGTGCGTTGGCCTAAACGGGTGAGCTGCCGTAGCGAACAAGCGATATGTATAAACGCTGCACAAATGACCCTCGCCTTTAGAAAAAGTGGACGGAAGTAGAACTTTGTCTACAAAATTCAGACCCACAGGAGATGCGACTGAAGTAGGGAAGAGAGGGGAGAGAATATAAACGAAAATTGCGGGGTTTAACGTCTCGAAGCGGCACATCGGCTATGAGGGACGCAGCAGTGGACGGCTCCGGATTAATCTAGACCCCCCGGAGCCACAGCAATCACACGGCGCTGACAAGTGCGATGCTTGGCACGTACCGCAGGCTTTCGTCGCCACCGCTTGTGAAAAAAAACTAACACAAACCACAAGAGCAAAACAACTGTCGCTGGGTTAGCTTCAACCACTCTTGTGACGGAAAGCAGTCGACAATCAGTTCAGGGCTAAGGAGACTGCTAGAAAGCGTCTCAAGATTGGCAGTGTGCAGGCAGACAACGGAACCATCTAGAGACTCGGAGACTGCTGCACCACAGATGACTAATGCGGCTCGGACAGTCTCGCGTATCTCCTAAGGTCGACAAGACTATAGATTTCTGTGACAGGCGATGATGCATATTTATTATCCAACACGAATCAGCTTCAACGAGAACAAACTTTACCTTTTTATCACGCACCCGAGACAGCTTCGCAGCTTTAACCCCATTCCATTCCACTTCAGAGTCGAAAAGAAGCTTTTGACACCCGCGCCTTCCCAAATAGCAATATATCCGACCTGAGTTTTCACTTCGGAACTGCTACGTGACACACGGGCCCTTTTTACTTCGACACGAACTTTGCGCTTTTTTTTTTTTTTGGCACCTCTTTCGACTAATGCCACGTTCCTGCGCAGGACAGGAAAACCAGGAGGCAATATTATCGACGCAAAAAAGAAAAAAAAACAGCAGTCACCTGCAAACGACACAGTAGTACACAGCGGCGGGCTAGTGCAACCGACACTAAGCTTTGCACCCATAATCTCTTGAAAACTGAATCACACTGCGTGGATTCGCGGATAACACATCTTACTCCTTTTATTTAAAGGGGTAAGCTGCGTTACCCACCCTACAGAAAAACCTGTGCATTTGTGGGTTCCACGTACAGGTTAGCAATCCATTCGCACAACGCCTAACATAAGCAAATACAGGCAAGTTTTCACACGGAGAACGGAAAACGGTAGAAACATGAATTGTGCGCTCAGCATAATTAAGAGCAGTCATGCTAGCGAAGCACCTACGTTCAGTCAGCACCACATGACACTTCGCCCGGAGGCACATAACTGCGTTCCACCACGAACAAGTTTTCTTGGGCACTTGGCTGTGCGGCGGCGTTGTTTTTCCTCGACTCGTGCGGTTACCTACAGCAGAGAGCGAGGCTCCGCTGACAATAGCGTGGGGTCCGGTTGTGAGCATAGAGACCGAGAATAAAGGATGAAGTGGTTGGTTGTCATTAAAGCTTCTCCGAGCTTTCAGAGAGCGCTACGCTCGCTGTGGGACAAATAACAAAAAGCTCGGCAGCAAGACAACGTGCAAAACTATTTCACAGAGCATCGCTACGTCTCCATCGCCAGTTGCAGCGCTGAGAGGCAACGCGTGCGTATACATGAAGTTTGGGGACGGACACTCACCCAAAGTTCCAGACCCCAACTCATGTTTTCATTGATGAATATCCAGCGTGCACTTGCAAACGACGCTTTTCACGGACAAAACGCTGAGCAGTATCACAGCAGTTTGAGCCACACCTCAAGTACACGTTTTAGAGCTTCAGATGCATGTTGGTTCTTCCATTTCGACACAAACACCAGCCATCATTTTGTGACACACGCAGAAGCAGCTCTGAGCAAGATGGCTGCCAACTGCTGACTGATCGCGGCCTCTGGCGGCCGTTTTATATAACGCTACCCAATGTTTGAAATACAAACCCTTTTTTTAAGCGACTTATTATATACTAAACAATAAAAATAATTCAACACGTTTTGAAGTTATTTGGATACTCAGTGAAAAATATTGACGAAGTTGCGTAGGTGAGCCCAACTGCGAAGCATAGTTCAGAATTTCTCCGCTTCATGATGGCAAGCGTAGCACTGCGGTCAACCAACCTGTAGAGTACCCCCGATGCCAGCGCAGCCGGGGTGGAGACAACTTCAGCGGCACCGCCATATTGAATCGCACGGGATCAGCGGCGCTGGCGTTTGTAACGGCGCCGTTCATGCTCTCGGCGCGCTTCAAAGTGCTTTAACTTGAACGGCCTTTCGCAGCAAGAGCTACACTGGGATACCAGTCAAGCATTTCGCGGTACATGGGAGAGGCCAGTTGTGATTCAATATGGCGGCGTCGCTTAAGTTGTCTCCACCCGGCGCTGGCATGTAGGCACCCTACCAACCTGCAAAAGAGCGGCGCGCGCCGTCTGCTACTGCAGAAAAACCAGCGATATGGGTTCAACAGAGGGCGATATAGGCTGGAGAGCTTTCGAAGTAAAAAAAAATGTCCGAATATGCTTTGAGGGAAGTCTGACGGGTATGGAGGGACGAAAGTGGGCTAGCAGTGTATTTTGGGGTCTATCGCAGCCATCGGAGGCAGCCAGGGGTGTCGTCTGCGCCGTCGTCTGCTACTGTGCGTGCACCGCTGTACAGTGCTGTAGAACCTTGGGTTCTAGAGCCCTGTAACCACTGTACACGGTTCGCTTATCGTGCCGTTTGACAGTTCCATGTAGAGCTGTTAGGCTGTCTAGTTTGAAGGACTGCATATGCGAGCAAATATAGCGCACACGGCAGCATGTCGGACTACACAAGAAGAATGTGCAGTTCGAGTAGCAGTGAAAACTGTTATTGTCCAACAGAGAAAGTAACTCCCCCAGCCCCACGGCCGGCGGATAAGCACCCCTGGCCGAGCGCCTAGATGTTGGGAGGGGGTACGTCTGGCATAACAACACACAGTTTTCGTGACGTGTTAAAACCGCATCAGTTTCGAAATGGCATTGCATACTTTTTCGTACTCTTTGTAAAAGTACTTGCAAGTGGCTAACGAATGACCACCTTCATAGGTACGCTGGTAAAGGAGAAAATCATTTTCGAAAGTTTTGTTTACATCGGCTCCGGCAGGTACATGTGATTAAAGATGCATCGGATTCGAAATGACATTCCACACATGCACATTCTGTGCTGGGATGAGCTCGGCTTTTGTTACAAAGAGGCGACCGCACAGATGCAAAGCGAAATTTTCATACTACATCGAAAACTTCTCTTTGCCTGTAACCGCAGCGAGGGCCGAGTGGTTAGCATCCGCCTCGCACGAGGGAGGTGCGGGTTCGACCCCCAGTGCCGCCGGGTGCCCACCGGCGATACAATGGGTACAAGCATTCCCCTGGCCTGGTGTTCGGATTGTAAGGGGTGAAATGCTCAGAAAAAAATGTCTTTGACCCCACCTTGAGTAATCGAAAAATACCTTGTGCCATGGCTCTATTTGGCCATAGACGCCCTTGCGCCATAAAAATCCATAATCATCATCTTTTGTTTGCCTGTATTTCTGTGCCTTAATCCTAGGCAGTACCACCGGATGAATGGATGGATGGATAAGGCTGAACCCTTTAAATCTGGCGGTGGCTCAGGCCACCTAGCCATGACTTGTGAAATTTTACTCGTCTTGATTTCAGCCTCCAATCAGATAATCTTAGCTTCGCTACTTCTACCCGCTTAAAATCTACTTTTCCTTCACTGTCCTTAAACCCCAATGCTTTTAATAAATCAGCCCCGCTGCTTTCCACTGTAGGGTGAAGGCCTTTACAGAAAAGTATCAAGTTTTCAGCCGTTTCCTCCTCCTCTCCGCAAGCAACGCACAGCGTGTCTATCTCGTGGTACCTGACTTTATATGTCTTAGTCCGGAAAACTCCCGTCCTGGCCTCAAACAACAAAGAGCTTCCCCTACAATTATCAGATATTTTCTTTGGCAATTTCCTGCTTAAAGATCCTGTATGTTTCCAGTGCCGATTTCGTCAGCATCCCTGTTTTCCACAGAGCTCTCTCTGTTTCTTTAACCTTTTTCTTAACCGATAATTGCTGATTTGCCCCCCTACTCCTGTCCAGATATTTGCTCGTCAATTTCCTAGCTCGCTTTCTCCATTTCCTGTCAACATTCCTTATCTACAGGTATCTGAAAACTTTCCTAGCTCACCGCTTTCCACTCATTATTTTCAATCGCTCCTGAAATGCTATCTTACTGCTAGCTTCTCTTCTCTCGAACGACGCCCATCCCATCTCACCCTGTACCCCCTGATTTGGTGTATTGCCATGTGCTCCCAAAGCTAGCCTCCCCACGCAACGTTGCTTGATTTCTAACCTTGCTTGAGCGTTTGGTCTCATGCACAGGACCGCATTGCCGAAAGTCAGGCTAGGAACCATCACCCCTTTCCAGATCCCTCTTGCCATTTAATACCTATTGTAATTCCACAATGCCCTATTTTTCATTTCAGCTGCATTCCTACTAGCTTTATTCATTACATATTTTTCATGCTCTATCAGATACTCAGCACCGTTATTTATCCACACCCCAAGATACTTGTACTCATCCACTAATTCTAGCGTGGACTCCTGTATTCTATGCTCGCTGCCCTCATCATTAAATATCATGACTGCAGACTTTTTTTTACTAAACTTGAACGCCGACAGCAACGCCACCTCATTTTGACTACGCCAGAGATCAGTGAAGCGAGTCAAGTGTAGACTTGAAAAAGACAAGGAGACTCACGACAAAGAATCACTGCTTCATATGCGGTAAGATGTGCGATTATTTTCAGCTAGCATTTCAGTTTGCCTTGTTCCCGGTGGTACTATTGGGTACAGAACAACCATAGGAAAGCGGCACTTTTTTTTGTCCCACCAAGTGCCCTCAAGCTCCAGAAATGGGCTAGAGCCATTCCCCATGCAGGCTGCTTAGAAATACATGTAAAGGGTGCGGCGTCCGCATTCAACTTGCTCGCTTTTTCATTCCTGTAAATTTCCTCTGAAGAACTGCGATAAAGGCTACGACTGTGTCTGCTCAATGCATTAGAAGGACGCTTTGGTGCACTGTCATCACGAAAAAAAAAAAACATTGGAGAACAAGTTTTGGATCAACTCAAGTCTGTCCCATTCACAAAATTGTGCAGCTCGGCCGGGGACCATGTTAACGATTTCCAGCCTCTGAAAAAACAGCGCTATACAGGCCTATTAAAACACTATAGACACCAAATTCTTGCTTGCGTGTTTTCTTCTTTCCAATGATGCGTTAGACATTTGTATTTACGGAGCACCTCCGGGGCATTCGTTTACGACCGCTAAATAATTTATAATTGCATTTATTCTTGTCGCCGTTTCGGTTTCGGTTTCATCAACCGAATGACAGCTGTGACGTCTAGTTCAACTTTAGGTTATATGAGTCCTGTAAAAACGGCAGTATAACTGCTGATACGTCGTGCGTTAGAAGCAGGCTGGCTAAAGTGCTTTAGGGACTTAAGCCTACATATTAGCGTTCATACTGCAGTTTTTTTTTTCGCGCAGCACGTGGACTGCACATCATAGCCATCGTTCGGTTGATAAAACAGAAACAGCATGTGAGAATAAATTCAATTACAAATTATTTAGCTGTCGTGAGCGAATACCACGCGGCGATCCATGTATTCTAATATCTTACGCATCATTTGAAAGAAAAAAGCACGCATTAAAATTAGGTGTCGATGGTCCTTTAAAGGGACCCTGAAATTATTTCGATGGGCATATTCTAGTACAATTGATCTGTAGATGTGGTCTTTGTGGGTATTCGAGTCAAATTTGAGAGCTCTGCGTGGACCTTATAATTCAGAAATAATTTTTAAAAGTCGCTGCTCGCAACTGATTAGGGCGACACACCTCACACGCGCGTCCCCTACCCCGATGACGTCAGTGGGCAGAAGCGCCAGCCTTCACGTACAGTGTACACTACATCCCAGGCATAAAGCTACTATCCCAAGCTAGGGTGGCTAGAATGGGACCCAAGCGGCGCAGGCCAACTGCCGATCATCGGCTGTTCGGTGGCTACTGGTCGGCAGCCGACTAGATCGGCAAAACAAGCTCGGCAACTGATCGGGCCGTGAGCACATGCCAGGCTGCTTGGCTCAAGGCTGGCAGCAAAGGTCGGGCCAGCCTTCAGCCCTGACGTACAGCCAGCCGTCTCTCAAAAAGCAGACTGCCCGATGTGTAGCCTACCTGCACCGCCGGGCTGCATTTACCACGGAACCTAAACACTGCGCTTTGGTATTATTCATCACTGTTGACGATGCATTAAGTTCTTTTAGTGGTTTAATATCGGAGTTAAAGAAACAAGTCTTTTGGCAGCGTTATAGGTGGTGCCCAAACTACGCCGGACATTGCGTCACGGCGAAGCTCCGTCACGTGAATTTGGACTTCCGAGTCGTTCCTGCAGTTTCGTTTGTACAGACATTGCTTGCAGACGTGCGGTTTCGACCTTTTTTTCCTTAATACCAACTCTCACATCGCTGAAAAAAATGGTGTTGTGCGCTGCCTCAAACTGCAGCAACTTCACTGCAACAGAATGCAACATGTTCCGAGTGCCGTCAAGTAGTGAACGGCGAAAACAGTACGCCGTTGCGATAAGCTGGCAGACTGCCTGGTATGCCAGCTCCACGGATAACTCTTGGCTTTGCTTCGAGCATTTTGTTATTGGTAAACGTTTCAGAGCGTTGTGGATGTTTGGGGATTTGGTTAAGTAGCCTGTTTTCTCTCCTTGAGGAGCACCAATTTCTGTCTCGGACAACTTCGGCCACAGCCGGTCTCGCTTGATGGCGGCAGAACCGCGCGGTCTTATATGTGCAGATATGTGCTATTCGGCGTCCGTCACTAAAGCTCGACAAAATTCTAAAGAACAGAACAATTTATTCCTCAGAAATCTGTGCTGCATGAGAGTTGCTGGAATTCAGAGCTAACGCTTCAGGCCTATGCGATCGCAACCGTCAGCTGCCGAAACGGCGACACCGGCTACGGCGGGGTCCCGTTGCCCGACATTGCTGGTCGGAGTATTTGTTTACGAACACTTTTGGGATTTATTACTTGTTATATGGGAATATAATATTTGCTAACTTCATGCCCAAATTGAAACACATGTTTTCGCCAGCAGACCAGTCGACATGTGCACGCAGCAGGTATGGAAAAATTATAAGCGAGCTGTTACGTTAAAGTTCCCCATTTGCGTAGACCCGCATGTTGCAGGTATGCTGCTTCTTCATTCCTATGTGCGGAGAGGGAGGGTGACAGACAGGGTGATCGTATTCTGAAGTGATATATTTCACCACCATTCTTTTCATACTCTGAGGCAGTAAGTTACAAGAAGCTTCACTTCAGGATAACCAAACTTAAAAAATATATAGCAGCCAACATAGTCTAGCTGTTTATCACCTTTCGTAGTACAGCACATAGGAGAATTGACATCTGAAGCAAATTTCATAATACTGAACTGTTGCTGCACAGCAAAGCATCACTTGAAAACTGTCTATGTGCTGAACATGCATGTGAAGTAGATAAATGTCTGCGTCTCTAGCTTACATGGATGCATTGCATGCTTGCATGTCGGAATATTCAACTGAATGGTTCACTTATTATTTGAGACTGACATTGGAGATTTCAAAAAGTGCAGAATGCTGCAAGGACGGCAAAGGCTGGTCTGGTGGTCAGCCGGGTCAGTTATCCGTAAGCATAAAGAGTAATACATATGCTATAAAACTGCTACTTTTAAAAGGCCAAGGAACACGTTGTGTTCACAGACATTGCAGATTTTTTCCTATCACTAGTGTTATGACAATTTACCAAAGTCAGTTAACATACAAGCTATGCCGCAGTGTTCACGCCAAAACTAGAACTGTGTGGGATATGCCTTTCGTTCAACAGTGCAGAAGACTTGGTCAAAAGAACTTGTAGAAATTTCTGAAAACAACTCGGATCAAGCTTCTGTGTGTGCTGTAAAAGCCAAAGCACGATTTTTTTACGCTCTACGCACCACGCTATTTATTATAATTTACTATTTGTTGCTCAGATCTCCTGCATTAAACTCATTTATTACATGCTATGCTGTATAAAATGTGCCTCCAAGAGTTTTTGCAAGACAAAGGCTATATCAGATGTTATTACCCACATGACAAGAAGAGTTTCCAGCTAACAGCTGATGAACTCTAATTTCGTAGTTCAATAGTAAAACTGCCTATGTGAAGAGTTCAGCTTTTGGCTGCGGTCTGCTTTCTGTTTTGTCTTTGTGCCTGACTTCGCTTACGTTGTGGTTCCTGTAGCGAAGCTGTGCAGCAGCCTTTGATGCTTTGCTTTGGCTTGAGGTTTTTATTAAAAAAACACAAGGCAAGCTAATCTTCTGCCCAGCTGCTTGTGTTATTCCTTGCCTACCTTACCCTGAATACTTTACATACAATGCATAAGTTTTATATTTCCACATTTCTGTACATACGCATCAGCTGCTGAGGTGCCCGCCATTGGGGACATCTGTCCGTACATTGGTTGGTGGTTCTTCTTCGACTAGGCTCTGAGCACCAAGTTCACGACAGCAAAAAGGCTTCAGGCTCTCCTCTGCCTTGATGAGAAGCCACATTGATTTACTTTCTGAAGCTAGTGAAAATTGAAGAGATGCCATAAAACAAACAATTTATTTTAGTACTTATTTTTCATCTACATAATGCAGCAACCATCATTGGGGAAATCAAGCACAGGAATTCTTAACATTCAGAGCTGCAAGGTATATGTAAACGGCATGTAATGTCCCACACCACTATGCAGGCCATGAAATGCATGCAGTGCATAACTATGTGTGGTTAATGTTGTGTGTGAGTGAGGTTCTTATGCACGCACCAAAGCCTCAGTAAATGGGTGCACCTCTTTCAGTGCTGGAATAGCTGCTATATTACTTGCCTATCCATGCCCTTGATGCACATTAGTAGAGGTGTTCAGCCACCAAAGTCTCGGCGCATGCTCGGTGCAATTCGTACTGGCAGAAAGAATACAGTAGAGATGAAAATGCAACACATTTGTCATGCAGTTGCATTTTTTGCATTACAGACGAACTGAAATTCAATTGCTTGAGACAGTTGTATTGGATGCCAGCTTGTGCAGTAATTATTCCCTTTCCATAGCAAATATTCGACAAAAGCAGTTGAGCTGACAAGAACATTAATCGGCAGCAAAACAGATTGTGCACATTTGCTAAGGTTGTGAAGTATTGTTAAGTACAGACTTTTGGGAGGAGCTGAACGCGCCACATGTGCCAATTTTAGCGCAGCAAATAAAACGCGGTCTACCTTGCTTGCAGGCAACGACAGCTCCGGTGCTACCGCGTGGCAAGAAATTAACTTTCCGATGCAGTGCACGATGGAAGCTTTGTAAAGGCTACAAAATCACAAAATATTCTCAATTGTATGGTGTTACATCTAGAAGCGATACATGGGCAATGAGGGACGCCGTATAGCGAAAGGCCCCCGATTAGTTTAGACGGGTTGTACCGCACAGCACACGGGCGCCTTTCGTGCTTCGACTACCTCGAAACGCGGCCGCCGCGTCCCGGATTCGGTCTCCGATTCGGTAGCCGACTGCCCTAACCACTAGGCCACCATGGCTGGTGTAGAAAAAGCATCGCAAGTACTCCAAGGATTTGCATGATGCAAGCTCTTCGCCGTCGCAGCCACCCTGCTACAATGTGTGCAGCAGTGCGCTCGTACGTAATGCTAGGCTACGGTGGCTGGTAGTCCATACATTCAGCGCCAGGTAGCGTGAAACCTCTCGGAAATATGTACCCTAACACATATTAGAAATTAATATAGCAGCCGCATGATAATAGTAACAACAGGAGAACTTTTTAGTGAGTGAACGAAGCGTCTTAAACTTCTGCGCGAACAGACGACGCACGCCGAAACGTTCGCACTTGCAACGCTTTTTCGCCATTAATTCAAGTACAGAACGTCGAGCGCGGATATAACAATGCACTTACAGCATCTTGGCCTTTTTTTTACGGCTTCATTCGCGCGTATTAAGGGCACAGGGTAAGGTAAAATTAGAAAGAAATCGTTTTTTTTTCTTTTGGAATTTTAGAAGTTCAATTCTTTCTACACATGTTCCATGATCGCACTTTCCTCAGAAAGCCATATTTACGGCTGAAAAACGCTTTTTCCGAAACCAAGTAGTGAGCGGCCACGCCCCCTTTCAGGATTAACGTCAATTTTTTCAACCAAAAAGTCCACCACCTGATTTCAAAACTTGTCTAAAATCAGCTACATATAAAAAATTGTCTGGCAACTATTGTACAGCTCCTCTTTTTTAGCCAAGACAATCCTGAGACGCTTTGCACGTTTTTTCCACGTTTCTGCAACCTTCATGCAGCTGCGTCCGAGTGCTATCCCTTTCGATCAGTATTGTAAATTGTGCCGGTGTTGGTTGCTGCTGATAAGTTGAGATGCCCAGGGCAAAGAAGGCCTTCGTCAGGCGTGAATTTCACGGCAACCGCTACGCTCATCGTGAAAAAGCAAAAGGATGTCCACGACCGAATGAGATCCCGAACGCCGAACGCGCCAGCTCCTCGACATCGAAGCTTTCAAGATTTTCTCTGTGCTTCCAGGAAGAGGATGTGCTACATAGCAGCAGCCAATATGCCTTAATGGACATGGACGGCATTTGTGCCGCAATTACACAGATTTGTGTGTGCAGAGAGTGCGGTGGAAGTGTTGAGCTCATCGAAATTGTGACAAAACGGGTAGGTGTTGCAAGCGTTTACAGTTTGAACTGTGCAGTGTGTAGTGCCGCACAACGATTTGAGACGTCGAAGAAAACTACTTCTGGCCTCTATGAAGCCAACCTCAGGTTAGTGTATGCCTTGAGGTCCATTGGTAAGGGAATGGCTGCAGGAAATATACTCTGTGCTATGCTAAACCTTCCTAAGCCGCCGACAAAGTTTGCGAAATACAATCAAGAGCTTCTAGGTCACATCGAAGCTGCTGCTCAGGAGTCGATGAAAAGGGCAGCTGACGAAGCTGTGCAGCTGAATGAGGGGGATAAAGACATCGCAGTTGCTCTTGATGGAAGCTGGCAGAAGCGAGGCCATACTTCCAATAACGGCATAGTCTCTGCGACTAGTGTAGACTCTGGGAAAGTGCTGGATGTGGAGGTTTTGTTTAAACGTTGTCCAAAGTGCAGCATCAAGGGTACAAACAGTGACCCCCTTCATAGAGAGGTGTGCCAAAGCAACTACCAAGGCACCAGCGGTGGAATGGAAGTCGCAGGAGCACTGAAAATTTTCGGCAGGAGTGAGGAGCTTCACGGCGTTCGATACGTCAAATACCTTGGGGATGGTGACAGCAAGGCTTTTATGGCTGTGAAGGCACAAATGCCATATGGTGATTCCGTTGAAATATCCAAGGTTGAGTGCATAGGGCACGTGCAAAAAAGGATGGGCACAAGGTTACGAAGGCTAAAAAAAGGAAACAAAGCAGGAAAACTCTCTGATGGAAAGAGCCTCTCGGGCCGAGGCCGACTGACTGATGCAGTAATAGACAAGCTCCAGACGTACTATGGTTTGGCCATCAGAAGAAATGTAGGAAACCTGGATGAAATGCGAAAGGCCGTTTGGGCAACCTTCTTCCACTTATCGGCCACAGACGATGACCCATGCCATGGACTTTGCCCAAAGGGACCTGATACGTGGTGTGCCTTCAACAGAAGTCAATCAGAGGGCAAGCCATTTTTCCACAAGGAGAGTTTGCCTGCATCTGTCTTGGAGGCTATCAAACCCATTTATAGGGAGCTATCGAAGGCTGAGCTCCTAGAGAAGTGCCTGCATGGGCGAACTCAAAATGCAAATGAGTCGTTCAACCCTGTTGTTTGGGAACGCGCGCCAAAGAATGTGTTTGTTAGGCTTCGGACCCTACGGATGGCAACACTGGATGCTGTTCTTTCATTTAATGATGGTAGCATCGCACGGGCCAACGTTTTGAAGGCGTGTGGATTGAACCCAGGGAGCAACACCATCAAGTGGCTGAAGGAAGCTGACCATAAGCGCATGTACTTTGCGGACCGAGCAACACGACAGCTTACAAAAGAGGCCCGACAGTCAAAACGACAAGCCGAAAAGCGAAAAAATGACGGCGACAGTGACTACGAAGCAGGGGGCTATTAAACCAATTACTATGGAGGTGTTTCTGGGAATAAAAAATGGTTTTTCACATCTTTTTTCTCTTTACGCTCTATTATCTCAAAACAGTGTTTTTTCTTACAAAGGTACCATTATTTCCAATGCCTTTCAAGACAGATGGCTGATTTTTTTTTGCAATCATCTACATAAGTGTTGCCAACTACTGAACTAGAATTAAGCAATTTCACTGAGCAGTTATTCTGTTATGAATTTTGAAATGCGCAAAGAAAGGCCAAACTTGTGTAGGAAAAAATTTTATTAAAAATCGATTTTTCAACACATTTCAAATATTCTAGTTCAGTAAAAAGAGCACAAAATTTGGCAAACAATAATATATGTATTATTAGGCTACTGTTATTAGTTAGTGAGAAACATGTACCTCAACATGGCCTAAAATGCATGGGAAGTATAGGGCTTACCCTGTGCCCTTAACGCATGAAGAGCCGAATTCAATTTTTTTCAGTTCTGCGTTTCAAGCAAAGCTCTGTACACACGCAACTCGCCGAACGACCCGAAGTACCCAGCATGCCTTGCGGCCCGTTCAGATTGGGTCTTTTCGCTCGAAGCGACGATCGCAGTTTTGCTGGTTATGGCGCAAGTTTAGAAACAGAAAGGCAACCTTCCGCCAGAGAAGCGCGCTCGCTTGAGAACTCGGCTCCGCCGTGCTGCATGGTGAGTGTGTACTTGAGAGTTATTTGCATTTGTGTGCCTGAGCGGTAAATGAGCTTGTGAAATATATAAGGGATGCTTATTTCGTTTGTTCTTAACGTTTTTTGGCCCCGCTGTGGTATGATGCAACAAGGGACGATCGCCCGTGTGCGCCATGAGCGTCTCTTCTCTTTTTAAGTCGCGCTTGCTTTATTAAGGCGCAATATCTTTTCGAACGGGAGCAGCGGTGACATGTTACATGACACCGCTTTTAAGGCGGTGGCGGTTGTGTACTGAGAATTGCGCCAGCATGCTGCGGTTTGGGCGCAGAGCAGGTGTTTCTCGTATGACGGCACCAGCCGCTTCTGTGACATACGATGCAGCGTTGCGCTCAAAATCATAATGATAATAATAATTGGTTTGGGGGGAAAGGAAATGGCGCAGTATATGTCTCATATATCGTTGGACACCTGAACCGCGCCGTAAGGGAAGGGATAAAGGAGGGATTGAAAGAAGAAAGAGGTGCCGTAGTGGAGGGCTCCGAAATAATTTCGACCACCTGGGGACCTTTAACGTGCACTGGCATCACACAGCACACGGGCGCATGGATATGCTCATCAGTGCGTAGGTGCAGTGGACAGGCAGGCACCGTTCAGTAGTTTGTGCTATCGCTCTACAGTTGCGCCGCGATGTGTACATGCAGCTTTGGGGCTAAGCTCCTGTTCCGTGCCGTGCGATTTCCATGCTTTCGCTTCTACTTTGTGCTCAACACATCTGAGTGTGACTATTAGCTCTTTGTGTGTAATTTTCACTGCGCCGTTGTTTAAAACATGGGCGGCACTTAATCACTTTCTGAATTAGTGAGTATTGAATTGAGGCTAAGTTTTTGCGGGGCGGCCGCCCAGAACCGCTTAAGGCATGCAGTTTGCTATCGCTGTCCATGTGCCGTTCAACCCGATGCGCTTGCAGGGTGCCAAATCTGGCTGACTGAAGGCACTGCATTCCTTTTGTAGGCCTTTTGCATTCTGTATGGAGGCACAATACAGATGAAAATTTGCGCTTGCTAGGCTTATAAAAAGGTCCCGTGATAACGCTTTCTCTAGTGCATTTCACGGAAACCGTGCAGTCTTATGCAAGCTTAAACCGGCATGAGTTGGTTGCCCACTGTGTAGAACTGGCCATTAACACGTGGAAACCATTTGCGTCTGACCTCAGCCTTTGCTACCATATTGTTGGCTGCCAGCTCACGGTCGCCGGCTACTGTCCGACTTGTTACTACTGCGTGCATTGTTGCACATTTGAGTACTTTGTCAGCTGCTACATTTTTTACTTACCACCATGCTGCATGGGCTTAGAAGGAAAAATTCCGTTACATGCTTCAGACATGCATTATTGTGGCTCCGCTACGTATGTTTTGACCGCTTGAGTTTACAACATATATATCAATGTTTCCTTACCTAGGCAACTGTGCAGATTTGTCATGAAAATAATTTATTTGCATCGTTCGTCAGTGAATGTCAACGTGTTGGTGTGATTCTCAGCTGCGCCTTCCTCTTCCATTGTTTGCAATATGATGTGCCAAAAACGTGGGCAAAAGTATTGCAATTCTGGTTCTTGAATAAGCTCAGCAGAGGTATTAAAAAAAAGTAACTGACGCCTATGCGAGTGCTGCCTATAAAGCCATTTTGATTTGGTTGTATGAATGGATGGTAGTTTTTTTTACTGGACGTTTTGGTATTGCAAACAGAAAAATGCTTATTATTTATTCCCACTGCATCTAACTAAGGGCTGTGTCTAGAGCATACCATCCAATGGTAGCGTATTCAGCATTATAATGTTATCCTACAGTGCATGAAGCACACCTACCAGCCACATTCGACGCTTCTTAACAGCAGTCTGTGTCATCACTTTCTGAGATCAGGTTCGGAGCCATCTTCTGTAATGCCATGGTATAGCTTTGAGCAAAATAAAAAAACAATATAAAACCTTGTATTGGAATGTAGAGGGCCTCTTATTCACCCTGCACTTGCATTTACATTGTTTATGAATTATTATTCGGTAGGGTGTCTAGGTTCTCTTCAAGGGAAGTGAGCTTGCTATTCCTGATGCTTGCAGTGCAACCAGTGTTAATGTGACTTTGATTGCTGCTTGCGCACGATTACTGTCATGTGTAAGCAGCAACATAGTGCTGTCTCACGCAAGTATTTGTGATTACTCTGGTGAGCACCTGTGGCCGCAACAAAGTGTTTGTTGCCTCGTTCTATTAGGCAAAAAATTATTTAACTTTATCGAGTAATAGCTGAGCACACGGGACGAGGCTCATGCAATATGGAAAGGAAGTTTTAATTTAGAACTGAAGTTTTGAAATTCTTCATCGCCTTAAAATATTTTGTTTTGGTGGTGTTATTACCCTAGTCCGAAAGCCATACAACTTTAGAGCTGCGATACTGGCTTCCACTAAAACCTGGCGTTCTATTTTCAGTAGTGTGGTAATTTTTTTTATGACCAAGGCACTCGACAATGACCAAGGTACTCGACTCGTTAGAGCACTAATCGCAACGAAAGTGTAGTCATTCGCATGTTGCCTATCTTGGTCAATGAAAGGCTAGGCCGTGCAGCCTGCGTCATGCCTCAGGGTTCATAAATCTCCAGAACCGGAGCCTTTTTTTCATGAGCAGATATCTGGAGAGCTCATATTTGTTTTCAGGAATCTAAATGCACTACTATCATACAATGACTGAATTTAGAGGAGTACAGACACCTAATTTTAGTTGCATCTTTCCTTCTTTGTAATTATGCTCAAAATATTAGAATACATTGATCACCACGGTGCTTTTTTGCCTATGGCCGCTAAATTATTAGTAACTGAATTTCTTCTCTCATACTGTTTTGGTTTCATCAACCCAATGGTGGCTGTGAGGGCAAAAGTGACTTTAGGTCATGCGAGTCATGAAAAAAACTGCAATATTCGATATAGTCGCTAGTTAGTTTATCATTTCGGCTCTTGAATTGGGCTGGCTAAAACATTGTAGTGGATTAAAACTGTACCACAGATTGTTGTGTAATCTTTATTAAGTTCACGGGAGAATAGGAGTAGGGAAAAGGAGATCACATTAGGGGGTAAATTACTGCCTCACGACCGTATTGCATTGGTTTTATTGTGTTGGATTGGCTTGTAGTGATTGTATTGCAGTTTTTTTATGCCTCAGGTTACCTAGACCAACCTTTCATGTCACATCTCTTGGTCGGTTGTTGAAACCGGAACAGCACGAAGAAGAAATTCAATTATAAATAATTTAGTGGTAACACAGGAATACCAGGGAGTGGTCCCTGCATGCTAATGTATAATGCATCATTTCAAAGAAGGAAACACACAAGCAAAATTTGGTGTCTATAGACCTTTAAGTTAGCTGTATTAAAATGTACTCAAGCAGCGTCTTTACTAATTGTGTCAGGAAAATCATAGAAAAAAATTATTATTATCATGGCCTTCCCTCTCTGTAAGAGTGCACATGAGTAGGTGTAAATGTTCCTGCATTTCTGTTAAGCTTCTTCACCTGCACACTGTACAGTCTGTGGCAACCTTTGTGTAGAGCTGTCAAGCAGTGCACACCAATTACTAAAAACTGAAATTAGACAGTAGCCTTCTAGTTAAGGGATCATTACGACTTGCTTTGTTGGTCTATGCTGCTTTACTTCTGTGCAATCATTTCCTCTAGAATCTAGCAGCTGGAGTGAGGGTTCCCTTTGTTTGCAGGGCAATGTGCTGCTTGAGCATTGTACACCAGGGTGATGAAGATTGTACGTGTTGCTGTCGCTCAGGTGGGTAAATTTGATGGGAGCTAGTTTTGGGGGCTGTTTTTCTGTGCTGCTGCTTTACTACAGACATCAATTAATGCTCTTTGACCCTGCGACTAAGATGACCTTATATAACATTTTGCAGTGACCTTCAGACATGCTGCTACACAAGGGAAATCTCCTGGATGCTCAACAGCCTCAAGACTGTTTCAACCCAAAAGGTTGCACACCCCGCATCTAGCACTTCGGATTGGCAAAGAAAGTAGAAGCAACTTCAGATGTCCACTCTGAGGCAGTGTTCACATGATGAGACTGGTCCCTCTGCTGAGTGGCAGCAGGCTATCAGATATATATATAACCGATTTTTGTAGTTATTCTATTGAGCTAAGATAGTAATTTGCTCATTAGGCTGTGTTCATAGAGAAAAGTAACATTATATTGTATTTTGGCTGGCTTTATTATTTTGATTTGGGTAATCTTTCCATGATACTTAAGGCTGTGATTTGGGCGAGTTGGTAATGATTCATTGTTAAAGAGTGCGGAAAGATAGGACACAGGAAAGAAAGACACGCAACACAGGTGCTGCCTCGCAACTGGTTTTTGTTCACAGAAACTGTCCTTACAAAGGTTCCTTTCCAGAAAAAACACAGGAAACATCAAATGTAAAAAGAAAAAACAAGGAAAAGTGATGCTATGCATCATACACAACAGCCAAAAGATACACCACATCGCCGTGGTGTAACTGCATGTGAAATTTAACTTTCACCTAACTTTCTAACTAACTTTTTAGCAATCATCTTCTTTCTAACTACCATCATCTAACATTCTAACTAACTTCATGTGTGGTTGCACCACAGCAATGTGTTTTTTCCCCTTTCTTGTATGATGAGTAGTATTGTTTCTTTCTGATTTTACGTTTGGTGTTGTGTTTTTTCTGGAAAGGAAAATTTATAAGGGCAGTTTCTTGAATAAAAATCAGTTGCGAGTCAGCGCCTGTGTCGTGTGTCTTTCTTTCACATGTCCCTTCTTCCTGTGCTGTTCAACAATTAACCTTCCTATATTGTGGGAGCATCCTCTCTGTGTGATATTCCCCCCCCCCCCAAAAGGTCTTGTTCTATACAGATCATATTTTCTCATATTTTTTTAAAGAATACATTTTTCAATAAGTGTACTACTAGGATTGCTGCTTTTACCAGGTCACTAGTCACCCAAGTCTAATTGCTAACAGCTTATTTTTTTTTTTGGGGGGGGAAGAGTTATGACAGATTTAAGCTAAGTGTGATCAGAAATTTCTTTTGTTTCTAACAGAAAAAGGAACATTTCTTGGGAATAACGTGTGTTGTACGTGTAGAGTTTCAGAATTACTTGAATATGTGAGAATTGATATCTTCTTTTTGCTATCTCTTTTAGGTTTCACTGTGACAATGAGCATTTTGAGTGTGAAATGGCTGTTAATTTTTTTGTCAGTGCAGTGCTTTATCGGTGCGCTTGATATTTCGGCACATTCATCACTAGGGCCAAAATAAAGTGAAGAAGCAGACAGCCTCTTTGGTGCACTGTTGACTCAATGTTAATGTTTTTCCTGCAAGGAATAGGTGATTGCTAACCAAGTCTGCAGAAAGAAAGCCGCTGATATCATGAAAAGTGAGATGATATTGTACGTTCACATATTATTGTTTTGACTAGGTGGGAAAATTCCTTTGTCAACAGAGAAGTGATGGAAATTCTCGAATATGAGTATATCCCCCTTTTTTCTCTAATTCCTAAAAAAATTGAGAGGTTTGTTGCCTGCCTGTGCACAAAATGCCTTTTTTTTTTCAAAACTGGCGCTACGACCGCATTTCCTAAATGAAGGCCTGCATGTGAACACTGTGGCACAAGTACTCTTTTTAGTCAGTAATAAACACCTGTTAAGGAACTACATGAGAGACCTTTCATGACACGTAACAGATCAACGGTGCTGTTGGATGAGCACTAGATGAGTGTCCAATCAGGGATCCCTCGAGGAGGCTTGGGTTGCTGCCCACAGCACCTATGTTTTTTGTACTGCACAGTATCCCCTTCGCAGCGGATCCAGTGGTGATGCTGCCATCGTGACACAGCACTTCTTGCACCAATGGTGATTCACCACCAGCTTGAGTAGAATTTGCTGAATGCGAGCCTCGAGTTCCATTTCCAGAAAAGCCACCTCTTCCGAGGAAATCATCATCTTCTAGCCGCAGGTAGCATGGAAAAAGACTGCCGTTTCTCCTTGCCGCCACTGTTCACAGTACAGGGAGAACTGGGGCCTTTGTTACCGTGCTGCCGTCTGGCTGTCCGGCTGGCTCAGTCTTGAGCTATATCCAGCGCCCCGTCGAAGTGGCCAGCAGGCACGGTAGAGACGGAACCTTCTTTCACGAGACAAAAGGGATCCGGGGTGCAGGCGGCGTGAGGATGACTGTTTTTGTTGTTGTTATCCTCATACTATGGCACATGCCCACATAGGGGGATTGGCCTAGAATTGGGGGGCACAGAAAGTTTTTCAGGTAAATATTTCCTGGACGAAAATAAAATGAATGGTAAGGAAGGAAGAAGTAAACAAAAAGGAACAACGAAATGAAACGGGAAATGCATAACGCACGCAGGAGATCAAAACTGATGTTTATAGCTGAGTAGTTAAATGATAATGATAATTGTAAGAATAAAAATAATATTGAAAAATAAAAAAAATTAACAAAGCAGCTGAATTGATTCCATTAAAAAATTTTGGACGGCGGTAAAAATAGACTTGTGGCTGTACCCAAGTATGGTGGCTCCAAACAACAATATGACTGGGCTGCTCAAACAAGCCCAAACTGTTGTAGTGGTTTCTCTAAAAACCGTCTTCTCATCATGGTGTGTCGGCGACAAAACAACAAAAAATGGTCTATGGTTTCGTGCTCGCCACAGAATACACAGACGGGATTAAGCACCAACCCAGACCTGTGCAAATAAAAATTCAAGGGTGGGATCCGGCAGCGGAGCCTTGATAGAGATACCTCAACCTGCCGTGAATGGCATGATTGGCTGCTCCACGAATACCTCAGGTGCAGGTAATCATCAGATCTTAAAAGAGATCCAGTTGTCATTCTTAACAAATTCTGTCTCTGGAACCTTGCTGCTGTAATGTACGCAGTAGCCGGAACGATAGGTAGCACGGGGCAATTGAGGGATGCCTTTTCCAGGCATTCCGCAACTTCATTGGCTGTCGCACCGCTATGACCTGGCACTCATATCATGTGAACAAGGCTCAAATGTGGAGGGAGTAATGAATGGAAGGTGTTTAAGATTGGCGAATCTACAGCCGAAGCAAGGGACGAACACAAAGAAAGAGAGTCTGTGATGACAGCCACTGAAGAGAAAGCCGTCTCTAGTTTGTGAAGAGCAAGCACCACCTCCAGAAACTCCGCTTGGAAAATTGGGGTGTAGTCTGGAAGCCGCACAGAAAAAGACCAATCTAGAAGCGGGCAATATACTCCCGCCCCTGCCTTTTCATCACATTGGGGGGCATCAGTAGCTATCGTTAAGCTAATAGGTAGACTTTGTAAATGGTCTTCTAATAATCCATTTAAAATGCGGGGTGGTAAATGCTTAGCATTTTTTGGGAAAATGTCATCACAGACAATTTCTACAGTGTACCCACTGTTTTTTGTCGGAAGGATGTTATAAAAAAGAACATTTAAAGGTTCAAGCAAATTTTATACCATAACTACCTGCGGGGTATGAAACCTAGGCCAGTGGACTCCAAAAAACGAAGTCGGCTGGAAACAAAAAACAGACAAGGAGGAATACGGGATTCAACATAAAGCACGCTTTTGGCCACAAATTTGGGGAGGCCAAGGCACAACCGAAGCGCTTCCTGCTCCAAAAGAATGAGCGGGCAAATTTTGTAAGCAGTGGTACAAGAAAACAGCAAAGATCCAAATTCTAAAATTGGTCGGACATACAAAACATAAATCAGCAAAAGGGCATCTCTCCGCATTCCAGACCGGGGATTACTTAATCTACGCAACATGCCCACAGCACGAGCCCCTTTTGCTGTGACATGGTCAATGTGAGAGCGCCATGTGAGGCTGTCATAATAAATGACACCAATATATTTTAATTACTTAACTTGAGGAATATTTTGTCACTGGTAACTGAGAGACAGATGAACAGGATCTTTCATTTGAAAAACAAGTACAGCGCACTTGTTTACATTTAAGGTGAGACGTAAGTCACACAACCAACTTTCAAGCAAATCCAGGTACGATTGCAGGCGCACATAGAGAGATTGAATGCCAGCTGCAGCAGTGAAAAATGCAATGTCGTCTGCATAGACGTACGTGCGAATGTTTTGATGACTGGGAATAGAGCTCATTAAAATATGAAAGAGCACAGGCGACAAGACTGCCCCTTGTGGAACACCTCTTGATTGTTTATATCTTCCAGAATTCACACCATCTAGTATACAAAAAAACTGTCTGTTTTCAAGGAACGCAGATATCCATGCAAGTAAGTAATTCGGAAACTGCAGAATAATATGTAGTGTTCTACGCTGTCATAAGCTTTCGCTACATCTAATGTCACTAACGCAGCATGGATTTTTTGGTGCCGCGCAAGACGAATGCGACTCTCAAGATCGGTGTGAGCATTCCATATGGAACATTTTTGACGGAAACCAATTTGACAGGGACTAAGTATATTACTACGGTCCACAAACTCCGAAACACGGAGTATGACCCTTTAAATTAACTTAAGCATGTTTGATGTCAATGAAATGGGCCTAATATTATTCAGAGAATAGCCACCACCATTGTTTTTAGGTAAAGGGATCACTTTTACGATTTTCCACCCAGGAGGAATCCATGCATGTTTGATTGAAAAATTAACCAGCTGCAATAAGGATGTAGGGGACTCCTCAAAGAGGATCCTTAACATTTTTGATGTTACCCTATCAGGGCCAGGAGCAGCAGTTGGTAACCTCAACACTATCGGGAAAAGCTCGGGAAGGGTAATTGGGAGGACATGCTGAAACTGGTCCACTGATGCCACAAATGCGGAGCGCAAAGGAAGTACAGAGGCGAAACGCTGCTCTAATCCTTTGGCAATTGTCTCAACTGTTTCTATTGCTTCTTGTGGGGTCAAAACACGTGAGGGTGAATTTTTTGAAACCAGAATCTTTTTCCGCGATCTTAAGAATCCGAAAAGTGCGCGACGATTTCCTGATTTTGATAGGAAATCGATATGCTCAGATTAATAATTTTCTTTCGCTTGTGAGATTGCGCGTTTAGAAGTAGCCGCAATGAACTTATAATCATGCCAATTTTTTGGGCACTGATTGTGTAGGAGCTTCTTCCATGCAGCCTTTCTGCGTCTGTAATCCCACAAGCAATCTGCATTTTACCATCTAGCTGAAGTGTTCCCTCTTGATGTACGTACCAAAAATTCGGACTTCTTTCGGCATTCCAAGCAGATGCCTTTTGCTGTATGCTCTTCAGCAGAATTAACTGCTGAAGCAAGAGTGGAGCGCAAAGAGGACTGAAACTGGTCATAGTTTATATATGACCTCAACTGAGAGCACGCCGGAGTTAACATCATAAACGATAGGTATATGATCGCTAGATGTTCCACAATCCACAGTCGACCAATTGAGTAAAGGAACACTAGGGCTGGTGAAAGTTAAATCTAACACAGATCAAATTTGTGTGCAGAGAAATGTGGCCGAACCTGAATTCATACACGAAAGGTTGCTATCAGTAACCCTATCCCAAAGGCACTTACCACAGAAATCTGTCTTAAAGCCCCACGACACATGGTGAGAATTAAAGTCACCGGCCAAGAGAACTGACTTCTGAAAATTAAGGAGCAGGAGATCTAGCAGCCTGGTATCCTGCACACTGCAAGGAAAATAAACATTTACTAATGAAAACAGATAGCAGCCTGGAATTTCAGTCTAAAGCCAATAACTCACAGAGTATAGTAGATGACTAAAAAGTAATCTTAGCCTTGTGACAAAATTTATAAGAAACTAGTATGAGTAAGCCTCCTCCTCTTGACTGACGATCTTGTCGAAATGAAGAATAATTTTGCAAATGGAAGGGTTTTTCAGGTGTAAGCCAAGTTTCTTGTAAAATAATTGTCTTGATTATGTTGAGATATAAGGTAAGTAAGTCTGTTGAAGCTGAAAGGAGTGACCGACAGTTTCACTGGAGAACTCTTAACACCCCTATGGTGGAGAAATCAGGGCAGCAGCAACTGCCTGCCCTGAAATAGTTTCTTTTGGTTTAGAGCCAATCTGTTGCTTCTTTGATTCCGGCTGAGGATGTGGAGAAGAAGGGTTAGACATGGGGAATCCACTGCATTTGAGGATTCGCGTATGTGAATCCTCAAGAGGAAAGTGTACAACAGCATGATCTTACCGGTACTCACCTACGGGGCAGAAACGTGGAGGCTAACGAAAAGAGTTCAGCTTAAGTTAAGGACAACGCAGCGAGCCATGGAAAGAAAAATGATAGGTGTAACGTTAAGAGATCGGAAGCGGGCAGAGTGGGTGAGGGAACAAACACGGGTTAATGACATCCTAGTCGAAATCAAGAGAAAGAAATGGGCTTGGGCAGGGCATGTAATGCGAAGGCAGGATAACCGCTGGTCTTTAAGGGTAACGGAGTGGGTTCCAAGAGAAAGTAAGCGTAGCAGGGGGCGGCAGAACGTTAGGTGGGCGGATGAGATTAAGAAGTTTGCAGGCAAAGGGTGGATGCAGCTGGCAAAGGATAGGGTTAATTGGAGAGACATGGGAGAGGCCTTTGCCCTGCAGTGGGTGTAGTAAGGCTGATGATGATGATGATGATGATGTATGTGAATCCACCATCTCTGCATCATGAATAATTTGAGCATTATCTGAATAAGTGGACCGAGGAAGTGGAGAAACAGCAGTAACTTGTTCTTGGGGCTGAGACTGCTCAGGCAAGGAATGTTGGGTCATTGACGAAGGCATGGCTGACATGGCAGAAGTCATTCCAATTTGCATGGCCTGGGTAATCTGCGTTACCAGAGCATTAGATATGCACTCTGTGACAGTAGACACTATCCTGTCAACCATCTTAGCCATAGAGGCTTCCACAGCAGTCACTATTGTCTGAGAGATAGATGAATCTACTGTCACTCCTGAACGAGCTGACACACCTGCATAGCCGTGAGCTCTGTCTTTAATTTCTGATAATGCCTCGCGCCGCGAACAGCGTTTGCGGTCATTTATGTCTAGAATTTGCAATTCATGATCCTGAGAAGGACAATCCATGGAATTTGCAGTGTGAGATCCACCACAAAGGCAACACTTCTCGTTTTGATCAGAGCATAAATTTGATGGATGGGGTCATTGCCGCATTTGCAAGAGCGCAAGGTGGACTTGCAGCCATGAGCACTGTGGCCACATCGCCAGCAATTGCTGAACTGCAGTGGCTTAGACGGAAGGGGATCTACACGGAAGATTAGGGGCCATGCTTTTATTTCTGAGGGGCAGGCAGTACCCGCAAAAGTGGCAATAACCGTTTCCGCTGGCACCCGCTCATTGTTCACCTCCCGGCTACAGTGATACACAGCAGCAACACCCGCTGCAGAGAGAAGGTCGAGGGTCTCAACTGGAGACAAGCAAGAGTCCACACCGCGAACCAAACTTTTGTACAGGCCAGATGATACGGAATGAAGCTGTTTACCGAAAGAGACCCAAAAGAAGAGCAGTTTAGAAGATCCTTTACGCACGACAGGTCTGGTGAACGGCACAGAATCCCACCACGTCCAAACTGACTTACCTCAGTGATTGCCTCATAAAGGGAAGTGGCCGCCCGGAGAGCAGCTCGAACTGGCCCTGGATTGTTAATTTTGATAACACCACCATCCTTTGGCACCAGCGCCACAGGAATGCTGCGGACGCTGGAGCGTTAAAAAGCTTCCAGAGGCATCTCATGAGGCGGTAGGGAAGCGGACCAGGGTGACCTCCCCTGGCAGGTGCAAAGGCACAGGGGGAAAAGGAAAACAGGACCAGCCGCCTAATGCTTAGCCAATCCCTGTGGTGACGAACTTCTTTGTTGAAAGCTCAAGGATGTCGCGTGCTCTGGCCCACGTTGCTCGGAGTACGATCATAACGACTGCTAGTTCTCTTGATTTTTTTAATGCGACAGCGTTAAAGGCCTCGTTGCCCAGAAAATGCGGTGTGGCATTGCCGGCGTCGCCGTTGTGAGCGCAAAATCACTGGCATAGACTCCGGAACTATTTTTTGATTGGGGGGAGGGGGGGGGGGGGGGGGCAAGATAAGGTCGCTAAAATGGGGAGGTGTGAAAACCGGCCGGGGAAGCATGGCCCCGCAGCGCGCCGATGACGTGTGCGGTAAGGCGCGCAGCCGAAATGACCGCATTGCGTAGGCAAAATTTTTACCACTGAAGCGAAAATGAGCCCGTTTCGTTTATCGCGCGTTTTCTGTGTGTCAAAGAATTAATCTTTACTATACAATAATGTTTCGTCAACTCGCACCATCATTCCCGTGAAATATGCTGCTTCACAAGCCCAGTTTGCATTGCACAGCTGGACTGAAGCGCGTTTTGTGCGTGCAGATTTCGAGACGTTGCCCAGGATGCGAGCAACGCCGTAGTGGAAGGTTTCGGAATGATTTCAGCCACCTGGGTTTCTTTAACGTGCACTGACTCAGAGCGTTCCGCCACCATCGAAACGCAGCCACTACGGCGAGAAGAGCAGCCAGGTTGTAATGGGTGCCGTAGGACCTCAAAACTGCAGTCGCACATTGGCTGAAGGCGAAACTGAAAACTGGTTTTTGGGGAAAGGAAATGGTGCAGTATCTGTCTCACATCTCGGCGTACACCTGAACCGCGCGCGGCTGTAAATAAGGGAAGGGATAAAAGAGGGAGTAAAAGAAGAAAGGTGCCGCAGCGGAGGGCTCCGGAATAATTTCGACCACCTGGGAGTCTTTGACGTGCACTGACATCGCACAGCACACAGGCGCCTTTTCCGTTTTGACTCCATCGAAACGCTGCCGCCGCAGTCGGGTTCGAACCGGGGAACTCCGGATTAGTAGCCGAGCGCCCTAACCACTGAGCCACCGCGGCGGGTAGGCTGAAAGCGCCCCAACGCACAAACCAGTTTTTGTTGCCGCTTGCGAACCTGTAGCATGTATGCCATCTTGACGCTCATGTAAGCAATCTCCGACGATTCTAGACAGTGAAGCAACTCATCTGGCCATGAAATCGTTTATTTACAAGTGAGGGGGAAAACTTTTCAGAATTTGATGGACAACACACAAGGTTTCAGTGTTTTCCGTTTCTTCTCATTATCATCCTGATTTATACTTTTAAGGAAAAAAATTAATCCTTATGAGGCATTAAAAACGTACAACTGATGCTGTCAGTGCAACAGAATGCTCAGAACAGCTAATTTTTGGCACATCACCAATTGACTGTATAGGACTTTCTGCCGCAGCATTCGGCATGCAAGCGTGTGTACGTTCGTTTTCAAGGACGTTGACAAGATTGTAAAATGATACTGACGGCCTTTTCGGCACTTGGGATCGCTCGAGACCATTTGGCAAACATTTCCTGGCAGGCAGGGCAGAAAGTCTTTTTTTTTTCCTGTACCCCGTGTTTTTCTGTATCCGGCGCAAAGCACCAACGCTCCGTCTTCTTTTTTGCTATTGAAGGCATCTCGCCCTCGGATGAGAAAACGCTGCTACAGACACTCCAATACAGGCGCGTCTCCCGCCACCTTATGCCCCCCCTGGAATGTGTGTTTTACATAGGCTCTTTGAAAAATCTGAGCTCTCCCACGGCTTCATAGCGTCACTCAGCATTCGTGCCGCACAGAAGGAACACACGACGTGACCCGCCGGTGACTCACGATGTAGTCAACGTGTTAATAAAATTGTCTTGAATCTGATACGCTTTGCTTTGTGGCCATCAGTTGCTTAATCGAGACATGCATCATACATACGGTGAACGTATGTCTGATTTCGGGCATTCTGCGGGGCTTTTATATAACCCATGGGATCTGATAGATATATTACTTGGCTGCGGTCATCGTGGCTCGCTTCAAATAATTATAGAAGGCATGAATTGCCATTGCCCTCAATATATCCGCTGGCGAATATCTTGCCCGGACCTCCATCGGAGAAATGAATATTTGTACGTCAGGCGGAGATCCATCGGACATCGGCGGATCTCCCACCGATGTCCCTATACCAAAAACGGACATGCATCGAAAGTCCGATGTATGTTCGGTTGATTGGGACATAGGGACATCTTTTTGTTACGTTTCGTGGGATTGTCATGGAGTGTGCGTGCATGACAGAGTCTCTTGAGTACCTAGCTAAAAAAAGAAACCTGTGAGCAGCGTTGCACCATTTGTCAGGTAAGTCTGCAAAAGAACCAGATGACGCGCGGAGCGGCAAACCACGTAGAAGCGCTACCTGGAGGCGCCTTGCCAAAACGCGCGGGACTCAAGTTGCAGTCGTAGTTCGTCGGCACATCGTTCTCGACAAACCCGATGCCACGAACGCCAGCATAGCTTCCGCTCCGAACGAACGGGCAGCAAGCCGCAAGCTTCGTTGTGAACGCGCTTTGGATGTGCGCTGCGTTGTTCGCCGCTCACCGCGTGATTCCTGCGTGCCCGCACAGCCCCACTACGCCCAAACGAGACAGCGGGGAGCGCTGATCTTGGCCTTCAAATGAGCCAGAGGTCGAACCTCTTACGGCGCGATTCATGTGTTCACCGATATTTGCGAGACAGTTACTATGCCATTTCCTTTCCTTAAAACCGGTTCGGGTGTCCACCTATATAGGTGATAGGTGAGACAGTTACTGCGCCATTTCCTTTTTCAATTTTGTTGGTGCAGTGGCCTACATTGCGAGCAGGAGGAGGAGAAGGGATTTTAAAGCGAAACCTTTACTGGCTGCGAAATTGCAATTTCGCCATGAGGAGGCACATAAGGGCACAACGGGCACCTCGCCCCGCCTTTCCTCAAAATAATAATTGGTTTTTGGGGAAAGGAAATGGCGCAGTATCTGTCTCATATATCGTTGGACACCTGAACCGCGCCGTAAGGGAAAGGATAAACGAAGGAGTGAAATAAGAAAGGAAGAGAGGTGCTGTAGTGGAAGGCTGCGGAATAATTTCGACCACTTGGGGATCTTTAACGTGCACTAACATCGCACAGCACATGGGCGCCTTAGCGTTTTGCCTCCATAAAAACGCAGCCTCCGCGGTCAGGTTTGAACCCGGTATCTCTTTCCTCAAAATCCAACTTTCAATTTTCAGTTTTCTCGTTCTTCCCTTCTCTCCTTTATCCCTTTACAGCGCGGGTGTCCACCGAGATATGTGAGATGGTCTTCATTATGTTCTGTGCAGTGGAAAGGCGGATGTAGTTTGAGAAACGCTTGATTGATTTTAACGTCCTTTATTGAAAGCCCTCACGAGCACGTTGCTCGAGTCATACAGGCATATCTGATTGAGGAGAGTGCCGATTCTGCCATCGCCTACTGTCGTACAGCTTGATGCTTGGACTTTTTGCCACAAACACTTAAAATATCAGAAGTACCCTACGCATGCATCTCCTCACGGTTGGCTCGTTAAAGAGATAAAAAGCATTTCCCAGCGCGGATAATCATGCATGCATGCATACGGCGGTACGTGAGGCGCCGACACGCAAGGCCGCCTTTCACTCAAGTGTCAGTCCTCTGCGGTGAAGCTGTAACATTACAGACACGATACGTAGCTAAATTTGTTGAGTACACCCGCTTTTTCTAGATGAACGTTCAATCAGCTGATCGCTTTTGTAGGTCAATTATGCGTGCATTCCGTGCCGACAGCAAAAGCCGGCGCCCGACAGACTGCAGCTGAATGGAACCTCTACCGATTCTTTCTGATTGAGCAGCCCACCTAGCCCTTGTAAGGAACGGCCACTTAAGGACCGCTCCACTCGCTCCCTGTATATATTTTGAAAATAATGCTTTTCAGTCAGTCAGTCAGTCTGTCGCGTCTCACTCATAAAGACGAAGCTTAAGCGTCTTCCAAATTTTTTCTGCTATACCTCCTTGCCCGCAGGTGAGACGTCTGCGACGACAAACGCAAGTATTGAACGCCACTACCTCAGTCGTATAGGTATAGGACGAATAAACGGGCACAGAGGTTGTGTGCTGCGAAAGTAGCGCTGAAACAGTTTAACGAATGAATAAATAAAGCATAAGACCGAAAAGGAGGAGGAGGAGGTAAACTTTATTAAAGAAAAGGTCTTTGGCGCGGGTTGGGGTGACGTTCCCCTCCCCGCGGTGGGCACCTCTTCTAGGCCGGACGCCAGGTGGCCGACCGACGATGTCGCTCGGCGACCTCTTCGGCCCGCTCCGTGACTCGGAGTTGAACCTCCGGGTCCGAGCTGAGCAGCGCGGCCTCCCACTGCGATTGGGTAGAGAGCTGCAGACTGTTCGACGGCTTGTCTTGAGGACATGAGTATAGGATGTGGGGTGTGTCTGCCTTATGGTGCCCACAGAGAGAACAGATGGGGCTGAACTGCTCTGGGAACCATATGGAGTACATGTACGGATTAAAGAAAGTGTTTGTTTGGAGCTGCCGCCAACTGACTTGTTGTGTTTTACTTAGAGATCTGTGTGGGTCTGGGAAGATTTGTCTTTCTTTCTTGAAGTGGGTAGTAATTTCTTTGTAGGTCGTCATTCGCTCCTTGGCCGACCTGAGCTCGGGGTAACGCACCTCCCGGTTAACTACGAATCCTCGGGCAAATTGGTGCGCCGCCTCGTTCCCAGGATGGCCCGAATGGGCGGGGACCCAGATCAATGTGATCTGGCGGGTATTGGAGATTTTTTGTAATATATTGATGGCTGCTGAGTGGGCCCTTCCTTTGCAAAATTTTCGAATTGCGGTTTTAGAGTCGCTGATGATGTATTTGGCAGTGGTGGAGGTAATTGCTAAAGCTATGGCAGCTTCTTCGGCCTCCTCCGGAAATTTTGTTTTAGCGATCGTCGCCGATACGACGGGAGAACCTCGATG
Source organism: Amblyomma americanum (assembly GCF_052857255.1). Taxonomy (NCBI): domain Eukaryota; kingdom Metazoa; phylum Arthropoda; class Arachnida; order Ixodida; family Ixodidae; genus Amblyomma; species Amblyomma americanum. The sequence continues at coordinate 413,042,506 of NC_135497.1, forward strand.
ATCGACAACTGCCAGGGAAAAGGCGTCTCTGTCCGCATGTTCTGCCACGTCCACATGCGCCGTGTCTTTCTGAACTGAAAATCTTTCGTGAAGTTTTTGTGCCCTAGCCTTTCTTCTGTCTGTATCATAGTGTGGATGCATGTTTTTGGGCAGAGGATGGACTATTAAGTGTTCGTGCACGAGTCTTGGAATTGGCAAGGTGTGTGCACGGATTCCTTCATATTGTATTCCTGCCTTCTTTAGGATGAAACGTCCCGTTTCAGTGCCTGATAGTCTTTCGTATTGTGCGGTGAGGTGTGCTTCCATCATTTCCGCTAAGGTGTTATGAATTCCTAACTGTATTAGTTTTTCATTTGGGGTATGACGAGAGAGGTTCAGCGCAATTTTGTAGGATTGTCGAATTAGAGAATCCACTTCGTCCCTTTCTCTGACAGTGAGGGTGACGTATGGTGTGGAGTAGATGACTCTGCTAAGAACGAAGGCCTGGATTAGTTTCCTGGTCTCGGCTTCTTTAACTCCTCCTCGCCTATTCGCGATGCATCTGATGAGGAAGGAGATTTGGTTGACGGTGTTTCTCAGCTTCTTAATTAGTGTGTCGTTTTTTCGGTTTGACTGTATCAGCATTCCCAAGATTCTTAGTGTTTCCACTTCTGGGATGGCTGCCCCTTCCGCGTATATTTTGATCTCAGGCGCTTTATTTTTTTTTTTTGACGCTTTGGGTGTAGGATGAGGAGTTCAGATTTTTTGGGGGAACACGCAAGTCCCGCGGCTTGTGCCTCCTCTACTACTACATCTGCCGCTTGTAGCGTATCTTGTATCGTGCCGATACTCCCTTTGGTTGTCCAAAGGGTGATATCGTCCGCGTACAAGGAGTGTTCTAGGTCTGGAATTTTGGCGAGTTCGCGTGCCATTTTGATGAGGGTTATATTGAATAAAAAGGGGGAGAGGACCGATCCTTGCGGCGTTCCTCTGTCTCCTAAAGTGAAGGTGTCGGATTTGATTGTGCCAATTTGAATTTTAGCCGTTCTATCGGAGAGAAAGTCCTTGATGTAGATAAACGTTCTTTCGCCTACATTCAACGGTGAAAGAGAATCTAGGATTGCTTTGTGTTTGACGTTATCAAATGCTTTGGTTAAATCTAGAGCTAGGATTGCCCTTGTGCTCCTTTCTTGCTCCTGAGATAGAACCTCGTTTGCTAGTCTGAGCATCGTATCCTGTGTTGATAAATATGGTCTAAAGCCGACCATAGTGTTTGGATATAAATTCTCTTTGTGCATGTGGGACTGCAGTCTGTCGAGTATGACGTGCTCAATCATTTTTCCTAAGCAAGAAGTAAGCGAAATAGGTCTGAGATTTTCGAGCGCGAGCTTTTTGGCCGGTTTTGGAATGAATTTAACGATGGCGTGTTTCCAAGACGCTGGGAGTTTTCCTTCCCTCCAACATCCGTTCGCAAAGTCCGTGAGGGCTGTGATGGAAGCGTCGTCTAGGTTTCTGAGTGTCTTATTGTTAATGCAGTCCTCTCCCGGAGCGGATGTCGTGCGTATCTTAAGGAGGGCTGCTCTTATTTCCGCCATCGTTATCTCAGCGTCCAGGATGGGGTTAGGTTGTCCTTTATAATCGGGTAGGGACTGCGTCTCTCGGGTTGTGCAGAAGTATTTCTGCTGGAGCGTGTGTATAATATCTTGATCCGTGCCTGGGTCTGTATTTAGAATTTTGGTGATTTCCTTTTGAGTCGTAGCTTTGTTCGATTCTGGATCAAGGAGATGCCGCAGAAGATTCCACGTCTCTCTCGTGCCTAGATTGCCATTTATATTTTCGCAGATATGGTTCCACTGCTGTCTCGCGAGTTCTGCGGAGTGGTGTTGAATTTCTTCCGTGAGTGTGACTATCCTATTTCTAAGCTTTTTGTTGTATTTTTGCTTAAGCCATCTTTTTTCCAATCTTTGCCTTGCCTCCCACATGTGTGTGAGGCGGCTGTCAATCATACTTACGCCTAGGTCATGCATTACGTCTTTAGTGGCCTTTCCCACGTCTGATAGGATGGTTTGGGTCCACTGTGCTAGGTCTGTGATCGGTTCCTGATTTTGGTCACGCATCGTCCTAAATTTGTCCCAGTCAGTGATTCTGTTTTTTCTAGGTTGGGGTTTGAGATTGCCAATGACGATTATTGACATTATGATATAATGGTCACTTCCCAGATTTTGTCTTGTGTTGCTCCAGCTTAAGTCTGGGAGATTTTTGCCCATCGTGAGGTCCGGGCACGTGTCCCTGTTCACGCTGTTGCCTATCCTGGTAGGCTGCATGGGGTCCGTATATTGGGTTAGCCCTCTTTGCTGGATAAAATCCATTAGGGCCGTGCCTTTCCTGGATATTGTTGCGTGTCCCCATTGCACGTGTTGAGCGTTGAAGTCGCCCACAATTAGAATTGGTTTTTGGCCTGCAATTTGTAGGGATTTGAGTATAGCGGCTTTCGCTGCTCCAGCCTGTGCCCTATGGGGTGGCTGTATGCGTTAAGTATGAACAGATAAGAGGAGTTTCTTTTGCTAGGTAGAATTTCGATTAATATACAATCGAGCTCTACGTCTTCAATCTCGTGGTTAACCACGGTAAGGTTTCTATGTACCATTGTAGTGGTTAATGGCTGTTCTGCGATGTGACATGGCAGAACTGCCCGGTACCGTGGCAGCTTTAGTCGAGACATTCTGGGTTCTTGGATCGCAATTACGTCAGGTTTTTCGGATTGCGATTGAATGTGTAACTGCAGATGTGCTTTTTTGTTGCGCATAGACCTGCAGTTCCACTGCCAAATTGTTATGGTTTTAGGATTGGCATTTTGCTGGGATTGATCGATTGGCGCCCCTTGAGCTGACGGGGGAAGGCGACGTAAAATTTCCTGTAAAACGGTGTCGAGTACTCCAAACTTGTGATTTACATCCTGTATGTGTTGTTCGAGGCTTTGTGTTAAATTGTCAACTCTTTGGGTTAGATTATCGAATTTCTGGCTGTGCTCTTCCACTTTTTGTTCGAGTTCTGGGACTCTATCTTCCAGTGAGGTATTTCTTACGTCAGCTACTGCTCGTTTTTTGCGAGGTGTTTCTTCCTTGCTTACTACGCTTACTGGTGTTTCGACTTATGCGGCCACAGTAGTTTCCATTTCTATGACCTCCGGCATTGGGAGTGGTTTTGGAAGAGGGTCCTTAGATTTTGCAGGGGCTTTTAGTTTACTATTTTCCTGTTCCAAGTGTTTAATGCGGTCCGTGAGCATTTGAATGTGGTGGAGTGCCTGATCGAGTTTAGACTCTAATGACTGCAGCTCCGTCCCCTTTCCGTGAGAGGCCACTCCCGCCCAGCTCACCTGTTTCGGTCCGGGACTCTGAGTCCGGCTGCTGGTGCTGTTGCCACCTCCGCTGCGACTGCTGCTGCGTCCGCTGCGGCTGCTGCTGCGTCCGCTGCGGCTGCTGCTGCGTCCGCTGTCCAAGGACTGGAAGGAGCTCGTGCGGTCCTTCCTTCGGGTGGATGGTGGGTCGTCGCAGGTCCGGGAATTGGATCTTGACTGGTGCTCCGATGTTTTCGTTTGGGGTCGTTGAAATCGTTTCTTGCAACTCTTATCGCCTGTGCGGTGCCCTCCTCCGCAGACAATGCAAACTGGGTCGCAGATTTCTTCCTTTAGGTGCTGGTTGCCGCAGTACGGGCACCGTTGTTGCGGTGGCTCCGGACATACGTCTCTTCTGTGTCCGACTCTTCTGCAGTTCGTGCGTGCCTCTACTTTCGGAATGAAGGGGTAGACTGGGTACAGGACTCCGAAGTAGACGATGCTATCTGGTAGTTCGTCCGCGTCGAAGTGGAGCAGAAGGGACTTCGATGTTCTTCCCATGGTTCGTGCTTGTACGATGTCAGGGTTTTTTTGCGGAATTCTGTCATCATTTCTTGGGGAGTTTCGCCATCGTAAGCCCGATAGATGATGCTTTGCAGGGCCCTGTCCGGAGGGGCGATGTACGACGTCATGACGACGTCTTTGCCTCCTAACTTGATTTGCTTGACTGCGACGTAGCGTAGTGCGTTTGCCTGCGCCGGCGTCGATATGGTAAAAACATTTTTTGCAGAATTTGTTCGAGATTGGTCTTTATCAGCCTCGGTCGCGGTGATGCCGCTCGCTGTCGCGATCGCGTGCCTGATAGACTTCTCGGTGTAGCGCGTGAAGTCGACGCCACCCGTTGGTCTGTAGATGATTTTATAGTCCTCCTCCGGGAGTCGGGGAAGCGGTTTCTTAGGATGCAGTGGAGGGAGAGGTTGCGCCTGCGGCTTCTCGGTCTGCTTATTTGGCTTCTGAGCTGTTGATGACTCAGCTTTGGGGTTCTTATTGCGGTAGGAAACAATCGTTTTCCAATAGGTCGTATTGAATTCGACTGGGGAGGCGTTAGTCCCAACTACGGCGTACTCCATGACTGCCGCCGAGGCGTTCGCGCCGCGCTAGGCCTGGCGTTCGGGTAAGTTAGAGCGCCGGGGCGACGCTGGCTTGAGACCGTCGGAGCTCCGTCGCCTGAGCTCCGATTTGCTTAAAAGAGGTCTTGAAAGGTGCCGTATACACTCACGCTTCTTGTCCGTGTGTCGGCGTCGGCGTATCCTGGTGTTTTCCTTTGCAGCAGGTGCTCGAACACGGAGCCCAAACGAAGCACATGCGTCGCCGTTGGCCCCCTAGCGGGCAATCCGACCGAAAAGGCAGTGCGCTGAAAATCGAAAAGCAAACTTCCCGCCTTTTTCACTCCCACCTTCCTCCTTTCCTTTAAGGTGCGGTTCCAGTGCTCACCAAAATGTGAGACAATTACTGCGCTATTTCCTTTCCTCAAAGACCAATTTTAAGTTGTGCTGTGCGATGTCAGTGCACGTTAAAGATCCCCAGGTGGTCGAAATTATTCCGGAGCCCTTCACTAGGAGCCCTTCACTACGGCACCTCTCTCTTCTTTGCTTCTTTCACTCCCTCCTTTATCCCTTCCCTTAGGGTGCGGTTCAGGTGTCCAACGATATATGATACAGATACTGCGCCATTTCCTTTCCCCGAAAAACCAATTATTATTATTATTATTATTATTATTATTAAACTTCTCGCTACCTTCGTGGCGCGCAAGTTGACGCCGTGCACTGCATAGCTTCAGCTTTGTTCGATTCAGCCCTAGATCTGCACCGCCGGCACCGGTTCACGGCGCACTGCACCAAATGGATGGCTGGATGGATGGATACGGCTGAACCCTTTAAATCAGGCGGTGGCTCAAGCCACCTAGCCATGCCTTGTGAAATTTTACTCCTGTCTTGCTTTTAGCCACCAATCGTATAACCTTCGCTTGGTTACTTCTAACCTCTTAAAATCCACTTTTCCTTCACTATCCCTAATGCCTTGGGTAAGCCAGCCCCGCTGCTTTCCACTGTAGGGTGAAGCCCTTTACAGAAAAGTATCAAGTGTTCAGCCGTTTCCTCCTCTCCGCACGCAATGCACAAAGTGTCTATCTCCTGGTACCTGACTCTATACGTCTTAGTCCGCAAAACTCCAGTCCTGGCCTCAAACAACAAAGAGCTCCCCCCTACAATTATCATAGATATTTTCTTTGACAATTTCCTGTTTAAAGGTCCGGTATGTTCCCAGTGCCGATTTCGTCAGCATCCCTGTTTTCCACAGAGCTCTCTCTGTTTCTTTAACCTTTTTCTTAACCGATAATTGCTGATTTGCCCCCTTACTGCTGTCCAGATATTTGTCAATTTTCTAGTTCGCTTTCTCCATTTCGTGTCAACATTCTTTATATATAGGTATCTGAAAACTTTCCTAGCCCACCGCTTTTCCTCCATCTTTCTCAATCATTCCTCAAATGCTATCTTTCTTACTGCTAGCCTCTCTGCTCTCGAAAGACGCCCATCCCATATCACCCTGTACCCCCTGATTTGGTGTATTGCCATGTGCTCCCAAAGCTAACCTCCCTACTCCCCGTTGCCTAATTTCCAGCCTTGCTTGAACATCTGGCCTCATACACAGGACCGCATTCCCGAAGGTCAGGCTAGGGACCATCACCCCTTTCCAGATTCCTCTTACCACCTCATACCTATTGTAATTCCACAGTGCCCTATTTTTCATGACAGCTTCATTCCTACTAGCTTTAATCATTACATATTTTTCATGCTCTGTCAGATACTCAACACTGTTATTTATCCACACCCCAAGGTACTTGTACTCATTCAATACTTTTAGCACGAACTCCTGTATTCTATGCTCGCCGCCCTCTTCATTAAATGTCATGACTGCAGATTTTTCCTTACTATACTTGAAGCCTAATCTATCTCCCTCTGTACTGCATATGTCTAACAACTTCTGCAGGTCTTCCTTGTTGTCAGCCATTATCACTATATCGTCCGCATATATTAGTCCCGGTAATGTCTGTTTAATCAATTCCCCTTGCTTGAAAAAAGATAGGTTGAAACCTAGTCCGCTCCCCTCTAGCTTGGCCTCCAAACCTTGCAGGTACAACATGAACAACAAAGGGGACAGAGGACATCCTTGTCTAAGCCCCCGCTGTATCTCTACAGGCCATGATACATTTTTTTTCCCATTTTATGAGCACTCTGTTACCTCTATATATATATATATATATATATATATATATATATATATATATATATATATATATATATATATATATATATATATATATATATATATATATATATATATATATATATATATATATATATCTTTTAAAAGATTAATTACTCCATTTTCCACATCCAATGGGCCCAGTATGTCCCACAAATGCTCCTGAGTAACGTTGTCATAGGCTCCCCTAATATCCAGAAATGCTAGCCATAAGGGCCTATATTCCTTTTCCGCAATTTCTATACACTGCGTCAATGAAAATAGATTGTTCTCCAACCTCCTTTGTTTCCGGAACCCATTGTGTAGTTCCCCTAACACCCCCTCGTTCTCCACCCAAGCCTGCTGTCTATCCTTTATAATCTGCATCACCACCCTGTAAACCACAGATGTCACTGTTATGTTATGGGACGATAGTTACTTACGTCTGCTTTGTCCTTCTTTCCCTTATATATCACGTTCATTCTACTTAATTGCCATTCATCGGGGAATTTCTCATCCACTATCATTTTGTTCACTACCTGTGTTAATGTTTGCTTGGATATTGGTCCTAACTTCTTTATCAACATAATCGGGATACCATCTGGTCCTGAGGATGTGCCACTAGGAACCTTCTCTGCCCTTTCCCACTCTCCTTGCTCAAGTGAAGCTATTGCTGTAACCGGTCTATCCTCCTTCGATAAATTATGTACCACGTGCTTTGCTGTAAATTTTTCCGTCATCTTTGTTCCTATGTGTTTTATTGTTTCATCCCATTCTAGTCGAATACCCTCTCCTGTATCAATAAACCTTTCTTCTAGTCTAGTCTTATTACTCATTGCATTTAGATGTTTCCAGAATTTTTGGGCTGCTTTTCTATACTTTTTATTTACCTTTGACATCCATTGGGCACCCTTTATTCTAATTTTCTCATTAATCAAATAGGATGCTTCCCTTCTACACTTTATGAAGGTATCCCATTTTCTGTCTACTTCGGATTTTGGTTCCCCCTCTTGGAATATCTGTGTTCCTTGGACGCTTCCTGGCGCTTCTCTATTGCCCTCTTGACCTCCTTATCCCACCAACTCTTGGGTTTGCATCTTTTCCCTTTTAGCTTTACTCGCACCTTAGCTAGCTCTAACTCTAGTAATCGAGTTAATTTGGTATAAGTCCAAAGCCCTCGATTCACAGCGCCCCCTGCACCACTGTCCACGATTGATTTGGGCGCAGCCGTGGTGTCGCTGTGGCGCAAGGAACCTTGGCACCGTCCGCGAAGGAGGTTCAGGAAAGTTGTGCACGTGTTGACGGCCTTAGCAGACGACGCTAATATGCTCGTAAGTATTGAAGGTGAATTGCGGGAGGTCTTCGCTGTCGTCGACGGGTCCTATGCCATTTTGCGAGAAAATGACGCCGAAATATACGCGACAGCAGGTAACTTCCTGTGTTTTTTGTTGTACCTGCAACCTGTAGCAGATATAGCTAAGCCGTCCGTGTGCGTGTGAGTTCACACAAAACAGTTTTTTTTTTCAGACGGCGCAACAATGGTGTGTGGGCTGTTGGCAAAGTACGGACAGGGTGAATCGCGGGCGTGTTTTGGCGGCACCAGTACCGCTGCCTGCTGCGCTAGCATGCAGGCAGATGCTGCTCGTTCGCCGCTGCCTGGACATTAATTCTGCTGCGGCTACGGGGATGGCAAGGCCCACGCAAAGCAGCGAGGCAGCTTTTATGGTGAATTCCAATCGCAGGCCCGGAGCGGTCTGCACGCTCTGTGACAGAGCGCCTGAATCCGGCGCAGAGTGCGCGACCTGAAATTGCGATTGGAGTACACTTGCTCTGGCCAGAGCATGTAGGGCGCCGCTGAAAAAGAACGTCACGCAAACTTCCGGTCGGATCCGCCGATTTCGGCGGAGCAGTCCCGACTGCTCCACGGAGCAATCTCTGCTCGGCAACAGCTCCCTGTCTACGATTGTAAGATGCGATCCGTGCCTCAGATCTGCGTTTGGAATACAGTTGCTCCAAAAAGAGCAGGAAACGTTGCTCCAGAAGTGCTCCAACTCTGCGTTTGGAAGTCACCATTAAACTGCTTATAAAAAGCTAAACGAGCGAGGCGGGCTATCGACGGTAATTTGTGGGCGCCCCCCTATACGCGTCGGAAAATATGCAGGCCCTTGAAGCGCGCCGATAGTTCTAACGACTCTCTAGATAGTCTGAAGAGCCTCATGAGTTCGAAATTGAAGTAGCAATTGCAACCACGCTTTTACAGTACTTCGGAATTCGGCTGCAATCGGTCCAAACAGGTGAGTTGCGGCAAAGTACAGCACGGAGTCGGTTTCCTGGTGTTCACTGTCGTAAGAGTAGAACTACTCCATAACAAGGAACTATGTGATGTCCCCGTCGTCCACCATGACCAACTTCATGGACGACGCAAGTCTCGCTATGCACGAAAGCGGCCTCACACAAAAAATACGCGAGAACTGCACCACTGAACACCTCCACGGCGAGCAGACGACAAGAGCTGCCTGCACGCGTCGCACCAGCGCCTCCTCTGTTTTGGTAAAAATGAGGCGCTGGTCGCACATAAGGTGCGGCGCTGCACCTAGGGTGCCTCGATGCCAGTGTCTCCTTAGCTGCACCTGTACCACAGAACTGGACCTGCACTGCGCTGGCACCAGCGACACTTTTTTAGGACTGATGCCGTGAACCAGCTCTGAATCATCTTCGACCACAGCGCGGTGGTAGAAATGGATGGATGGATGGATGAATGGATGGGTGGATAGATAAGGCTGAACCCTTTAAATCGGGCGGTGGCTCAATCACCTAGCCATGACATGAAATTTTACTCTTGTGTTTATTTTAGCCACCAATCAGATAACCTTTGCTTGGTTACTTCTACCCGCTTAAAATCTACTTTCTCCTCACTGTCCTTAAACCCCAATACATTGAATAAATCATCCCCGCTGCTTTCCACTGTAGGGTGGAGCCCTTTACTGGAAAGTATCGTGTTCAGCCGTCGAGGGTGAACCGTCGAGGGTGAACCGATCACAGAACATGATTTGAACGACGGAACATGGATCTCCATGGCCCTCAAGAACCAGCAACGATTCCGCCGGCGCGGCGTCGACAAAGAAGACGGACGCTCGGCGCCGGGCCGCGCCGCCGTCGGGACGCCCGGCGTTGGGGACGAGGCCGCCGCCATTACTGGCGCCCAAGGCTACGCGAAGAAAGGCAAGCCCCTTGACTCTACCCATAGGAAGCCTAGGCCTCCCCATAGAAGAAGAATACCCCCGATCCCGAGGCCACCGGCAGAGCATTACAAAATTGTAATCAGGCCGCAGTCTCCCCTTGACCTTCCCACCCATGGCGGAGCGCTACTGCTCGAAGCGTTTCGTCAAGCCGCCAAGATTACCGACGACAACACCCTTACCGAAGATATTCTTCAGAAACACCCAGTAAACCACACCTTCACGATAAGCACGCCCAACGAGAAACGTGCGAACGCTTACCTCAACCTGCAAGCGTTCGTCATGGTGGAAAAGCAGTACCCCATCAAAGCTTACGCGCCTTCCCCGGATCTCTCGGTAAAAGGCCTCATCCACAACGAGTATTGTGGCGAAACGGACGCGCAGCTTGTTCATAACTACAACACCTACAACCCCGACTGGACTATCCTATCGGCAAGACGGTATGGGAGAACAAATCATATAATCATTACGGTAGCCGGAACGGAGCTCCCCCGACTACTCCGATACCCCGGCACAAGACATAAAGTGGTCCTCTTTCTCAACCGAGTAGAGGCCTGCTTCAACTGCCGCAAGACAGGGCACCGACAAGACGTCTGCCCGCAAACAAAACGAACCCGCTGCGTCAGGTGCGGAGAAGAGCACCCCCCTCCACATGAGGGACAACCACCAACCTGCGTCCCCGTTTGCATCGTCTGCACGGGGGCGCACAGAACCGGGAGCACCAGCTGCAAGTTCAAATTCGTCAAGCAGCAAGCCACCCAGAAACCCGACCTGGCCAGGAACGCCGACCAAAACGCCGGGCAGAGCGACACCTTCGGACGCCAATCGAGGGACAGAACCCGACAAAAAGAGACGCTGACCCTAGGCGACGAGAGGGAGGAGTCCTTCCCGCCGCTGCCACGAAGTAGAAGCAAGTCTGCTACACGACGCAGCCAGTCGCAAGACCTTCGACAGGAATTACCATCGTCCAGCCGGAAGCGGGACCCCAAGAACCCGTGGACAAAGCCAGAAGAAAAGACTCTCAAGTGGCAGGAAGATCCGGAGAAGCAGGCACTTCGCAATCAGGTGAGGGAGCAAGCCATTTTAATAGAACGCATGCAGTCCCAGATCAGTGAGCTAGGCAGTAAACTCGCGAGCCTCACGCAAACCCAACGCCACATTGAAAGCGCGACAACCGCTAATAACAGGTCTCAATCCCTCCCTCCTTCCGAAGGTGCGGGTATGGACATAGAACAACCGAAGGCTCAAAAAAGACAGGCCCCAAAAGACCAGCAAGAGGCCCAGAATCCCAAGAAGCGAATTGAAACAGACGCGGCGTCCCAACCGACGTCAACTTTCGCTGTTAAAGCCAAGCTAGCTCTCCAGCAAAATGAGAGGGTCAACAAACTGGAAGCCCAAGCAGATAGGCTAGACGCGACATGCACAGATATCGCCAAGAACCTACAACAGACCAGAGAAGAAATGATGGACGCCATCAAGGCATTACAAGCCCAAGTGAGCGCAATAGCGAGCGCCGTTACGCAGCTGACAGTGCCCCAACATGGCAGCTCGTAATCAAGATATCATCATCTGGCAATGGAACTGTAGAGGTTTTCGAGGCAAAAAATCCAATCTGCAGCTTTATGTTCAAAACTTAGAAGTCAAACCGGACATTATTACGATCCAAGAACCGATGGGACCCGTTAGTTTACCAGGATACAAAACCATATCACAAAAAAACATACCACACAAAGCAGCAATGACAGCCACGCTAGTGGGTAACCAACTCACGGCCATTCAGCATGAATTCGCCGATTCTCAAGCAGACTACACGCTCACCGAAATTATTCCCGCCAGAAAGTGGCAGGGGAGCCTATACGTTCTTAACCTATACAGCTCCCCAAAAGATCAATCCAGAGAAATCCCGGCATTACTAGAGTCCACCACGAAATTAGTCAAGAATGGGCAGCTAGTGATTACGGGCGACTTCAACGCGCCACACGTAGAGTGGGGATACCAGGAGTCAAGCAAGAAAGGCAACATCCTCTGGAACAAAATCCAAGGATTAGGACTCTCGCTACTAAACGATCTTAGCACAGCGACCAGAACTGGCAACAGCGTTAGCCGAGACACCACCCCGGACCTCACGCTAGCCAGGAATGTGCAGAACCCCGCCTGGCGAAACACAGGCACGGATCTAAACAGCGACCACTACATCCTGGCCATTACCCTTCGTACCGAGATTCGGAAGAAGGGCTGGATGGTAACGAAATTTACAGACTGGGAAAAATTTCGCAAAGAACGGGATCAAACGGCCCCGACTGAAATCGAAGACATCCAAGATTGGGTTAAATCAATATGTAAGGATGTAGAGTCGCACACAAGCGAAATAACAACAAACGCCGCACAACCTAACCTCGATTCAAGATTGGCACACATGTGGGAGGCAAAAAATAGTCTTATAAAGAGGTGGAAGATACAGCGACTCAACAAAAGGCTACGAAGTCGAATCGCCCAACTCGAAAGAGAAATTGAACAATATGCGATAGAACTTACCCGGCAACAATGGTATCAAACCTGTGACAGCCTGAACGGACAACTGGGTAGTGAGAGGGCGTGGCACCTGCTCCGCCACCTTCTCGAACCCACACAGTCCAAGTCGGCTGCGCAAGGACAGCTCGCTAAAGTCATCCATCAACACCCCGGGGACGAACACTACTTCTTGGACCTCCTCAGGGACAAATACCGCATACGACGGAGAAACGAGCCCACAGTATTCGGGACAACCAAATCCGCAGCTGGACGAGCCGTTCAGTGATGCAGAAGTCTGGGCAGCGCTGGGCCAGCTTAGAACAACCTCAGCGGCAGGACAAGACCAGATTACGAATAAGGTCCTCCGTAACCTGGACCTGAAATCTGTCACTGCAGTCACAGATTATTTCAACGTATGCTGGGAGACAGGAATCATTCCCAGCAGCTGGAAACATGCCCGAGTGACATTTATTCCAAAACCCAACAAGAAACTCAACGTGTACAACCTAAGACCCATTTCCCTCACATCCTGTCTCGGGAAACTCATGGAGCACGTGGTTCTGAACAGACTACGGGACTACACCGAAGACCACAACCTCATGCCACACTCCATGGTGGGCTTCAGAAGAGGACTCTCCACCCAAGACGTCATGCTCCAGCTATCACGTGACATACTCGACCCCTCCATTAAGAGCACAAGAGCAATATTGAGCCTCGATCTCAAAAAGGCATTCGACAACGTGTCACACAATACCATTCTGAAACACCTAGCCGACCTTAACCCAGGCGAACGGGCGTACAATTATGTTAAAGCCTTCCTAGAAAATAGAACGGTGGAGATCACCGTTGGACCACTGAAATCCACCCCAATCAGGCTCGGAAACAGAGGGACACCACAAGGAGCAGTCTTGTCGCCCTTCCTCTTTAATCTGGCTTTAATCAAGCTTCCAGACAGGCTCAACTCAACGCAATTCAAAACATCCATCACACTCTGTATGCAGACGACATAACTATCTAGACGAACCGCGGCTCCGATGGACAAATTGAAGAAGCTCTCCAAGCAGCGGCTGAAACGGTTGAGTTGGAGGCAAGGAGAGCCGGCCTCGAGTGTTCCCAACCAAAATCAGAACTCCTAATCGTACGGCAGAGCAAGAAACCTGAAGACAGGATCCCCATCAACATTACGATCCAAGGCAAAAACATAGATGAAGTGGAGAACATACGGGTCTTAGGACTCCACATCTCCAACACCTCCCGCAACACTGTAGCACTGGGGAGACTCGAAAGCTCAGTACACCGGGTGGCGCGCATGATCAGGCGCATCGCCAACAAGAGACGAGGCATGAAGGAGCACGACCTCTACAAACTCCTTCAAGCATTCGTCATCAGCAAAATTACACATGCCTTCCCATATCTCCATCTCAAGAAAGGAGAACAAAAGATCGATACCCTAATACGGCATGCATACAAAACGGCGTTGGGCCTTCCTAAATTCACAGCCAACGAGAAACTCCTCGCCCTGGGAGTACACAATACCTTTTCTGAACTTAAGGAAGCCCGCCTAACAACACAGACGGCTCGACTCTCCAGCACTGCAGCGGGCAGAATCATCCTGGACAGACTTGGCATCGAAGGGGAGCCTATGGCGGACCATCCAGGCCCCATTCCTAGCCATATCCGAAAAAAGATAAAAATATTACCTCTACCCAAGAACATGAACCCGCAAACCCAACAGGGTCGGCGGGAAGCAAGAGCCAGAGCTCTGCATCGACGCTTGCAGAGTCTTCCAGACGTCATCTACGTCGATGCAGCCAACTACCAAGACAGCCCCCACAGATTCGCCATCTGTGGGGTATCTCATCCTCAGGACCCGGACCCGGCCACTCCACTCATGGCCGCTACAGTATTTACCAAGAACGCGGAAACCGCGGAAGAAGCTGCAATTGCAGCTGCTATCGCCTTTACGGACGCTACAACCATCGTTAGCGATTCCAAATATGCCATTGCGAACTTTGCCAAAGGCCGCATCTCACTCACGGCCAGAAATATCCTGGAAAATGTTAAAGACACATCCCCCCTCCGAGACATTGACCTGGTATGGGTCCCGGCGCATGCCGGAAACCCCGGAAACGAGGCCGCCAACGCACAAGCTCGAGTTAAAGCCGGCCGAGCAGTAGACGGTCTGAACCCGGAGGCAACCGGTAAAGCGCTAACCTCCTATCACGACCACACCACCCATTTTAGACTCGCACGTAGGCAGTTCCCGCCGCCGCACCCCTCCCTGTCAAGGGAGCAGCAGGTGGCGTGGAGAAGACTACAAACCGACTCTTTCCCCAACCCAAATGTGTACTCGCACATATTTATTACAACCTCCAGCCCTAACTGCCGCTTCTGCGGTGCAAAAGCTACTTTAGACCACATAATCTGGGACTGTAAAGCACATCCCCCACCCCCAGATCTCATGGCTGCTCCCTCACCTGACGCGTGGCTTTCAGTAAAGGTCAGCGACGACCGAGACACTCAAGTCAAGGCTGTCGAATGGGCCTGTGCGGTACGAGACCTACATGGTCTGGACCTCACTTACTGACCACGAATCTATACTTTCTTTCAATAAAGTTTTTACTCACTCACTCACTCGTAGTACCTGCCTCTATGGACCTCCTTCACCCCGCGACGTCACGAAGATGCGGTGGCGCTGATGTTAGCAGCGACTTCCGCGTGGTAGGCAAAACAGCTACGGCCAGCCGGTGCCTACCGCAGCTGCTGCAGCTACCGGCGGCTACATATCATGCCTGCGCACTGCAGAAGCCGCATGTATTGACCAGCTGCGTCACTGTTCGATCCAAGTAGTGGCATAAAAGGAAATTTAAATTAGCCCCGATAGGCTCCTCGCGACAAATACCGCATTAGTAAACTGGCTAACGGGGAATGGGCCGCGGTACTAAAGCGCGAAGTCTGGGAGTCGATCGGCACTGCCACTCAATGTACTTAATAGCATGTAAGTTACCGCTTTCATTCACCTGAACATCAGCATAGTACGCTTATAACTGCGCAAGGAAAAAAAGCACGTATCTAGCTGCGCACGCATTTATCACCTTGAGCCGGTGTGCACGGGGCCCCCGCCGGCAGGTTCACTCGCCCCCAAGGAATGCGTTCTTTTGTTAATAGCACAGCATGCTTTAATGGCACGTTTTATGGCATTTGATATTTACTAGAAAGTGTTTCCTAATATGACACGTAATTATTTGATTCGAGTAGAAAGAAATCTGGTAAGTTCATGCGCGGTCACGTTGGCTTGCTTAGAATAGCGTAACTTAAGTGTGCTAAAAGCCACATGCTTTTTCATTGCATCATGCATGTGTCATGTTTCATGATGCAGTCCATGACCGCGAAGCTTGTTTGGAAAGAAGCAGCCGCAGGCGTGCTACTAACAGACGTGTCGAAATTGAGAGGGGGCGCGGCAATGAAAAGTATTTTCGTTATTTATGCACGCGATATGAAACTAAATTTGGTGCAAATATGAAATTGCTACGTTAGTTTCGGTAATGCCTTTTATTTTTAGCTATACCTGGTGCAGTTCTTGGGTAATTATAATTAACACCCTCGTCAAGTCACCTCAAGGTCCTAACTAATTGAGTAGAAAGTGCTCAAATTTTTTACGCCAGTATGTTTACAAAGCCTTGTTCTGTATATGACGCTATTACTTCTTTTTTTAGATGATCATGTACTTATGCATACATAGTTATGTGAAAACGTTTCTTACAAAAATAACGGACATAATACTGCACCTGTAGGAAAAAAAAATCGAGAAATTACATTCCTCAACGTCTCAGGAATCGTTTGCGACAAATAGAATCATTCTATTTTGATGCGTTACGAAATTACGAAGGTGTGAGTGATGCCAATCGCAGAAAATGTGAAAGGTCAGAAAACAAACCTTATAATTAACGTTTATTTCCTCATTTTTGGCCTCTTCGCTTGCGCTTTGGTCAAAGAAATGCAGCCCTGAACACAAAGAAAGCCTCAAAGGAATTACCTCACAATTTTCGACGACCCCGCATCTCGAAAGCGTACTTTAATATTTTGCTATAATTTTTCGTCACGAAACAACACCCCAGGGCTAAGGAAGAAAATAATTCCATAAATAAAAAAATTTTCACCAAATCAATCAGTTTAACAAGGGGAGAAGTCGGCCTGGCTGGTGCGTGATCCTGCGGATAAAAACGGCGCTTAAGCGGGACAGCTAGAGGAGAATAAGTACACGACGCTGTCCCCACTTTTCGCACAGCATGACACCTACGTATGTCAGCAGACGGTGAGCGCACGTCTGCTCCGCCGAAATATCGCCAGCACATCCTCTCACTGCTGTCCCGAAGCAAAATCATTCTGGCTAGAGCAGAGTGCCAAAAACTTCCTATTTTATTCAATGCCTAGCGTAGAAATCAACGGCAGAAACGCTTTCTGTTTACTACTAACCATATATACGATACACAGTGGCGAACTATTTCTCTGAATACGCCGCACGTGGCCAACGCGAGCTCGTGTACTTCAAGAAATTACTAAGCTGTAAACATCAAACATTGATGTGATTCGCAGAAACTGAAAACGCGCCTACAAGCCTTGAAAACCCGCGCTCAACACCTCTCCGCGACGACACTCCCTGGCCTTTTGCCTACCTCGAGCTCGCTAGCGACTGCAGCGCCACCTCGTTTGTTTACAAACATGCAGGAGGTCTATATGTCTTAGTCCGCAAAACTCCCGTCCTGGCCTCAAACAACAAAGAGCTTCCCCTACAATTATCATAGATATTTTCTTCAGCAATTTCCTGCTTAAAGATCTTGTATGTTTCCCGTGCCGATTTCGTCAGCATCCCTGTTTTCCACAGAGCTCTCTCTGTTTCTTTAACTTTTTTCTGAACCGATAATTGTTGATTTGCCCCACTACTGCTGTCCAGATATTTGCTTGTCAATTTTCTAATTCGCTTTCTCCATTACGTGTCAAATCGCAGCAGATCGGCTGCCCCCTATGGGAGCGGCGAGGTGTTTATGACCAGAGTTTATTTAAAACTATCCCTGAGGCGTAATTAAAATCAGTGTAATTATAAATATCGTCACAATTAAAGCAGCGCCACCAGAGGGCCGGACGTTTGTGGTGGATTTTAAAATATTTTCTCTGTCGTAATCGCGTCATTCTTCTGTGTCTCTTTAGCCATGGCGGAATTAGGAGCATTGGAGGCACGCGCCGAGAGCAAAAGACCCGAAATAATCACGATATCGGACGATGAGGAAGTACCCGAATCAACGGTTAGTCAAATTTTTGTGCTTTAGTGATTTGTGCGTCGTTCTTAACAATCGTCAGGATACGATCGTGCCTGCGTTATTGCAGACTGCGTGTTGCGAGCCTTGGCGGTCGGCGTTGAGTCGGGTCGACGTTCGCAAGCGCTGCATGGCTTGTCATGCAGCGCTTGTTTTGTGCACTCGGTTTGGACTGACGTTACGCACTATTATTTCGGTGACTGGACGCTTCTTAAAAGGGCCATCGGCGAGTCCATATTCATATTAAGGGCAAGTCGAAAATATGTTTGCGCGCGTCTCGAAATTTCACGTTAGCGCATGCCACCGTGTTCGGGTTTGAACCCTTCGTACTCCGGATCAGTAGCCGAGCGTCCTACTGACCCGGAGTGGCCGGGTTCAAACCCGACCGCGATAGCTGTGTTTCGATGGAGGCGAAACGCTAAGGCGCCCGTGTGATGTGCGATGTCAGTGCACGTTAAAGATCCCCAGGTGCAGTGTTGCCGAATCGTGGGAAATTTCCCATATCGAGGGAGAATCAAGCCAGTGAGGGAAGAAGGGATTTTTTTTTCAATAACCCATTGAAAACGTGGGAACTTTTGTTCTAACCGGTGTTCTAAATGTGCTTTCTCGGAAAAATGTGCAGAGATGAAGGAAAATGCTGTTATGGCGGACTCACTAGAGTCCCGAGAAGTGGCTTGATGTTTCCCTTTAATTTGCTGCCTAGCCTTAAATACAGAGCCCTGGCCCATTCAGGTTCATTCAGGCTTCGAGTGCTGCGTCCTTGGATTTCTTCCATCTATAGTGGCAGCGCTGCGATATACACCTCTCCCTTCACCTCCAAAAAGTAACAACGAACAACGCACATTCCGGAGCATGGCCTCCCGCCCACTTATTAAAACCTTATTTTCGGTATTGTCGTGGGTTTTGTGTATATATGTGCTCTTGTATTCTATTTCGATAGTTCCACATCCTTTCCACCTTGGTTCCTTATAAATATGGCTGCGTTCGATCGCCTAATCGTACTGCTACATATGCCCACGTTTACTGCCCCTATGGTCAACCGTAAACAATTTTGGTACGTCTCCTGTTATGATCGGGCTTTTAGCCACGGTTCCCGCGGCTCGTGCAGCGGACGACGACTGGAGACGAGCGGGTCCCGGCGGGCGCCTGATCCCCTTATAAGCCAAGATGCTGCGCTGCATGACTTTGGCGCAATGAGGAGAAGCACCGGCGCACCAGTATAGGTCCAGGCAGTACGATCGTCATGAGAACGTCCTGCGAGAGATTCTTCCAGCAGGCGGAAGCATATGCCTTTAGATCAAACCTCCAATCGGAAAAACTAATAAAGAAGTGGGAAAACTAAGAACAATCCAACCCTGTTGTTCATTATTTATGGTCTTTGTATTTTTTTATTTTACTCATATTTATTACCTTAGCTGTATTCACTCTAAAATTACTATATTTTGAAAAAAAAAATGTTTGTGGGAACAAATGGGAAATTTTGAGCTGAAATCCTTTATAACGCTACAAAAAAACAAGGACACAGGAAGAAGTACACAGGACACACAGGAAGAAGTACACAGGACCCTGTGTCCTTGTTTTTTTGTAGCGCTATAAAGAACTTCGAGAAACTATGCTTCACCAACTATCCCCACTATGTGTTTTGTTAAGTTGAGCTGAAAGCTGGAAAAAACCAACTGGCCAATGCTGCAACACTGCCCAGGGGGTCTAAATTATTCCGGGGACCTCCACACCTCTTTCTTCTTTTCTTATCTCAGTCCCTCCTTTATCCCTTCCCTTAGGGGGAATTCAGGTGCCCGCAGATATGTGAGACAGATACTGCCCCATTTCCTTTCTATTATTAAATTAATTTGGCTTTTGGGGAAGGGAAATGGTGCAGTATCTGTCTCACATCTCCACTAGCCCTAAGGGAAGTGATAAAGGAGCCACTGAGAGAAGGAAGAAAGAGATGCTGTAGTGGAGGGCTCCAGAAAAATTTCAACCACCTGAGGATCTTTAATGACATGGCTTAGCCTCCATCTAAACACGGTTTCCATAGAGGGGAAACCATGTCATTAAACATCCCTAGGTGGTTGAAATTATTCTGGAGCCCTCCACTACAGCACCTCTTCCTTCCTTTCCTCTCTCAGTCCCCCTTCACATATGGGCTGAGGAGGCCATCTGCTGATATGTGAGACAGATACTGCGCCATTTCTTTCCCCAAAAAACAATTTTCAATTTAATATTTATAGTGGTTACAGTGTTATGCTGCTAAGCTCTAAGACATGTTCAAACCCTCTAGAACAAGTTCAAACCCTCTAGAACAAGTTCAAACCCTGGTACTCAGGGGCGGTGGCCTTAGCGTTTCCCCTCCATTTCCTTTCCCCAAAAACCAATTTTCAATTTTTTCATGTGTCTACGGTAGCGCCCTGGTCGGGTGTGGGGGTGGTGGTGAAAACATTATTAGACACAGGGGAGTATAGGACACGCAGGTCCTTGGGCCCCCGCACGGCCCCACTGCACTCAAACGTTCATGTCCCGGAGGCTCATGACGCTGGCAGCCCGGCCTGCAGTGATGGCTTGCTCTACGTTACAGTTGCGATTTCGCTTACTGTAAGGGACTATTGTGAAAAAGGAATATAAAAAGCCACTGCTGCTTTGCTTTGTAACGGATTCAGGGGGTACTGGGGTATCTGGTAGGGACTCTGGTAGATGCCTTAATGCATCTGTGTACAACTCTACTGTACATACATATTGGTATGTGTTATACCATTGTACTTAACTCCTTCTTTGTGCTTGGTGCATGATGGCCTTAGGTGCCCATGTGCCATTAAACCCAACACAACACGCCTTCGCTGCGTCGTGGGTCACTGGTGGGCACATCATTTTTTTATGCTTTGCGGCCGTGAATAATGGGTCCCATCCATGACCCATGGCTTCATTATGTGACACAGTGTTTGAGGCCTCTTTGCACAGAATGTATAAATGGCGTGATGTGCCGGTGACCCATGACACAGTGAACTAAATTAGACAGTTGCGTAAAAAGTTTCTTTACGAATTAAATATCTCTTAAACTGGTTTGAAGAAAAACTGGAAGCTTTTTAGCAATCACAGGCAGTGGCTGTGCTGCAGGCTCCTTTGGGGTCCTGTGGCCTTACTTTTACTTGTTGAAAAATCTTCTTGATAATGTTTAATGGATTACAAATGGCCTTGGAAAGATATATTGGATAGGATTATTAAACTGTTCTCACTATGTGTTTGTTAAAGGGCCACAGAAAGGGGTGTTTTAGCTTGGCTTTAAATTGCTTGCACTATGTAGAGCACAGGGCACCGAGCGTCCATGCTGAGTACAAAACCTCAAAAGCGAGCTAGCGGGAAATTTACAACACATTTTTAAAACTTTCCGCTTTCGCACCTTGCGGCGACGCGCGGTGCCGGGCTTTCGCACGAAAACCTGGCATACGACGTCACGTCTTGCAAATGACGTCAGCAGCTGGCGGTTATCATTGGTTCCCAGCGCCAAATTCTTTTCAGACGTCATGTGCTACCGCGGCCGCCGCCACTCCGCGCGCACTGCAGCTGGCGGAGGTAGGGGAGGGGCGGAGTGAGTGGGGCCGACGGAGGAGCGCCGCTGTTCTGGCGTGCGAGAGGAGAGCGAAAGGCGCGAAGACGCGGAAGTTCAAATTTTGTCTGTATATAACTCAGCTTCCACAAAACGCATTAAAATAATTCTTGCTGGGGGATAATTATGAACCGTCGTCTTTTAACATCCCAGACATATCGCACCTTTATTGAGACCCTCTTTCTGGGTCCCTTCAGCACTTAGTGATGAAATCAAGAGGAAGAAATCGTCTTGGGCAGGCATGCAATGCGAAAGCAAGATAACTGCTGGTCCTTAAGGGTAACTGTGTGGATTCCAAGAGAAGGCAAGCGTAGCAGGGGGCGGCAGAAGGTTAGGTTGGCGGATGAGATTAAGAAGTTGGGTAGGCAGAGCTGGCAAAGGACAGGGTTGATTGGAGAGACATGGGAGAGGCCTTTGCCTTGCAGTGGGTGCAGTCTGGCTGATGCTGCTGCGGACGATGATGATATGCAGCAGCTTACGAACAGTGTACTGTTTGTAGGATAGCATTGTGTGTTCTTTGATCTGCAAAGATATGAAATTACACAAGACACTGCGACTGGAATAGGTATTGGGCTTTATGGCGGGCCTACTTTTCTGCCCCTCGTTCTTCACACTGCACTCTTAAAAGCGCTGTTCCTCTTACTTTTTCATTTTGCATAATATGTTGCATTCTTTTTTTTCGTGAAAGATAAGTGGAGGCAAGCCCGCTTGCATCTAGAATTCGTTCTACAGCTTCTTTGATTAATGCATGCTTGCTGGTAGCAAACTGTTGTGTCCATATTATTTTGGTCAAGAAAATTGGAATCTCTCAAAAGCGATAAATTGATGCCAAAGTCATCACCAATTCATGATGGAATGTTGCGTGGCATGCAGGTATGCAGACTAAGCTGTAATAACGCGCACAAGAATTGCTTTATTTCATCAGCACCTTCTTTGTTTTTTTTACTTTTTCTCCCGATTCTCCTCTCTGTCCAGGTATCTTCCCGAATTATGCAGACTGGAGGTGCTTTGTTTTGATGTATGCATTGAACCCCACTGTATAGAAGGCAAAATGCTGGTTTAGAACACCCGAACTAAATTCTCTAGACACCACGAGCAAAATCTATTGATAGCACCTGTCCGAGACAGACAGGCAGACAGACAGAAAAACTTTATTTCGCAAGTGAGTATTAGACCCTGCTGGGTCCCTGGGCCACCGCACGGTCCTGCACTGCATCAAGTAGGTCATGCCGGGACATGACGTCGGCAGCCCTAGTCGTCACAGCAAGCTGCGATGTCGGGTCTGCAGACGTGAGCAGGACCTCCCAGTCCTCCCAGCTCGAGATGGCATGCTGTCCCTGCGGGGGAGGGTCAGTAGGGCAGCGAAAAGGATGTGGGAGAGAGTGGCGTGAGGGTCACTGCATAGGGAGCATGCAGGGGATGTGCCACGATGGTGGGATAACAGCTGAGGGGATGACAGAGAGCGGCTCTGGAGGTGTTGGAGAGGATCTGTTGGGAGTGCGTAAGAGAGGGCTGGGGAGGGGGGTAAGTCCGACGGCCTAAACGAGGTATTTGCGTGAGCTCCGGAAAGGTGTGCGCCCGCTCCCTCGAGAATCCTGGATCGAGACTGTCCTGAGCCCGGCAAATCAAACCTCGGGCCAATTTATCGGCAGCCTCGTTTCCAGGGTTCCCATAGTGAGCCGGCACCCACTGGAGCTCTATCCTGCGCGGTAAATTTTGGCAAGGAGGTAGGGGTGTGAATCCTGCCCCTGACAAAGCTGGACAGAGCTGTTTTGGAGTCGCTGAAGATGTATTGGGCGTCTGAATGTGCAAGGTCTAGGGAGATGGCGGCCTCCTCTGCCTCCTCAAACGTAGAGCCCGAGGGAAGACGGTGAGTTAGGGGTGGGGTAGGGTTTTATTGTAGGCAACTGCTACCGCTTCATGCGTTGTACATGTGGCGTCTACCCCAACGGCATCGCGGGCTTGTCCATAATATTTATGGATGGCATTAGCGCAAGCTACGCGGCGACGGATATGATATTGGGGATGGACGTTTCGAGGAAGAGGTTTCACAACGAGAGGTGTGGGAGGTGTATGGAAGTGTCGATGGATGGCTATAAGGGTTGACTGGTTAGCTGGTATGTTGATGCGAAGAGAGGAGAGTATATGGCGGCCAGTGGCATTCGTGGTAATTCTAAGGTACTGTGTCTGTAGGTGCACGTCAACTAGTTCCTGAATGGTGGTATGCATGCCTAGTGCAAGGAGTTTGGCTGTGCTAGTGCTAAGAGGTAGGTTTAGGGCTGCCTTAGTCGCAAGGCGGATCATGGCGTTCACACGTTCGCTTTCCGTGCGGTTCAATTTGAGATATGGGGTTGCGTATAGAATGCGGCTAAGCGTAAATGCATGCACTACTTTCATGTTCTCCGCTTCATTGTAACCCTTGTTAAGGGAGGATACTCGGAGTAGAAGGTGCAACACGGATTGCGTGGAGGCCTTGAGTCTTTTAAGGGTATGTTCATTTCGTCTAGAATCCTGCAAGTGGAGGCCATGGATGCGGAGGGCGGGTGTGATGGGGACAGGTGATCCCTTAAAGCGATTTGGATGGGTGAGTTAGCGCCAGATTTTGGCCTAATTAGAAAGAGCGCAGACTGAGAGGGGGAACATTCGAGCCCGATAGATGACGCGTGAGAGGAGACGGTGTCTGCTGCTAACTGAAGAGTGTCCTCAATTTCCCCGTCATCCCCGCAGGGGGGCGCCTGCAACTTGCAGGCGTTGGTGAGTGGCGACACCACGGGTTCCCGAGCATTCGCAGGGACATCCCCCCCCAGGGGAATGATGGTGAACAGTGCATCACCACGGACCCGAGCACCCGCGCATCGCCGTGCGTGGCATCGCCGTGTCCGGGGAAAAGGGGATTCTGGTGGTTGAGCCGATGCTGAGCGTTTGGACCTTTAAGGCCCTTCGGCGGAGGCAACACACCACTTTGGCCCCAGCTTCCTGTAGACGGCACCCCCGGGCTGACCCGACCGGGGAGAAATCGGCAGTCGCCTTTTCCTGTCCTCCCTTCCGTCTTTCACTTTCCTATCATCTTTCTTAGAACTTTCCTGTCTCCTCCTCCCTTCTTTGTTTTTTCACTTTTCATAGGCGGTGAGGGTTAACCTTGTGTGGCCAACCACCCTGAGTTTCGTCATATTTGGTTATAGCAGTGGTGTACAGCTGGCGTGGACAGGGCTTGTCTTAAAGTTCCTGTCCCGTCCCCTTGTTGGGCTCCATGGTGGGTGGCTGGCACCATGGCCGAAGAACAAAATTTTTTATGGCTTCCTCCCTGCTTACTAATGATCGCCCTCTGAAAAGGGGGCGGACCGATGTCACATTCCAGTTTTTCAACAAAAAGAAGACAACTATTCCGAAGTACCACATCGTTCTTAGTAAAGAAACAGAAAAGCCAGCCAGACAAATATCCCCGTTCTTTGTTTCAAAAGTTCTTACAGATTCCTTGGGCCCTCAGTACAAAGTCACAAAGGTGGCTAGTGGTGACCTCCTGCTCGAACTGCTCGACATTACTCAAATATCAAAGCTTGCAAACATTGAAACTTTTGGCGTTATTCCTGTCTCTGTCACACCACACAGATCATTGAACACAGTACGTGGTGTCATCTCCGACAATTACTCTCTGCACCCAACAGAGGAAGAGATGCTTGAAGGACTGAACCCTCAGAATGTAACCAACGTCCATAGAATTACAATCCGCAAAGACAACAAAGAGATTCCAACAAGACACCTGGTCCTGACGTTTGCCTCTTGTACCTTACCCGAGTCAATCGAGGTAGGCTATGCAAAAATCTTTGTTCTACCCTATATACCCAACTCTAGACGCTGTTTCAAATGCCAGAAGTTCGGTCACGGCTCACAAAACTGCTGCGGCCGTAACACCTGTGCTAAATGTGCCTCAAATGACCACCAATGAGACGCCTGCGATGCCGCGCCACGCTGTGCAAACTGTGAAGGCGACCACGCTGCTTATTCAAGGTCTCGTCCTGCCTGGAAGAAAGAAAAGGAAATAATTACAATAACGACAAAAGACAATATCACATTTAAAGAGGCAAGAAGGCGTTATGCAATGTCACATGGCACTTTCTCCATCACACTTCACACAAACTTCGCCGATGTGCGCGGGCGCGGCGCATCACAGCGGCTTTCGGCACCTGCCCAGCACACACTAAGTGAGGTTGAGGCAAGGCCATCCGCGCTTCTGGCAGATGCAGCGAAAGCTGCTATGCCACCCCCGCAAACGGGCCCGCCGGCCACCAAGTCGGCAGCCCGCAAGGCTTCCCCCGTTCGGGAGAAGTCCACCACCCCCCTGCCCGTGGGTTCCCCGCGGAACTCCAGCGCCTCCACTGAGGCGATGGATACAGCTCTGAGCTCGCCTTGGCCGCAACGGCAGCGGGGCTTCTTTGACCGAAAAAAAGAAAAATCATGATAACAGGCCCTCAATAAAAGGGACCTGAGGTTCAGAATACATCCCCTCAAAAATTTATAATGGCATTTCTTGTCTACTGGAACTGCCGTGGAATTTTAAATAACTATGGTAAGGCAACAGATCTCTTACATTCTCTGTCTCCTGTGGCACTGTGCCTTCAGGAGACCAATTTGGGACCTTTACACAAAAATATTTTTAAAAAGTATAAAGTCTTTCGCCATGACCGTGAGCAGGCAAATAGGCTCTCTGGAGGCGTTGCTGTTGTTCAGAGCGATGTTGCAACGCATGAAATCAAGCTCCAGACGAATTATGAAGCCGTTGCAGTCACTGTCATTAGCTTTAAAACAATTACCATATGCACAGTCTATCTTCAACCACACCTCACAGTAACACTCCATGACCTAGAAGCACTTCTTAATCAGTTACCGGAGCCATATCTGGTAGTCGAAGATTTTAATGCACACTCCCCATTTTGGGGGAGTGAACAGACAGACACTAGAGGTCGGGTTTTATAAGATTTTATTCTGTGCAACAACGTCTGCTTGCTTAATACAGGCAAACCCACATATTGCTCTTCATCCTCAGGTAAGATGAGTTCCATAGACTTGTCTTTTAGCTCTCCATCCGTTTTTACAGATTTTAAGTGGAATCTTCTTGATAACCCATACGGGAAGTGATCACTTTCCAGTGATAATTAACTTTTCATCACCAGCACCAATCATTCCAACTAAATCACGCCGTTGGAAACTGCACTTAGCGGACTGGCCACTATTTCAAGAAAAGACCTGTCTGGAGAAAATATTTTTAGATGATCTTAGCATTGACGAAATAAATGAAATTTTTACAACATGTATAATTGTGGTTGCACGTCTAGCTATTCCGCGGTCGTCAGGAGTAGTACGGCGAAACCACAAGGTTTGGTATAACCAAGATTGGAGAGAAGCAAAAAAGAATCAAAACAAAGCCTGGGGAAATTTCCGAAGATACCCCACACACGACAACCTCATAAATTTTAAAAAGGCGAGAGCAAAAGCACGACATATCCGTCGCAATGCTGAAAAAACTTCGCGGAAAAACTGTATCGTCAATAAATAGTTCGGTTACATCAAAACAAATGTGGGAACAAGTCCGCAAACTTAATGGCAGCTTTTCTTCCTTCACAATTCCTTTCCTAACATCTCCGGATAAACAAACAAGCATTAGCGAAGAGGCCGACAAACTGGGGGAACACTTCGCCACAGTTTCAAGCTCCTCACACTACACACAATCATTTTTAAAATACAAAAACACAACTGAAAAACAATGACTACCGACCAGTGGCAGTGCAAATGAACATTACAACAAATTAATTACACTACAAGAAATCCGTACAGTACTTTTGGCCAGCAAACAGACAGCACCAGGTCCAGATGAAATTCATTATGAAATGCTTGCACACCTCTCTGAAGATGCTGTAGAAGGTCTTCTGAAATTCTTCAATAAATTATGGCAGTCTGGAAAAATGCCAGAGGCGTGGAAAAACGCCGTGGTTGTGCCATTCCTGAAATCAGGAAAACCGCCAACTTCGGCTGGTAGTTACAGGTCATTAGCGCTTACGAGTTGTCTTGCTAAAAGTTTTGAAAGTGTGCTAAATATTAGGTTAATGTTCATCCTAGAATCGCGAAAACTTCTTGATATCCACCAATGTGGATGATTTAAAAAAGCATGCTGTACAAACGATTATCCCGTCTGTCTTGAAAACACAGTCCGTGAAGCATTCATACGCAAACAGCACTGTCTGGCAGTATTTTTTGACTTGGAAAAAGCTTATGATACCACCTGGAGGTATGGGATTCTTCGTGACCTCGCGGATCTAGGCATCCGTGGCAGGATGCTGAACTGTTTAAAAGACTTTCTTTCTGATCATTCCTTTCGTGTACGTCTAGGTTGCACGCTTTCGAAAAAATTGATCCAAGAAAACGGCATACCGCAGGGGTGTATTCTAAGTGCCACACTCTTTATTGTAAAAATGAACTCAATATAGCGAATAATTCCAAAGTCCATCATATATTCCGTATATGTTGACGACCTTCAAATTTCATGCACATCTTCTAGTTTATCAACATGCGAAAGACAGGTACAACTTACACTGAACAAACTAGCGACTTGGGCAGACCAAAACGGATTTAAGTTCTCTCCACAAAAAACAGTTGCTGTCCTTTTCTCACTGAAAAGAGGCATGCAGATTGATCCAACCCTGCACTTGAGTGAAAGTGTTCTACAAGTAAAACAAGAGCATAAATTCCTAGGCATAACTTTTGACAGAAAGCTCACATTCTTACCCCCCGTAAACAGCCTCAAAAAGAAAGCTTTTCGATCTCTAAGCATACTGAAGGTACTCTCACGGAAACACTGGGGTCCGACAGGTTATGCCTTTTACAGATCTACCGCTCCGTCTTACGGTCAACTTTGGACTATGGATGCATTGTGTATGGGTCTGCAAGACCATCATACCTAAAAAAACTGGATCCCGTACATAACATGGGTCTTCGTATATCAACTGGCGCATACAGAACATCCCCCATAAATAGTCGATATGTAGAAACAAATGAACCATCTCTTGCAAACAGAAGAGCAATACTTACCTGTGCATATGTACTGAAAATAAGATCCTTAACAAAACACCTTTGTTACCCCATAGTTACCAAGTGCACATCTAGAAGACTGTTCAATAATAAACCACAATCGATCAAACCTTTGTTACTACGCTTTGAAGATGCATGTCGTGAACTTGGAATACTAGATGCTCTACCAAAAATTGCCCCGAGGCACGATCCATTGCCACTATGGTACTGTCTTTCCGCTGCTTGTGACTTCACGCTAACACAGTTTCGGAAAAAACAAACACCACGTGAACATTTACTACAGGAATACTTGACTTTGAAAGAGAAATATTCAAGCTACATGGAGTTTTACACAGATGGCTCTAGAACAGCGATGCACGTTGGAAGTGCCGTAGTACAGGGGAAATGGGAAAAAATAGTAAGATTGCCAAGTTATGTATAAATCTTTACTGCCGAATGTTGTGCAGTGTGTATGGCTGTGGGCAAAATAGTACATGAGAACATCGAAAACAGTATAATATACACAGATTCCCTCAGCCTGCTCACAGCGCTGCAGTCAAGAAATGCAGTTGAACCCTTAGTAGGCCACATCATACACAGCATAGAAAAAGTCACAACACAAGGACATATTCTAAGGTTCTGCTGGGTCCCGAGCCACGTCGGCATAGAGCGTAATGAGAGAGCAGACTCAGCAGCAGTGCGAGCTCAAAATGGTGAAATCAAAAATGTAGACATACCTTTTAAAGACTGCATGAAGTTGATACATAGAAAATTAAAGAACAAATGGCAGAAAGAGTGGGATAATGAACTCAACAACAAATTACACTCCATAAAACCTACCTTGGGGGAATGGAAGTCATACAGACACCAGGATCGTTTCACAGAAGTAATCTTATGTTGCCTTCGCATAGGACACACACATTTGACACACAACTACTTACTTACAAAAGAAGCTAAACCTGTTTGTGAAAGATGCGGAGAAGAGCTCTCACTAAACCATATCTTATTTACATTTTCAAACCTAGAAAAGCTAAGA
Organism: Amblyomma americanum; assembly: GCF_052857255.1. Lineage (NCBI taxonomy): Eukaryota > Metazoa > Arthropoda > Arachnida > Ixodida > Ixodidae > Amblyomma > Amblyomma americanum. Next base: position 413,071,886 of record NC_135497.1, read on the forward strand.
AAGAAGTATTGTATCAATTTTATAATCAATGCATTCCATTTCACCCAGCGCTACTCTTGAGCGATAATGCAACTGTTGACATTTTCGATGTTTTTTAACTTTTTACAAGAGGCTGGTTGTCTTAATAAACTGTGAATGCCTCACTTTTCTTAGATAAACCTCAGCCACTTTCTCACTCCTGAGAAGAAGGCTGAGGTGTCTATGTCATTGGTTGGGGGCCTCGACATCCTTGCCCTGCAAAGGATGGCCGCTGAGGCTACCTGACCTTCATTAAAGCTTATACCATTACCCATTTTAAAACTTTTTCTGCCCTTTACCTTTACTAGGTGATATGAAATAACATTTTAGGTCCTTTAAACCACCGTTTTTTTTTTTTTTGTATGAAATCCAGCACAAGGCAATTTTCTACACCTTGCGTTTTGCGCATGATGGCCTTAGCCACCTGTGTGCCATAAAACCCAACACACAACACAACAATTTCCCCATCAGAGCCATGAGTGGTCCATGTGGTAACATCATCAGCATACAGGGTATGCTTTAGGTGTGGGATTAGAGCCAAAGTGAGCCAGTTTGTGAGACAGGCTGCATGTGAGCATGCATGGCCACATTGGGGTTGCTCACGTGCTTATGTGGTGGCTGTCTCAAACCAGGTGTAATTATTAGATGTTGCAAATTCAGTCCAGAGCACTCGGTTTGGGTGTTCTAAACAAACTTTTTGTCTGCTGTGCTTACTGAATTAAAAATTTCAGCCTTGTTCTTCCTTTGAGCCCTTTTGTGAGTGAAACCTTTGATTACAGCTGTTAATTTAGCTGTTTAACGCGTGTGAGAGCTTTGCTGATGATGGCTCTGATGTCATTGCTATGTCACACAAAGCAATGCCTCCGACCACGCAGCCTAGTTTCGGTACTGCATTAGAATTGTTTCACTCAGTACATTAAAAAACAATTTATTGTTGTGAAGAGAGAGTATGGCATGCACAAAGAGCAGTTGTTTCACTTATGAAATTCAAACTGCATTTTGTGTGAAAAATTCATGTAGCACTGTTGGTGGGGCAGGTGCACACAGTGTGGTTCCCTAGCTCCCTGATTCCTGCTGATAATTCTTTGAGGCAGAATAGATTCAGAAAGCTTTTGCTCTGTACTCTTCTTTTTCTGTTTTTTTTTTTTTTGTGGTAATGTCAGTTCACTGTTTTCTGCGCTGTCTTCACGATATATGCATTCCATACAACAGTGCTGACCTCCAGGAGAGTTTGAATCAGAAGAGCTTATGTTACCCATAGTGTCATTTGCTTCTTTTTCATTAGATTTTATTGTTCCTCTTGGGGTTGTTTTCTGTGCACACAACGTTGTAAACTGATAGGTATTGTTTTTTAAAATCATTCACGAAATTTCATAATCATCATAAAATTTTAGAAAAATTAATTTAAATATGGTTGTCAAGTTATATTGAAAAATTTAACATATTGACAGATAGTCAACACGGCTTTTGGCGTGGACTATCTACAGATATTGCGATAGTGTCTCTCATTGATTACGTTAGGCTTGCTATTGATAAAGGAGTGTTCTCAGGAGCAGTATACATAGATTTTAGTAAAGCATTTGATTCCATCGATCACTCCATCTTGTTTCACAAACTAGAATCATACGGCATCACTGGACCTCCCCTAATGCTCTTGAAGAGCTTTCTCTGTGACCGAGAGCACATAGCCTCTATTAATGACCACGCATCTAACGTAGCTTTAATTAACAAGGGTGTTCCACAAGGTTCTATTGTAGGTCCTGTATTGCTTTTACTCTACATTAATGATTTATCGTCCTGTTTAAAGCATTGCAATATTATACTATACGCAGATGACTCTACCATGATATCGCATCAGGACATTAATCAGCTCATACATAGCCTACAATATGACCTTAATTCTCTTGAGTGCTGGTGCCACATTAACCGCCTGTCCGTGAACGTAACTAAGACTTGTTTTCAGCTTTTTCATCCCCCTCAGAAGCCATTGCCCATTACACCACTACTATACCTCAATTCTGCTGCTATTTCGTCGCAAGATCGTGTTTCTTTTCTGGGTGTTATCATTGACCCTCATTTAAAATTCTATCGTCACGTAGCTGAATCTTGCAAGAAAATTTAGTATGGGTTACGTGCACTAATCAGAGTCCAAAGCTTTTTCTCGGTTGAAACTTTATTATACCTTTACTACGCATTCATCCACAGCCACTTAAACTACGGTATCTCAGTTTGGTGTAATGCCTATCATATTCATTTCTGGCCTTTAATAAAACTGCAAAAGCAATCCATGTGCATCATAACCCCTCGAATGTCACCGTCGCGCATTTTGTTCATCGAGTTAAATGTTCTACCTATCCAGGCCCTTTATTTTTACAACATTGTTATCCTATTCTTTAAGATTCTTCATCATCAGTTCCCGCTAAGCATATGTTCTCCCGGCACGATCATAAGCAACATCGTCACATGTTTTGCGCTGCGTAATAACTTTTTGCTACCTAAGGTCAGAACTAACTACGGGAAACAATGCCTTAATTTTTCATCCATATCATTTCGGAATTCTTTGAACTGAGACATAAAACAAACTAATACGCTTTCTTTGTTCAAGGTCAAATTAAAGCTTTTACTTATTAATGTGTGATTTTTTTTTCGTTTTTGTGTTATTGATCCTAAGTATTGCGGCATTTGTGAGTGCTTTACTGTACATTCTCCTGCATTATATTGTTTGTATTTAGACATTTCGGTACTCATATTAGACTATGTATTTATCTATTGATTCTCTGCGTAACTAATTAATGTGTTGTGTATTTTCTATTTTGTTGCTTATCAAAATTTATTGTCATGGGAGGTCCCACCCTCTGTCTTGTACCATTGGACCTCTCGCTGTATACGCTTGTTAAATTTTTTGGATTCATTAATAAACTTCCAACTTGAACTTCAACAGTAAAACCTCGTTGATATGTTTTTTTTTTAATCGGGGGAAAAACGTATTTTGCGAGAAAACGTATGATTCAAACCGCCTGATTTTCAGATATGTAACTGTTGAATGAGGTAAAAATACATTTATTGACAATTTCACTCTATAAAAATGTCGATTGCCATTCTTTTGTACAAGATCTGAACAGATCCTTTCCAGTTCTCGCTGCATTCAGTCTGCGTTCGCGCTTTCTCTAGCGCGGAAGGAAATTCGTAACGCATCCGTTGCGTCGACGGCAGTGACGAAAGTAACCAAAATTTTTTCTTGTCATTTTCGGATGCTTCGCCCCTTTGTACCCAAGTACTGTGGGAAGGTCACCGCGGCGGCTGATTGTCGCTGTGTTCGTTTTGTAAGCTACGTTTCTCAGACCCGTCCCGTTCGTATTTAAGCGCATCGCTGTAGTTCGTAGAAGCTTCGCCTCCTTTTCCTTATGCACCGCTAAGAAACCTCAGCGTTTCTCCTCTTCATATCGCGCCCCTGCAGAAACTGCCGTCGCGAATTCTAGCGCGCCGTTTTTTTTTTTTTGTTCTTGGTGGTGGTGGTGGTGATGGCGTTGGCGGGGCCGGTGGTGCTTCGCCCCGTTGCATAGAGGCACTGCGGAGAAACAACCATGGCGGGTGACTGCCGCAAAGAACATGTCGCGTGCCCTCTCGTCTGGCCCACTTGTATGTTTGCAAATGTGTAATTCGTAAACAAACGTATTATACGACCACAATTTGTCGAAACATTTAACGTAGTAGCCGGGAAGTCGTGTTTTCTGGGACGTATTAACTGTGAAAAATATAGTGTAACTGTATGGGACATTTTTAATATCCGCGATTTTGAGCGTACGAACGGGGAAATCGTGTGAACCGGGAACGTATCAGCGAGGTTTCACTATAATGGAGCAAAGTACAAACTGGATGTCTAGACAGTGACCAGGGTAGCAGGAAGGGATGTTTAGCACCTTAGATCTGCTGCTTAAAATGGTTGAAGTGAGCATTTAAGGGCAGATATGATTTTAGTGCTCTCATAGGAGCTGGTGCATTGCCAGGTCCAACAGTGTGAAAAGAAAGAATGGGAACTGGATTCTTGATTTTGGGCTGCAGGGCCTCTTCAAGGTATGTTAAACTTAAGTAAAGATTACCTGATCTGGTTATATTTCTAAGATATTATTAAAACGTTATGAAGTGACCTTCAAGGAATGGTGAGGGATTGAAAGTCTGCTTAAAGTATGTTGGTGTTGTCATGCATATGTGTACGTACAGTGAGAATTGAGTGTGGTAATGGTCGCTCCTGGCATGCCCAGGAGGAGGAGGGCACGGGTACCGATTTCTATACGAACAAAACTTTATCAAAAGCTTAAAAGCTTTTCTTTTCGTTGAACCTTACCAGCTTGTAAATGGAGGTGCAGTTGAGCTTTTTTATTATTCATATGGTATGGGAATTTAATGGCACTCAGGTATTATATGAACATAAAAAGCCTGCAGTGATCAATATGGACGTAACAGCAAAGTGAGCTGAAGCAGGTTCTCATTTTTGAAGGAATTGTTACTTCCACACTAAACTGCAAAATGTAGAGAAAAAAAATGATACCACCATACCAGTGACCTGCATACCACACTGTATTTGCTTGCGTTCAAAATGCATATGCATGAGTAGCATGCAGAAACATTTCAAGTCTTGATGTGCATAGTACATTGTCATTGAGTTGTGCTTTTGCTGATGTGACTTGACAAGTTATTTAATTGCTTAGTTAGTTGATTCTTAATTCATGCCATCTTCCTGTTTTTTACTAGTGTGACTTGTAAATTTTCTTCTTTCAGTTAGGCATCAACATGTAGTAGTGATGAGCATGCTTTTGGCTCACAGTGGTATAATGACAGAATTATGATTTTAGGGCAAAATTAAGTTACTGAAAATTGCATATTTTAAAGTTGATTTTCTTAGAGGAAACTATAAAAGAATTAAAAATTAATTATGGAGTACTATGAGCTTTCCTCAAGAATAGAAAATTTCTACATAGGCACTGCTGTAGCATGGGTTATAGTCAAGGCGATTATGTTTCGTTGGTTTGCATTCTGACCACCCTTAAAACTGGTTTTAAACCTTGAAAATCAATGCACTGAATTCACAACTGTCGCTTGCATAGCCGTTACGTTTTCCTAGATTTTTTATGGGGATCGAATAGTAATTTTTTAACTTCTTAACAGCCTTCTTTTTAATTATTATTGCTTTAGAGCTGAGCTGAATGGCACCTTATTCATCAAAAGATATAATGGAACATTAAAAATTTTTTTTTTTGCTGAAAGGAATGAAGCAGTGAAATACTGATAGCTTTACCTTGAGAGAAGCAGTGTCGCAGCTTTGTTCCTCGGCAAGGACTTTGCTTGGAAAAAAAAAAAAGAGGATGAGGCACACAAGCGTAAAGCGGTAAATGCATGAAGCGGTGTTCCTCGAGATGCAACTTAGTGCCACCCAACGCCTACCGCTGTTTCTGGTTTCACCTGTATGAAGCGATGAGGCTTGGCGATACTGCAGCGCCTTTACAGGGTTGCTCTTTTTCCACTGCTTTAACATTCAGTCACCTTGCATCATCAGGGAAGTATAACTATGCTAGTACCCCCTTTTTAAGACTAAAAAGCATAAAGTGCAATAAAACGATGATGAAAATTCCTCTAGTAATACATGGCATTTGTAAGGAACTGAGCGCACTGGTACCAAACTGCATTTTGTGGTGCCAAGACATGCAAGAAGCGAGACTTTTCTTCTTCCAACCTTTACATAATAGCATTGTATACGGCACAACGGCCTTTCTTGTTTCATAATTCCTACCAAGCTTTCACTGAACTGTTTCGATGTATAGCTTAGATGAAGCTAATGTCACCTGCCTGTTCGCCGAAACCGCGCTAGAAAAAAGTGGTAGGGTTTTAACGTAGTTAAACTGAGTGGACATGTGAAAGCATTTGTTTAACCTGGTTGGCTCATGGTTTTGCTCTGCTGGGTTGTCTGACGACGATATTAGTTCGATGTAGTATTAGTTGATGAAGACGAAAATGGGGAATGCACAGTGCGAAAGTGTGTTGCTGTTTGACACGAGGTGTGATCGGCTGTGCTGTTGGCATAGTGCTCTCGTGCAGTGGCCAGTGAAGCTAATCTTTTCGTGCCACCATGGGTTTGAATCCCAGTTGCAGCATTATAATTTATTTTTTATGGTTTGCTCAAGGTTACCCTCAAGGTCAAGCTTCACACAAACTCGGTTAGCTGGTTTGACCTCGTGAAGTAGTGTTTTCGCACTAAAACAAACTTCACTTGCGAAACAGCTAGATTGGAAGTTATATATTCACAAAGCTTATCGCTAGTGTCTGATTTCTCTAGCTGCTTTCAGGTATAAGCAAAATCTTCTACAAAACCCAAAACCTGATTGACACAATGAGTGACAGTATTTTGGCAGCTGCTAGCCCATCGTGCATTGTGTCGTCGTGAAGTATCACCTTATCCAGTTGGTGCTTAATTCTGATTTGCACTTTTCCAGTGCAGTACTGCTCAAAAAGAATTTTTTCTGCATGGCTAGGCCCTGGTTTTTAGATGGGTTGCTCATGCTTTGGCCAAATTTAATATAAATTTGTTTGGACTTAAAGGGCCCCTGGACTAGCTCTTACTTTTTCTTGCTCCTCTCAGCACTGCCAGTGTGTTGAAAGCTGTAGAGGTACACCCAGTGCAGCACTTTGGTGGCTGCAAGTGCAGCGTGTGAGATTCACTCCTTCTGTTGGGCTGACCACACTGGCAGTATGCAGAGTCTATGACAGTGCCTTTGTTAGAATTGTTTATCTTAGCTTGCAAGCACATCCTCCATTCCTCTCTGGTAAAGATGCCAGCCATTGGCGGTGTACCATTTCTGGGATTCTTGTGACAGAACAGAGTAGCATGCTAATGGCGCAGAAAGAGTTGAAGGTTTAAACAAATGCGTAAAGGGACGAGAAGGGTTGTTCTGAAGCCCTCTAATGAATTTCCTAGGTAATTTTTTCTTTTGACTTTATTAGAAAAATAAGTTGACTGTGCCTGGCTTAAATTTGCTGGCACCTGGCACTTGGTTTCAACTGAATAAAGGATCTGTAAATAATGCTGTCAAAACGAATCCGTTGTACTAAATGTACTAAATGTTGCTATATTTTTCAGGAGAGCAAGAAACCCATCGACGTAAACTTGGAGGAATTTAGAACGGTAAGCACATAGCCACAATGGCAGTTATTGTAGCGATTGTAAACGAGAAGGTAAGTAACAATCTGTGATTTGGCCTAAATCTTGGCATTGTTGTAGAAGCTGAGAAATATGTGGATCTGTGCCAAATGCTAGCAAATGAGCACTAGTTCAAAATGCCTTACAACAGTGACTTCTTTGATGTGTAGGAGCCCAAGCATACAGATATTGTGCACACTTAGTTTACCATGTTTCTTACACAAAAAACTTGTGGAGAGCTGAGGTTAAGGCAAGTAGCAGCAGAGGAGAAACACTTTAGTAGTCTCACTACGACCAGTACTCGTTTACGGCTGCTGAAAACAGTGCTCGCTTTTGTTAAGACAGTAGTCCTTATTAGCCCTGCAGCATTTATGGCACAGCACTGACCTGCAGAGGCATAGTGTAGGCCAGTGTTTCTTTGAAAATTTCTATTAAACATTTCCTAGAGCCATTGAGAATGTGCGTGTGTCTGCTTTTAGGTGATAAATATACTGTTTACTGAAGGGCTGACTTCAGTTGAGTAGAGGCAGCAGTGTTACTAAAGGCACTTAAAGGGACTATGAAATAAATTGAGATTACGTAAAGCAGACGAGAGATAGGCATTCGATAACTCGTCATCCCAGTGCAAGAATTTTTGAGCTAGCATCAATAACAGCGAAGATATAGATGATTAAAAATTACGCTCCTCCTCCCCCCCCCCCTCAACTCGTACACGAGGAGCACCAGAAAAAAATAAAGATGACAGCTCTGGGACTGGGCCTCGCCCATGAATACGTCATCCGCTGACGTTTATTTTGCAACTTCTGGTTGTCGCTCCTAGCCCCCCAGCAGCAGCGTTGGCGGCGTGGCGACGTCTCTCAGGTCTGTTCGCCTTCCTGGATTGCGGCGCGCGTCGGGTTTCTTTGCTTGTCATCTGTGGTCATTAGCAGTAATAAACCCGGACCTCGAGGTGCGACAGCTCGCTTTTACGGCCGCGATGGGCATCAAGCCCTATGCGTGCGCACGAAGAGCCGTGTGAGTTGCTCCGGAACTCCCGACAGAAGGAGGCGGCAGAGGGAAATTGAAACCATATGTGCGAAGGCAATGCCCTGGCTCGCGCTTGCCCGAGAGGGTCGCTCGGCGGCACGAGCAGACGATTTTCACGGATACCGGAAGTGTGCCCGTGACGTCGTGGCTGCCGTGGCTCCAGCGAATGAGAGCGTGTGGTGGCCTGGCGACGTCATGGGTAGTGTGACGTCTTTGTTTCACGTTTTTAGTTCCAAAATCGGTCACTACGAGCACAGCAATCTGGCCGCGAATTTTGAAAAACATGGTTTTTAAAAGTTCATAATAAATTGCCGGCTCAGTTCTGAAGATTCATACTTGGTGTGAATGCTTCTTAGCATCATTTCTAAGCATTGAAAACATTTACAAGTGACTTTTTTTTTCGTTGCATAGTCTCTTTAACACATTGTAATGCGTAGCATGAAGGAATATTGCTCATGGAGTCTGGCAACTACATGGCTAGTTCAGTCTTGCTGACATCTTTAACCATTTAATGTGCTTTGTACACAAGTGTGTATTGCAAAATTGCAGCTTTTTGTGAAATTTTTCTGCCCTAACCTTGATTTCTTTGTTGCCTTAGACAGTCCTGGAAGCATTCATATTGTAACTGGGGTGTATTTTATGTTATGTAGCCAGCTCGAAAAATACTATTTCACAAAAATGTGAATTTAGCTGCACGTGCATTTTTAGATTTTTAAGAAAAGGAAATGTCAGAAACTTAAAAAAAACTAGTAGTTGACCACCCAACAGCGAGATATTTCCAAGCTTGTGTTTGGCACTTGATAGCCTCATATGCTTTTGCGCCAAAAACCCAGCACACCAATGAACTATTGCCATGAATGCTAATTCCACCATTTTATTTTAGTTGTATGGCGTTAAGGCAGGTGTCCTACACTTGCATGGCCACTGGCCATTCTTCAAAATGTTTGCATGGTCGTTATAGTCCTCCTGCGTATGGTAAGAAAACAAGTTTTAGCCCATTAGAAAGATAAATGTGTTGTTAATAGCAATAATTGCTGGTACCAGTAGAGTGAGCAAAAAACATAGTGCATAAAACAATATATTTGTTCGACTTGTCTGCTTGCAGGATGCATTTGGGGAAACCTACTGCACCAAAAAGAGGGCCGCTTCTGTAGCATTTAAATGAAATGTTATTCTCGTAATGGTTTCATGTTTATAGTGGGTTTTGGCACCAGTGGTTAGTTATTTACAACCAGTGCTCTAGAAAAGATCAAAAGTGACAAAAATGAAGCATATTAAAGGCTTAATAATTTTGCATATTTGGCAAATGTGTGGCACGTTCATTGTTAGTTAAGTGTGCAAAATTTGTTGAACAGCACGCAGTAGTTCTTTATCTTTCGTTGTTCAGAGTTAACGGACATTGTAAAAATGCAACCCACACAGGTCTTGCCACACTGCCACGTGTAGCTGAGATAAATTTTTGCACACTTCACGAAATATGCCCATGCCACACATGTGCCAAGTATGCGTGTGTTCAGTCAGTTAGATGGAAATCAATTAAGCCTTTAATGTGCTTCTTTTTTGTCATTTTTGATCTTTTTTTAGTGGGCCATTTTTGATAAGCACCCACTGGAGCAAAAACCACTACAAACGTACAGAGATTAACAGTTCATTTAAACGCTGCAGAAGCAGCCCTCTTTTTGGTGCAGTAGTTTTTCGCATATGTATTCTGCAAGTAGGCAAATCGGAGAAAAGTATTGTTTTATGTAGTGCATTTTTGCTCACTCAACTCAACTCACTCAACAATAATTGCTATTAACAGCACATACTGATAAAATGTTAATGTATTTTATTTTCTGACAAGCTTGTACTTGTTTTTCTATCATAAATGGGAGGACTAAGCAATCATGCAAATGTTGTAAAAAGTGGCCAGTAGCTGCGCAAACGTGGGACCCCTGTCAGCTTTCAGAAAAATTTTACTTAATTTAAAAATATTCGCATTGCCCATTCACAAATACTAGTGATTAACAGCCAATGGCAACTTTTCACCACCACAATTTGTGCAAGTGCCTTGTTGGAACGGGACTGTATTATGCCTCCCGCCAGTGGTTATCTAGCTGCGCTCTGCACTGCACTGCATGCATGCATGCATTTGAGACTCACTAACGTTTTTCTCCAGAATATTTTCTTGCCTTCTTTTTATTTTACAACAAAAATTTGAAAACGCAAGGTATGACTTAAAAGTACGCCCCAAACTAGGGGTGTGCGAATACTCAAAATTTTGAATATCAATCAGATGTATCCGCGTACTTCTGGTGGCTGCCAAGAACGCCTTCGTTTTTCTCTGGCTAGGCGGTTTCGGGCTGCCAGCTGGCAGCCAGACTCGCCAAGACGATTTTGAGATGGCAGCGCTCGGGCAACTAGCAGACGACGGAGAGGTGGTATAGTAGCGGTAAGCGCGTGCGGCCATTTTTATTTGGACCAGAAGGACCGCGGTTCTTCATAAGATGTTTTGTGTGGTACAGGCGCTTGTTTCGACTAGACCACGGTGCATATACTCTGTGTTGCCTGCAATAGCACCTTTTTGCGATAGTTCTCGCTGTTTATATATTTGTTTTGCGTACGTGTGTGTGATCGCAATTCGATGGTCTCACCACCTCGCAAGCACAAATGCTCGCTTTATATTACTATCGCATATAGTTCTAATTCACGAAATATTTCGGCTGTTAATTTCTTGCACCTAGATGATATTGTGATGGTGTTTGCGGCCTTTCATGAGAGCGGCCGCAGATTCCAGCTCCAAGTATGCGCTCAGACGCGCGCATATATGCATGTGCTGAACGTGTTTGGCGAGCATAGTCTTCAATACATTCTGTGCAGTGGAAAGGCGGATATAGTTTAAGAAACGCTTGATTGATTGGAACATGTCCTTTATTGAAAGCCCTCACAAGCACATTGCTTGAGTCATACAGGCATATCCGATTGAGGAGACTGCCGATTCTGCCATCGCCGACTGTCGTAGAGCTTGGTGCTTGAACCTTCTGCCACAAACACTTAAAATATCTGAGAAGTACCCTATGCATGCATCTCCTCACGGTTAGCTCGTTAAAGAGATAAAAAGACTCCCAGCGCGGATAATCATGCATGCATGCACATGGCGGTACGTGAGGCACCGACACGCAAGGCCGGACTATTAATGTAGCGTCTTTCATTCAAGTGCTAGTCCTCTGCGGTAAAGCTGTAGCATTACAGATACGATACGCAGCTAAATTTGTTGAGTACACCCGCTTGTTCTAGATGAACGTTCAATCAGCTGATCGCTTTTGTCGATCAATTATGCGTGCATTCCTTGCCAGCAGCAAAAGCCGGCGGCCGACAGACTACAGCTGAACGGAACCTATACCGATTCTTTTCTGATTGAGCAGCCCACTTAGCCCTTGTAAGGAACGGCCCCTTAAGGACCGCTCCACTCGCTCTCTGTATATATTTTGAAAATAAAGTTTTTCAGTCAGTCAGTCAGTCTGTCATGTCTCACTCTTAAAGACGAAGCTTAAAGGGAAGCTGAAACGGTTTTAAAATTGCGTCAAATGACGTTGTTTGGAAAGAAAGGACCTTGAAAATCGTGTGTAATATTTTTTCCCGATTCTGTCCGCAAACAGAGCTGCATTCACTTCTTAAAAACCCGCCGCTGGCACACCGTCGTCGCTTCCGGAAGCACCGGGTGGGGGGACGGCAGAGAGGGAGAACTGGCGGAAGTGACGCCATTCACGGAGAGTCAGCCAGCCGTACGGCTGTGCTTGCTTAGCTGCGGCTTGTGCTTTGACTAACCACAGATCAACGTAATCTTCTGCCATTGCCGTTTACTTTCTCTCGTTTGGGCCTTCTGTGTAATGCTTGAAGCCTGTATATAAACCAGTTTTGGCATGGTACTTCTTTCGAACAGCGCTCAGCACACAGCTTGGTAGAATCCGTCGGTTGTTCTCCCCCAGCCTCTTCCACGTTAATCTTACAATCTGGTGGTACGCAGCATGCCGAAACTGCGTGCACAAATATGTGCATCAATATTTCCCTTTTCGTTATATTACTTTCTTACGTGTTTGTAAACTCTGCCTTTTCCAGTTGGTCCACATCCATGCAGAGCTAAGGCCACTTCCAGCACTGTCTTTAAGGCACACAGTCTTGAACTCTTGTGGGCTCGTTGTGCACTGTGTGCCTTTTTGCTTTTTCCTGATTGCTTGCACCTCATGGCAGCACAAGCAATTCTCTTAATCTTTCATCAGCGCGCAGCAAGTGCAGCTGCACCTAACTGAACAAAGAAGCGATTATATAAGCCTAGTATACTCGAGCAAAGCAAACATTTGCATTCATGAGCGCTTGGTCATGACTGACGATCGACAATGGCACCAGAATTCATACTAATTTGTCCTTGAGTCAGAACGGCAAAGTTGTCAAGCAGCGTTACGCATACATGTATGTCATCCACAGTAATTCTTCTGGTTATCTCTATATGCAACAGCAGCCGCTATACCTCGCAGCATACTAGTTTTGATGAGTAGCACTGCAAGCTCCGAAACACAGCCATAATTATTCTTCAAAAGCGTGTTCATCATGCAAAAAACAATGTACGGGGGTAAGTGCAGAAATTTCATGGTTGAACAGTAGCCAGAACACGCGAAAGAACGAAAGCGCACACGGGAGCTTCCTCCTGGTCGCCTCGTCTCTTGGCGCTGCAGTACAGCAGTGAACCCACTCCAACTCATCCATTTTGGCATTTTTTTGTAGTTATATAAGGCCTTCGGGAGTAATTAGGCAAGTAATTATAAATAAATGAACAAAGAAATGCTTTACCTCGCGCAACTCGTCTAAACGTGCCAGTGATCTGATTTAGATCATGTTTGCGGGCGTTACAAGAAGTTCGCCAAGAGAAAAAAAACATCGAAAGAAAGACGCAGGACCAGCAGAAGACATACACAGACTGTCGCCGGAAAGAAGTTGGTGGCCAGGCTTTTATGCAGCAGTGGTACACAACGTTTCGGCGCAATTTTTTTTTTTCATTGCCACTTGCACATGCACCTACATAAAAGATATGCACGTGCATGCATCTACGTAAAACATACGTATCAGTCGAGATTTGGTTTTCGTGTTACCTGGTAGGACGTGAAAAGCCCATACTGGGTTAATGAAATTTCCGGCTTGCAGGCGCCGCCATGTGGTCGCTTCTCTATTAGCTTCTTATCCGGCGGTGGCACCAGTTTTCTGTTTAGTTTGTAGTTCTCGACGACTTCGGAATAGGTTTGCGCGCGCTCGTCTGGGTTCCGACAGTCTGGCAGTTCTACGGTTACCCAGAAGCAAAGAATATGGGAATGCGCTGACTACCCCGGTGTCGATGAAGATATTTATAGCAGAGAAAGCTGGGAACCCCTGCTGCGCAGCGAAGAACCCGCTGGGCAGAAACAAGCCAATCCACCTTGCGGCTGATGCCGCCTAGAGATAAAATCTCTTTGTTACCTTTAGTCACGGAGGCTCCGGCCCCTGCCCTCCAGTCCTGCGTGCCGGGTGCGGTGAGTAGCAAGGGGTCTCCATTTCCGGTGGAAATAAAAACTGTCATCCATCCGTCCGTCCGTCCGTCCAGTCGAGATTTCCAACACGGGAAAATGTCGCGACTTGACTTTCGCTGCCGGCGCACTCCGCGGCGCCGTTGGTTCCGCCGTTTCCTGAAGCTGCTGATGGCTTGAACATGCATGGTGAAAGTCCAAACTGTTCAACACTGATTGAATTATCCATAATTTCCAAAACGTAGTCCTTAAAAGCCAGCTGAAGCAACGTGCTACGCAGCAACGCCGTCGCTACCGTCCGGAGATCCCCGTGGATGACGTCACGACGGTCCCGACCAATCGTGGGCAAGAGCGGCGTTCGCTCGGCGCCCTGAGTCGATGGGGCGCGTTTCGTATTGTGGGTTTTCTCGTGTTGCGTGGGCTCCCCGGGGTTGGCCGCACTTGTCGGCACACACGGGGTGCATTGACACGCCTGCGTTATCTATGGGCGGTAGTCTGCGTTGTCGTGTTCATGGGCAGGGACCCCCCGGACGCATCCGCTTCTGCCGCCACCGCTTCACCCCTTCGGGCGCCTCGTTTCCCGTGGCCTCCCGCTCTCTTTGCCGTCGGGCTGGTTCGCTCCCCACCCCTTCCCGCCCCGGGTCGACTTTGTATCTCCTTACAGGCATTCCATGCCCCCTGCCCCTTCGCGGCATCCTACTTCTTCCTTTGCGCGCAAATTCCTTGCCCGCCATCCGCTTATGCGGTAACCTTAACGCGAGGTGGGTGCTCGCACGACACCTTGCGTGATGTCCTCTTGCGCCGCTCTTTGCCGTGCTCCTTTCTACCTGCTCCTCCCCCCCTGACAACTCCCCCTCCTCTCTCATATTTCTTTAATCCCTCTCCCTTGCTCAGCCCCGTTGCGGTGTTCCCTTCCCAAAGGAGACAGTTATAGGGCTGAGCACTCCCTTTAATTTCACCCCCCCTCCCTACCCCCACTGACCATTCAAAGAATCTCAATTCTTTTAAAAAACAGATTTTTGCGTTTATTTCCGCTTTTTTTGAATGAGATATTCTTTTTCAGCGGACTAAAAGCTATAAAATGACGTAGAGAACTCATTTGTTTCGAAAAGTGCTTCAGCTTCCCTTTAAGCGTCCTCCACATTTTTTCTGCTATACCTCCTTGCCCGCAGGTGAGACGTCTGCGACGACAAACGCAAGTATTGAACGCCACTACCTCAGTCAAAGCTAGGACGTGTAAACGTGCACAGAGGTTGTTTGCTGCAAAAGTAGCGCTGAAACAGTTTAACGAATGAACAAATAAAGCATAAGGCCAAAAAGGCAGTGCGCAGAAAAACGAAAAGCAAACTTCCCGCTTTTATCACTCCCTTTTCAGGAGGACACAGGGGCGCAACAAAAACACACGGACATAGAAGTAGACAGGGACGAGCGCTTACTATCAACAGGCTTTATTTGACGTAGACCGTTAATATACTTTCGCCTACCCAAGCGCCACTGTGCGAATCAAGCACGTGGGTAACAGAAAACACCAAAAGAAATCGAAAAGTAGGCGATTACAGAAATCTATCTAATACCCCTGTCACACGGGCACTTGTAAGGCCTTAGAAATTAAGGTCCTTTGCCCCAAAGGCGCGTGACGCGCATCTACACGGCAAAGCGTCGATACCTTTGCAATAAAGTTCCGTAGCAATAAAGGCGGCCGTCAGCGGCCTTAAAGTTGCTTAAAGGAGCAACCCAGACGGCAGCGCCAGCTAGCGACCTCAAAGAATAAAAAATTGACGCAATTTTTAGTTTTGAAACCGTAAACAGTATCTAATTTATCTTATTCAATGGTTAATTTTGCGTTACAGTGCACTTAACCGTAGAGGAGGCTATCACTAAAGACATCCACACTGCTAAGAATGGACTTGAACGCTTTTCAGCAGCCGCATCGACACACGTGCTTGCGCATCTCGCTTTGCTGTTTTTTCTTCGTTTGCTCTTTGTTGTGTGCGTGTTTTGAGTTTGCTTGTGTGCACAGTCACAAGCAACAAAGCACGCTTCTCGAACACAACGAGGAGCCGAACGGAAAAGTGCGCCTACCGTGGTCGGACCGAGAACGATGAAAAAAAAAAAAACTTTGTTTCAAAATATCCGTTTCTCACCGTCAGAACGCTCGTTTATTATCGTGTTAGCTACTTTTTCCAACATAAACGAATGCACTCTTAGCTGAAGTGCTACCGTCTGCTTTAATTTAATAATGTTACTAGCGCCGCTTCACACACAGCGGTGACTTTTGGCATTCACGGAGGCCGCGTTCTAGCTCCTTTGGATTTGCCGTGTAGCAGCGTCGCTGCTCCTTTTCGGTTTTCCTCCTTTAGTGCAATAAGACAACTTTACGGCAAAGGCCGAGAAGAAGTCCCGTGTGACAGGGGTATAAGAAAACCGTTTCAGATCGGCGAAGCATTACAGACGAATCACTGATGCAGTTATCTCCTTTTTTTCTGATGTAATAGGCTTCCACCAGTTCCCGTTCAATCTGATCGCGGCTTCTCAACAATACTCTACAGTCCGATAATCGGGGAAAACAGGCGACCTTAGTCTTCTTAGTGCATTCTTGGAGATGGTCCGGGAGATGGGAGCCTGTCTTCTTTAAAGAATTTTTGTGCTCCAGAAGGCGCTGGTTGAGGCAGCGTCCAGTTTGCCCAACGTAAACCTTCCCGCAAGTGAGCGGGAACTCATACACAACTCCTTTTTTGCAGGTTACGTGGGGCTTACGGTGTTTTACGCCACACTCTTGCCGTTTTTCTTTTCTTCTTATGCGTGCGCACAGACCGGACAACTTTCGCGGAGCAGAAAAAACAACTTCTACTCCGTACTTTTTGGCCACCTTCTTGATGTTGTGGGAAGTTCTGTGTACGTATGGTACCACCTCCGGCCTTGAACACTTCGTTGGGTCTTTCGCGTTGCTCTGCTTGCTGCCCTTCAATTTTTTGACCAAGGACCTTCCTCATTTCCTTTAAGGCGCGGTTCTGGTGTCCACCGAGATGTGAGACTACTGCGCCATTTCCTTTCCTCAAAAACCGATTTTCAGTTTTTAAACTTCTCGCTACCTTCGCGGCGCGCAAGGTGACGCCGTGCACTGCATAGCTTCAGCTTTGTTCGATTCAGCCCTGGTTTTCTGCACCGCCGGCACCGGTTCACGGCGCGCTGCACCAAAGCCCTCGATTCAGCGCCCTTGCACCACTGTCCGCGATTGATTTGGGTGCAGCCGTGGTGTCGCTGTGGTGCAAGGAACCTTGGCGCACCGTCCGCGAAGGAGATGCAGGAAAGTTGTGCACGTGTTGGCGGCCTTAGCAGACGACACGCAGACGACGCTAACATGCTCGTAAGTATTGAAGGTGAATTGCGGGAGGTCTTCGCTGTCGTCGACGGGTCCTATGTCATTTCGCGAGAAAATGACGCTGAAATATACGCGACAGCAGGTAACTTTCTGTGTTTTTTGTTGTGCCTGCTACTTGTAACAGATAGCTAAGCCGTCCGTGTGTGTGCGATCGAGTTATCAGAAAACATTTTTTTTTCAGACGGCGCAACAATGGTGTGTGGGATGTTGGAAAAATACGGGCAGGGCGAATCGCGGACGTGTTTTTCCGGCGCCGGTACCTCTGCCTGCTGCGCAGCAGGCAGATGCTGCTGGTTCGCCGCTGCCTGGACAATTCTGCTGCGGCTACGGGGATGGCGGGGCCCACGCTAAGCAGCGAGGCAGCTTTTAAACTCCTTATAAAAAGCTAAACGAGCGAGGCGGGCTCTCGACGGTAATTTGTTGGCGCCCCCCATATGGGCGTCGGAAAATATGCAGGGCCTTGTAGCGCGCCGAAAGTTCGAACGACTCTCTGGACAGTCTGAAGAGCCTCATGAATTCGAAATTTAAGTAGCAATTGCAACCACTCTTTTACAGTACTTCGGAATTCGGCTGCAATAGGTCCAAACAAGTGAGTTGCGGCAAAGGACAGCACGGAGTCGGTTTGCTGGTATTCACTGTCGTAAGAGTAGAACTACACTATAACAAGGAACTATGTGATGTCCCCGTCGTCGAACATGGCCAACTCCATGGACGACGCAAGTCTCGTTACGCACGAAAGCGGCCGCACACAAAAAACACCCGCGAGAACTGCACCACTGAACACCTCCACGGCGAGCAGACGACAAGAGCTGCCTGACGCGCTCGATTGAAAATTGTCGCACATAAGGTGCGGCGCTGCTGACGCTCTGCACCTGCACCACAGAACTGGTCCTGCACTGCGCTGGCACCAGCGGCACTTTTTCAGGACTGATGCCGTGAACCAGCTCTGAATCATCTTCGACCGCAGCGCGGTGGTACCAAGACCTACGGAACTAGAGACCTGCACACTTGGCACTGCTCCAGCGCGCACCTTCTAGTTTATGCCATGTGCCGCTAGGGAAGGGCAATTACGGGCGGCGTGGCGCTACAATTAACCTGTTGAGCAAGATGGCGTCGATTATTTTACTTTAAGAATGTAATAAATTTGTCATTTGTCTACGTTTTGAGTATTCATCATTCATTCTTTGCCTTAGCAAAGATGCCAGAAAGTCTCACGCATGCATGCGCGCAAACAGAATATTCACCGCTATGATTTAAAGAAATGTCATATTTGCATCGTTCATTACTTTTGTGAAATGCAGACGATGATGATGATCATGACAAACCGGTCAACCGAGCGCCCTCAGCGGCAAAAAAGTTGAAAAGTTGGCGCACGCAGTCCCATAGGACATAGAGTTTCTTACTATGAACTAGAGGGAAAGCTGACGCCCCGCCCATGGGAGTTTGAATGGAGCTTCCTCGAAACCACCTGTTCCGCCATGGGCGCTCTAAGCATCATGGGGCGGAGAGCTACCGACTGCGGAACTACAACTTTTGGCCAAAAAAATAATTAAACAAACGTTGTTCGATAAGTAAGAATGTTATATCATTCAATATCCTGTCTAAGAATCGTAACAAACGAGCAGGAAAGCGTGTAAATGCAAATTTTGCCCAAAATAAGCGATGGCTTTGATGGCTTTGATCTCCTATTGGCCAAGCAGTGCAGACCACAAAAGCCAATACTTGGTGCTTAACAGGCGCTCTTTTAAAAAAAATAAGTTAAAAAAACTTGTCGCTTCAACATTCTAAAAGGTTTTTCAACAGTAATCCGGAAAACAAATTTTATTGGCGTCGCGTGCTGTTGCGTTTTCGCTACTATGGCTTTTGCACACTATACTATTACGCCGAAGTCGTCTGCGCGCGGAACGCGCCGTGGATACGGAATGGGACATCTCAGTAACGCCACTCTGTGTTCATGAAAAAAAAAAAAAACCTGTTCCACACCAAGTAGCTCATCGCCCCATGATGCTTTGCGCGCCCACGGAGGTACAGGTGCAGTGCCGCCAGCTTTCCCTCTAGTTAATAGTAAGAAACTCTATGCCGCCAATTGTGCAGATCTCTAGTTCATTAGGTCTTGGGTGGTAGAAATGGATGGATGGATGGATGGATGGATGGATGGATGGATGGATGGATGGATGGATGGATGGATGGATGGTTGGTTGGTTGGTTGGTTGGTTGGTTGGTTGGTTGGTTGGATGGATGGATGGATGGATGGATGGATGGTTGGTTGGTTGGTTGGTTGGTTGGTTGGTTGGTTGGTTGGTTGGTTGGTTGGTTTGGTTGGTTTGGTTGGTTGGTTGGTTGGTTGGTTGGTTGGTTGGTTGGTTGGTTGGTTGGTTGGTTGGTTGGTTGGTTGGATGGATGGATGGATGGATGGATGGATGGATGGATACGGCTGAACCCTTTAAATCGGGCGGTGGCTCAAGCCACCTAGCCATGACTTGTGAAATTTTACTCGTCTTGATTTTAGCCACCAATCAGATAACCTTCGCCTGATTATTTCTACACGCTTAAAATCTACTTTCCCTTCACGGTCCTTAAACTCCAACGCCTTCGATAAATCAGCCCCGCTGCTTTTCACTGTAGGGTGAAGGCCTTTACAGAAAAGTATCAAGTGTTCAGCCGTTTCCTCCTCCTCCGCACGCAACGGACAACGTGTCTATCGTGTCTCGACTGCCCCCTATGGGAGCGGCGAGGTGTTTATGACCCGAGTTTATTTAAAAACACCCCTGAGGCGTAGTTAAAATCAGTGTCATTATAAATATCACAATTAAAGCAGCGCCACCACCAGAGGGCCGTAAGTTTGTTGTGGATTTTAAAATATTTTCTCTCTTGCGTCATTCTTCCGTGTCCATTTCGCCATGGCGGAGTTAGGAGCATTGGAGACACGCGCTGAGGGCCAAAGTCCCGAAGTTATCACGATATCGGACGATGAGGAAGTACCCGAATTAATCGTAATCGCGTCATTCTTCCGTGTCCCTTTCGCCATGGCGGAGTTCAGAGCATTGGAGACGCGCTGAGGACCAAAGTCCCGAAGTTATCACGATATCGGACGATGAGGAAGTACCCGAATCAACGGTTAGTCACATTTTATGCTCTAGTGATTTGTGCGTCGTTCTTAGCAATCGTCAGGATACGATCGTGCCTGCGTTATTGCAGACTGCGTGTTGCGAGCCTTGGCGGTCGGCGTTGAGTCGGGTCGACGTTCGCAAGCGCTGCATGGCTTGTCATGCAGCGCTTGTTTTGTGCACTCGGTTTGGACTGACGTTACGTACTATTATTTCGGTGACTGGACGCTTCTTAAAAGGACCATCGGCAAGTCCATATTCATATTAAGGTCAAGGCGAAAATATGTTTGCGCGCGTCTCGAAATCTCACGTTAGCCCATGCCGCCGCGTTCGGGTTTGAACCCGGGTTCAAACCCGACCGCGGCGGCTGTCTTATAATAATACCCGTGTTACACGGGCGTTTTCAACGGCAGTTCAGTTGATTAGTCTGCAAAACTCCCGTCCTGGCCTCAAACAACAAAGAGCTTCCCTTACAATTATCATAGATATTTTCTTTGGCAATTTCTACCTTAATATCCTGTATTTTTCCAGTGCCGATTTCGTGAGCATCCCTGTTTTCCACAGAGCTCTGTCTGTTTTTTTAACCTTTTTCTTAACCGATAATTGCTGATTTGCCCCACTACTGCTGTCCAAATATTTGCTTGCCAGTTTTTTTTTTTATAGTTGGCTTTCTCCATTTCGTGTCAAATCGCAACAGATCGGCTGCCCCCTGTGGGAGCGGCGAGGTGTTTATGACCCGAGTTTGTTTAAAACCATCCCTAAGGCGTAATTGAAATCAGTGTCATTATAAATATCACAATTAAAGCAGCGCTACCACCAGAGGGCCGGACGTTTGTGGTGGATTTTAAAATATTTTCTCTGTCGTAATCGCGTCATTCTTCTGTGTCTCTTTAGCCATGGCGGAGTTCGGAAGAATCGAGACACGCGCCGAGGGCAAAAGACCCGAAATAATCACGATATATGAGGAAGTACCCGAATCAACGGTTAGTCACATTTTATGCTCTAGTGATTTGTGCGTCGTTCTTAGCAATCGTCAGGATACGATCGTGTTTGTGTTATTGCAGACTGCGTGTTGCGAGCCTTGGCGGTCGGCGTTCAGTCGGGTCGGCGTTCGCAAGCGATGGCTTCTTGTCATGCGGCGCTTGTTTTGGGCACTCGGTTTGGACTGACGTTACGTACTATTATTTCGGTGACTGGATGCGTCTGAAAAGGGCCATCGGCAAGTCCATATTCATATTAATGTCAAGTCGAAAATATGCGCGCGTTTCGAAATCTCACGTTAGCGCATGCCACCGTGTTCGGGTTTGAACCCGTGGTACTCCGGATCAGTAGCCGAGCGTCCTACTGACCCGGAGTGGCCGGGTTCAAACCCGACCGCGATAGCTGTGTTTCGATGGAGGCGAAACGCTAAGGCGCCCGTGTGCTGTGCGATGTCAGTGCACTTTAAGGGTCCCCAGGTGCAGTGTTGCCGAATCGTGGGAAATTTCCCATATCGAGGGAAAATCAAGCCAGTGAGGGAAGAAGGGATTTTTTTTAATAACCCATTGAAAACGTGGGAAATTTTGTTCTAACCGGTGTTCTATATGTGCTTTCTCGGGAAAATGTGCAGAGATGAAGGGAAAATGCTGTTATGGCGGACTCACTAGAGTCCCGAGAAGTGGCTTGATGTTTCCCTTTAATTTGCTGCCTAGCCTTAAATACAGAGCCCTGGCCCATTCAGGTTCATTCAGGCTTCGAGTGCTGCGTCCTTGGATTTCTTCCATCTATAGTGGCAGCGCTGCGATATACACCTCTCCTTTCACCCCCAAAAAGTAACAACGAACAACGCACATTCCGGAGCATGGCCTCCCGCCCCCTTATTAAAACCTTATTTTCGGTATCGTCGTGGGTTTTGTGTGTATATGTGCTCTTGTATTCTATTTCGATAGTTCCACATCCTTTCCACCTTGGTTCCTTATAAATATGGCTGCGTTCGATCGCCTAATCGTACTGCTACATATTCCCACGTTTACTGCCCCTATGGTCAACCGTAAACAATTTTGGTACGTCTCCTGTTATGATCGGGCTTCTAGCCACGGTTCCCGCGGCTCGTGCAGCGGACGACGACTGGAGACGAGCGGGTCCCGACGGGCGCCTGATCCCCTTATAAGCCAAGATGCTGCGCCGCATGACTTTGGCGCAATGAGGAGAAGCATCGGCGCAGCAGTGCTAGGTCCAGGCAGTACGACCGTCATGAGAACGTCCCGCGAGAGATTCTTCTAGCAGGCGGAAGCATATGCCTTTAGATCAAACCTCCAATCGCAAAAACTAATAACGAAGGGGGAAAACTAAGAACAATCCAGCCCTGTTGTTCATTATTTATGGTCTTTGTATTTTTTATTTTACTCATACTTATATTTATTACCTTAGCTGTATTCACTCTAAAATTACTATATTTTGAAAAAAAAAAAAATGTTTGTCTGAAAAAAATGGGAAATTTTGAGCTGTAAGCTGGGAAATACCAACAGGCCAGTGCGGCAACACTGCCCAGGTGGTCGCTTTCTTCCTTTCTTCTCTCCGTCCCTCCTTTATTCCTTCCCTTACAGCGGGGTTCAGGTGCCCACCGATATGTAGGACAGATACTGTGCCATTTCCTTTCTATTATTAAATTAAGTTGGCTTTTGAGGAAATGAAATGGCGCAGTATCGTCTCATATCTGGGTGGACACCTGAACTGCGCACTAAGGGAAGGGATAAAGGAGGGACTGAGAGAAGAAAGGAAGAAAGAGGTGCCGTAGTGGAGGGCTCCAGAATGGCTCCAGAATAATTTCGACCACCTGGGGATCAATAACGTGCACTGATATCCCATAGCACATGGGCGCCTTAGTGTTTCCCCTCCATCCAAACGCAGGCGTCGTGGTTGGGTTCAAACCCTGGTGCCCCGGATCAGTAGCCCAGCATTCTAACCACTGAGCAACCGCGGCCTTAGCGTTTATCCTCCATTTCCTTTTCCCAAAAACCAATTTTCAATTTTTTTCATGTGTCTACGGTAGCGCCCTGGTCGGGTGTGGTGGTGGGGGTGAAAACTTTAATACACACAGGGGAAGGGGAGTTTAGGACACGCAGGTCCTTGGGCCCCCGCACGGCCCCACTGCACTCAAACGTTCATGTCCCGGAGGCTCATGACGCTGGCAGCCCGGCCTGCAGTGATGGCTTGCTCTACGTTACAGTTGCGATTTCGCTTACTGTAAGGGACTATTGTGAAAAAGGAATATAAAAAGCCACTGCTGCTTTGCTTTGTAACGGATTCAGGGGGTACTGGGGTATCTGGTAGGGACTCTGGTAGATGCCTTAATGCATCTGTGTACAACTCTACTGTACATACATATTGGTATGTGTTATACCATTTTACTTAACTCCTTCTTTGTGCTTGGTGCATGATGGCCTTAGGTGCCCATGTGCCATTAAACCCAACACAACACGCCTTCGCTGCGTCGTGGGTCACTGGTGGGCACATCATTTTTTTATGCTTTGCGGCCGTGAATAATGGGTCCCATCCATGACCCATGGCTTCATTATGTGACACAGTGTTTGAGGCCTCTTTGCACAGCATGTATAAATGGCGTGATGTGCCGGTGACCCATGACACAGTGAACTAAATTAGACAGTTGCGTAAAAAGTTTCTTTACGAATTAAATATCTCTTAAACTGGTTTGAAGAAAAAGTGGAAGCTTTTTAGCGATCACAGGCAGTGGCTGTGCTGCAGGCTCCTTTGGGGTCCTGTGGCCTTACTTTTAGTTGAAAACTCTTCTTGATAATGTTTAATGGATTACAAATGGCCTTGGAAAGATATATTGGATAGGATTTTTAAACTGTTCTCACTATGTGTTTGTTAAAGGGCCACAGAAAGGGGTGTTTTAGCTAGGCTTTAAATTGCTTGCACTATGTAGAGCACAGGGCACCGAGCGTCCATGCTGAGTACAAAACCTCAAAAGCGAGCTAGCGGGAAATTTACAACACATTTTTAAAACTTTCCGCTTTCGCACCTTGCGGCGACGCGCGGTGCCGGGCTTTCGCACGAAAACCTGGCATACGACGTCACGTCTTGCAAATGACGTCAGCAGCTGGCGGTTATCATTGGTTCCCAGCGCCAAATTCTTTTCAGACGTCATGTGCTACCGCGGCCGCCGCCACTCCGCGCGCACTGCAGCTGGCGGAGGTAGGGGAGGGGCGGAGTGAGTGGGGCCGACGGAGGAGCGCCGCTGTTCTGGCGTGCGAGAGGAGAGCGAAAGGCGCGAAGACGCGGAAGTTCAAATTTTGTCTGTATATAACTCAGCTTCCACAAAACGCATTAAAATAATTCTTGCTGGGGGATAATTATGAACCGTCGTCTTTTAACATCCCAGACATATCGCACCTTTATCGAGACCCTTTTTTTCTGGGTCCCTTCAGCACTTAGTGATGAAGTCAAGAGGAAGAAATCGTCTTGGGCAGGGCATGCAATGCGAAGGCAAGATAACTGCTGGTCCTTAAGGGTAACTGTGTGGATTCCAAGAGAAGGCAAGCGTAGCAGGGGGCGGCAGAAGGTTAGGTTGGCGGATGAGATTAAGAAGTTGGGTAGGCAGAGCTGGCAAAGGACAGGGTTGATTGGAGAGACATGGGAGAGGCCTTTGCCTTGCAGTGGGTGCAGTCTGGCTGATGCTGCTGCGGACGATGATGATATGCAGCAGCTTACGAACAGTGTACTGTTTGTAGGATAGCATTGTGTGTTCTTTGATCTGCAGAGGTATGAAATTACACAAGACACTGCGACTGGAATAGGTA
This sequence comes from Amblyomma americanum, assembly GCF_052857255.1. Lineage (NCBI taxonomy): Eukaryota > Metazoa > Arthropoda > Arachnida > Ixodida > Ixodidae > Amblyomma > Amblyomma americanum. The sequence continues at coordinate 413,096,947 of NC_135497.1, forward strand.
TTGGGCTTTATGGCGGGTCTACTTTTCTGCCCCTCGTTCTTCACACTGCACTCTTAAAAGCGCTGTTCCTCTTACTTTTTCATTTTGCATAATATGTTGCATTCTTTTTTTTCGTGAAAGATAAGTGAAGGCAATACCGCTTGCATCGAGATTTCGTTCTACAGCTTCTTTGATTAATTCATGCTTGCTGGTAGCAAAACTGTTGTGTCCATATTATTCTGGTCAAGAAAATGGGAATCTCTCAAAAGCGATAAATTGATGCCAAAGTCATCACCAATTCATGATGGAATGTTGTGTAGCATGCAGGTATGCAGACTAAGCTGTAATAACGCGCACAAGAATTGCTTTATTTCATCAGCACCTTCTTGCTTTTTTTACTTTTTCGCCAGGTTCTCCTCTCTGTCCAGGTAACTTCCCGAATTATGCAGGCTGGAGGTGCTTTGTGTTGATGTATGCTTTGAACCCCACTCTGTATAGAAGGTAAAATGCTTGTTTAGAACACAAAAACTAAATTCTCTGGACTGCACGAGCAAAGTCTATCAATAGCACCTGTCCGAGACAGACAGGCAGACAGACAGAAAAACTTTATTTCGCAAGGGAATTTTAGACCCTGCTGGGTCCCTGGGCCACTGCACTGTCCCGCATTGCATCAAGTAGGTCATGCCGGGAGATGACGTCGGCAGCCCTAGTCATCACAGCAAGCTGTGATGTCAGGTCTGTAGACATGAGCATGACCTCCCGGTCCTCCCAGCTCGAGATGGCATTCTGTCCCTGCGGGGGAGGGTCAGCAGGGCAGCGAAAAGGATGTGGGAAAGTGTGGCGTGAGGGTCACCGCATAGGGAGCATGCAGGGGATGTGCCACGATGGGATAACAGCTGAGGGGATGACAGAGAGCGGCTCTGGAGGTGTCTGAAGAGGATCTGTTGGGAGTGCGTAAGAGAGGGGTGGGGAGGGGGCTAAGTCCGACGGTCCAAGTGGGGTATTTGCGTGAGCTCCGCCAAGGTGTGCGCCCGCTCCCTCGAGAATCCTGGATCGAGACTGTCATGAGCCCGGCAAATCAAACCTCGGGCCAATTTATCAGCAGCCTCGTTTCCAGGGTTCCCAGAGTGAGCCGGCACCCACTGGAGCTCTACCCTACGCGGTAAATTTTGGCAAGGATTGTTTAACAATTGCCAGGCAGGGGTGTGAATCCTGCCCCTGACAAAGCTGGACAGTGCCGTTTTGGAGTCGCTGAAGATGTATTGGGTGTCTGAATGTGCAAGGGCTAGGGCGATGGCGGCCTCCTCTGCCTCCTCGAGCGTAGAGCCCGAGGGAAGACGGTGAGTTAGGGGTGGGGTAAGGTTTTATTGTATGCAACTGCTACCGCTTCATGCGCTGTACATGCGGCGTCTACCCAGATGGCATCGTGGGCTTGCCCATAATACTTATGGATGGCATTAGCGCGAGCTACGCCGCGAGGGTTATGATATTGGTTTCACAATGAGAGTTGTGGGAGGTGTATGGAAGTGTCGATGAATGGCTCTAAGGGTTGACTGGTTAGCTGGTATGTTGATGCGAAGGGAGGATAGTATATGGCGGCCATTGGCGCTCGTGGCAATTCTAAGGTACTGTGTCTTAAGGTGCGCTTCAACTAGTTCCTGAATGTTGTTATGCATGCCTAGTGCAAGGAGTTTGGCTTTGTTAGTGCTACGAGGTAGGTTTAGTACTGCCTTAGTCGCAAGGCGGATCATGGCGTTGACGCGTTCGGTTTCCGTGCGGTTCAGTTTGAGATATGGGGTTGCGTATAGAATGCGGCTATGCGTAAATGCATGCACTACTTACATGTTGTCCGCTTCGTCTAAACCCTTGTTAAGGGAGGACACTCGGCGTAGAAGGTGCTACACGGATTGCGTGGAGGCCTTGAGTCTTTTAAGGGTATGTTCATTTCGTCCAGAATCCTGCAAGTGGAGGCCAGGGATGCGGAGGGCGGGTGTGATGGGGACAGGGGATCCTTGTAAAGTGATTTGAATGGGCGAGTTAACGCCAGATTTTGGCCTAATTAGGAAGAGCGTGGACTTAGCGGGGGAACATTTGAGCCCAATGGATGACGCGTGAGAGGAGACGGTGTCTGCTGCTAACTGAAGAGTGTCCTCAATTTCCCCGTCAGAGCCATGAGTGGTTCATGTGGTAACATCATCAGCGTACAGGGTATGCTTTAGGTGTGGGATTAGAGCCAGTTTGTGAGACAGGCCACATGTGAGCATGCATGGCCACATTGGGGTTGCTCAAACCAGGTGTAATTATTAGATATTGCAAATTCAGTCCAGAGCACTCGGTTTGGGTGTTCTAAACAAACTTTTTGTCCGCTCTGCTTGCTGAATTAAAAATTTCAGCCTTGTTCTTCCTTTGAGCCCTTTTGTGAGTGAAACCTTTGATTACAGTTGTTAATTTAGCTGTTTAACGTGCGTGAGAGCTTTGCTGATGATGGCTCTGATGTCATTGCTATGTCACACAAAGCAATGCCTCCGACCACGCAGCCTAGTTTCGGTACTGCATTAAAATTGTTTCACTCAGTACATTAAAAAACAATTTATTGTTGTGAAGAGAGAGTATATCAAGGAGTAGCATGATCATCTGATCAAAAAGCCCCTGGAATTGCCTTATAAGCAGGCGCTGTACAGCTACAGCCATTTGCAGAATACTACACTGACCTAACATTCCCAGTAAAGTACAAACTGGATTCCAGGTCCACATTGTCATAGTCTTTTCAACTATACCTGGGCTGTCTACCTGTACGATTTGCTGCATGACCCTCCCTTTTTATTAAGGCCTCCCCTTGCCCTTCTTTTTAGTTTTCTAATTTCTGTGTTTTACGGTGTTTAGTATTAGAATCTGAGCTGATGGTTTATTCGGACTCAAAACTGGCAGGTTTGCTTAGGTTTGAGGATACCACTCTGCTATGGCTATCACTGTGCCACCTGATGTGCCAGTGCAGTGTTAGCAGGCCTTGTTCTGAGATGCGACCAGTGCATTGCTGCCTTTAAGCTTAAAAATCTTCTTAGCTGCGTACAATTCATTGAATCTGCAAGCGTAACAATAGTACGCTGTGGACAACATGGATATATCGCCTTCCACAAACAACACGAATGCAAGAGCGGCAGAGCATTGGCCTCTAGGTCCAAGACCACGTTAGAGTGGCGTGCAGGGCACCCGCTGTCGTCAGCCACTGCAACTGCCCTCTGGGCAGCATAGTCGCGGACCCAGCAGCCAGCGCTTCGCAGCTCAGGCCCTTGGACTAGCTCTTACTTTTTCTTGCTCCTCTCAGCACTGCCAGTGTGTTGAAAGCTGTAGAGGTACACCCAGTGCAGCACTTTGGTGGCCGCAAGTGCAGCGTGTGAGATTCACTCCTTCTGTTGGGCTGACCACACTGGCAGTATGCAGAGTCTATGACAGTGCCTTTGTTAGAATTGTTTATCTTAGCTTGCAAGCACATCCTCCATTCCTCTCTGGTAAAGATGCCAGCCATTGGCGGTGTACCATTTCTGGGATTCTTGTGACAGAACAGAGTAGCATGCTAATGGCGCAGAAAGAGTTGAAGGACAAATGCGTAAAGGGACGAGAAGGGTTGTTCTGAAGCCCTCTAATAAATTTTCTAGGTAATTTTTTCTTATGACTTATTAGAAAAATAAGTTGACTGTGCCTGGCTTAAATTTGCTGGCACCTGGCGCTTGGTTTCAACTGAATAAAAGATCTGTAAATAATGCTGTCAAAGCAAAGCCATTGTATTAAATGTACTAAATGTTGCTATATTTTTCAGGAGAACAAGAAACCCATCGACGTTATCTTGGAGGAATTTAAAACGGTAAGCAAATAGCCACAATGGCAGTTATTGTAGCGATTGTAAAAGAGAATGTAAGTAACTTTCTGTGGTGTGTCCTAAATCTTGGCAGTGTTGTAGAAGCTGAGAAATGTGTGGATCTGTGCCAAATGCTAGCAAATGAGCACCAGTTCAAAATACCTTACAACAGTGACTTCTTTGATGTATAATAGCCCAATGATACAGATATTGTGCACACTTGGTTTACCATGTTTTTTATACAAGAAACTTGTGGACAGCTGAGGTTAAGGCAAGTAGCAGCAGAGTAGATACACTTTAGTAGTCTCACTACGACCAGTACTCATTTACGGCTGCTGAAAACAGTGCTCGCTCTTGTTAAGACAGTAGTCCTTATTAGCCCTGCAGCATTTATGGCACAGCACTGACCTGCAGAGGCATAGTGTAGGCCAGTGTTTCTTTGAAAATTTCTATTAAACATTTCCTAGAGCCATTGAGAATGTGCGTGTGTCTGCTTTTAGGTGATAAATATACTGTTTATTGAAGGGCTGACTTCAGTTGAGTAGAGGCAGTAGTGTGACTCAAGGCACTTAACACCCTGTAATGCATAGCATGAAGGAATATTGCTCATGGGGGCTGGCAGCTAAATGGCTAGTTCAGTCTTGCTGACATCTTTAACCATTTAATGTGCTTTGTACACAAGTGTGTTTCGCAGAATTGCAGCTTTTTGTGAGATTTTTGTGCCCTAACCCTGATTTCTTTGTTGCCTTAGACAGTCCTGGAAGCATTCATATTGTAACTGTGGTGTATTTTGTGTTATGTAGCCTGCTCAAAAAATACTATTTCACGAAAATGTGAATTTAGCCGCACGTGCATTTTTAGATTTCTAAGAGAAGGAAATGTCAAAACTCATTCCGTACATTTTAATTTTGAGTTCAGTAAAAAACATGTCGGAATAGGTAATGCATGATGTGCGTTTTTATGCATAAGTGCATGAAACATGAACAAGACAACTTAAGCACTAACAGCAAAATGAGAAGACATAAACAAGGGGAAGTTGTATACTAACACACGTTAATTTAATTTCGAAGGTGCAGAGACTCTCCTTTAGTTGTCTTAACCAACCTTGCATATATTTTTTTCCTAGAGCTAATATGTTTTTTTTTTTTTGAATTTCCGTTTTCTTGTTTGCATTTTATTTGTTCAGGATAATACAGTAGGTATAAAGTGTAATGGCTCAAAAGCAGGTTTGGTATAAGTATCGTGCAAAGTTAATTCCACAGATGGATATTTTCTGGATTAAATGGAGTTTTATAATGTTAGAAGGGCTTGTAGTGCCCCAAACTAAAAAGCAATAGTGACACTGGAAAACAACCAATTGTACACAAATTTTTTTATACAATATCAAAAGAAACATCTAAAATTTTATAGGGTACTTCCATGATATTTTAGCAGTTGTCCTATCTACACAAGTATTCCATGATATATGCTGCTCAAATATAATGGTCAATATTTAATCAGAAAGAAAATGTGAATTTTCAATGAACCAATTAATAACACAAGGTTAGAAATGGACTTGTGCAGTCTGAAAAGCATAGCTTTGAACCCAAATAAATGTTACTGATACTAGTTCCAGCTTATCTTATGCAAGTGAGAGGGTTATCCATTTGTACTTCTGCTATAGTTGGATACAACTCAAGTCTGCAGTGACCACTGAACAGAATTCCTTTGTGACAAAAAGTAGACCGTTGTTTAAGTTTTCTTGTTACCTAAACAAGAAGTTAATCGTGAGACGAAATTATAAGTTCAAGAATTTTGATGTCTCTGGCATGTTTGATAAAGTCAAACATCAAAAAGCTTATTTTGTTCGCTGTTGTGCTTACCCAGCAGAGTGATACAGGATGCTGTGGACCGTGGCCCACTGTTACCGTAATGTGCTGTTTTTTTAGGCTGTATTATACTACAGACCTATTGACTGTATTTTAACTTTTCTTTGTTTTAGCATATTTAGCAGCATGAGCCTATTTGAGGCTTCTAATAATCATGATCAATGCTTGCTATGATTCAGGAAATGACGTGTTATTTGACCTTAGGACTGCTTCGTATTCTAAACTTTGTATAACTTTTGAGCATGCATCTTAATAGAAGCTTCATAAATCTGTTATTTTTTTGCAGCTTATACAGCCGGTGCCTAAGGATAAGGTAAGAAATTTTTTCTGTTTGTGTGTGTGTATGTACAGCTTTTAATGATTGTTGTCTCTGGAAGCATAACAGCTGGCTGATATTTAGGCTTAGGCTGCTTGGTTTTAATGCGAAAGCATTAGATGGCTCGTCGACGCGAAAACCCGGCATCACCTAAATAGTGCTGGTATTACAAAACTCGCAGTTAGTTGAAACGGTGTGACGCCATCAGAGGCGGGAAAATACAAAATGTTCATCAGTAATAGTCAGTACTAGTACTTACAAGTGCATATACTACATAGGAATAAAATAGAATTGGAGTAGGATTGGAATGGAATTACAATGCTTTTGCATTTCTTGCATATAAGTTCTTAAGTGCCCCGGTAATTTTATTTGAGTGCCTTTGAAAGCTGGGAGCCATTGGTTTTGTGGTCTGATATGGTTAAGGTGATACATTATCCTACATTCAGTGTACATGCACAGCGAAGTCCTATAAGTGGTTTGTGGTCCATGAAAGCTGCTTGAAAGTTTCCAAGTTCATATGAATTAATACCATATTACTAGAGCCATGTTACAGTGACTTCACATGTAGTTAATCTTCATTATTGGAAAGAAAAGTGGCAGTTTGAATTGAGCTTTGTTGTGAGCTTTGGCAAAAAAGCCATACATATAATATTATTTGTGTCCATTTAGCCACATCAAAGATGGCAAAAAATGTGACTGGAAAGTAGGATGTGAACGTTATGTGGATTTCGGGAGAAGGGTACGCTTCGCTTCAATGTGTATCGTCCCTTGGAATGTTTGTGATCTCCAGTGACATCAACACATGAAGCTTGATAGCTTGGAGAAGTGTTTCATTAGTAACAAGCTTGGCGGATCAGGAGATGAAATCTGGCAGAAAAGCTGAAGGTTTGGAAAATGTCAGTGAAAGTGATGACTGAATGCGGTCGTGGATTGGTATTGCAGTGAGCATCTCAGAATAAGCCTGTTTGGATAACAAATTGAGCATTGTTTTCCCAATTATAATGCATAGTCATATTTTCCATAGATGGTGTGTGCACGTAATATGATGGGTAATTTTTTTATTAATATGTGGATCCAAATTAGGGGTGCGGTTTATCCGGAGTGGTGGGGAATACAAGCCCAATGCAGTAGTAAGCATGTAAACTGGGCAAACCCATTAGTTTAAACATCCATAGTGACAATCATCCGAGAAGTGAAAAAGTTGCACCTGTGCCTTTGCACTTGTTGCATTTGCTTTGACTGCTGCTACCGTGCATGAGCATGTTACGGTTTTGGGACGGTTACAGTGAGTGCTTTATGATGTGAGAAATATTTTTGCACAGACTTGTGCATCTTGTTGTGTAGCGCGTTTGTGGGCAGCGTTCCGAGAACGCTTGTCTTCTGTTTGACGTGCTGCACGTTTGTGGCTCTGACCTCCTGCATACGGGCAGCACTCGGAGCACAATGCTCTGCCTCAGCCGCATAATGTGACTAATGTGCCACTTCGCTGCCTGCATAACTGCTACGGCTGCACAAGATGCCATGTCATGCAGTCATTCCTTGCCTTGTGCTAACTTCGTCATCAGATAAGACAACGAAGTTAGTGCGAGGCACAAGCTATGTGCAAGTGGTTGTCAGGTGATCACGGGACCACATCGTAGTAGTAATCACGTGGCCACATAGGAAATGTTGGATGTCGTGACCATTCAGTGTCCGTTGGATGGGCATGACGACGACTACACAGAGGCTGGGAATCTTGGCTTTTACAGCTAGTGTTGTAAAAGTGCACCTTCTCCTGGTGGCTTCTGGGTTTAAACTGCATTGCACAACTTTTTACTGTAGAGTGGAAGCTATGAGCATGAGCCAGCAGCTTTGAGGCATGTGTGATTGGCTTGTGAGCATGTGAGAACTACGTACCCATGGAAGCCATCACCCACGGTTATTGTATCCACTCTCCTGCAAAAAGTCGAGATGGAGTATAGTGATCCAAGCTCCAGGTGTTAGCTGAATACTCCGCTGCTACATTTAGTTGTTTTTGAGGCAATATTCATTTGTCATTTTTTTTTGTCTTTCCTGGTTGAGGCAGGGCAGACTTGGAACTAAACTCTTCCTATGCTTGCATCACACCCGTTTTAAAAGAACATGGGTCACGTTTAACCAGCACCAGAAAAATCTTCCAAGAATCTTGGCACCCTTATTGCATGAGTCTTTCAGTCTATTGGACACATGCCTGTTGATTAAAGCAAGAAAAATGTCACTTAGTGCAGATGTGGTACACGATCCTATATAAATGCCATTCCTTTGAAGTATTCAGTTCATTACTGTGTTGAAAATTGAGTTCAAGTACATGCAAGAAACTCAAGCAGTTTAGAAGTGGAGACCCCCAAAAGAATATTGATAGGCTGCAAATATAGCTATTGATGCACTTCTCTACATTTAGAAGCAGATTTTTATGTGGAGCAGAATAATAGACATCTTTGGTTGTGATGGAGGAGACAAAGAGGCTATTGCCATTGAATGCGTTGACAAACTAATCACTCACTTTGAATGCATTATCATAAAAAGGTCCGTGACATTGAGAAACTATAGCTCTTTTTTTAAATGTGGAAATGGACTTTTGGCGTGTATGGTTTTCAGAAGTGGTAACATTTGCTTGTGGCAAAATTTTATGTGTTAGGGTAGTAAAAAACGTCTGTAATGCTATGCTGAAGCTTTGTGCAGTGCTTCGTGCTAGCTGATTAGGTTTAGCCTGCCACGAGGCTGTTTCATTTCCACCTTTACTTTGTTTGGTGATATGTTGTTAATTGGAAACATGCAATCAGTGGACATGTGAGCTTTATCTAAAGAGCCTGTTGGGCAAAACGGCAATGGCGCCTTGTTTATCTGCTGCCAACAGGTGACGACAGTGCTCCTTCAGGAACAATGAAATATAGCCTGTTACTAGAGTAGAGTTTGTAGTTTTGTTGTGGGCCAGAATGTCTATGCATACAGACATGCTCCCCTCCACCGCATTATCAGGTGCTAAACAAGCTGCTTGTGCCATCAGCAGTGACGAGTTCTGAGGCTGTCTTTTTGGGCAGCACAATGGACTTGAGCTGGTGCTCAGCTTACACCATGCATTATTCACTAGACAGACTTTGTCAAGTATATGCATGGACATGCTTGCTAGTGGCTGGAAGCTTTTCACGTAGCATAAAGTTCAGTTATGGGAAATTGTGCTGCAGGCAAGACTTTACTGTTCTGTTTATAATGGCCGAGAATTCAATGGGCTGCTTTTGGCCCTGAGCAGCCGCAAAGCAATTCTATACAAAAGGCACATTTTGTTTTCTGCCATTTTCTTTTGACTGGAAATACTTCTCGATATGTAATCTGTTTTGTCCATCAAATACTGAACTGATTCTAAATCAGTGCTTCATGCTGTGTACTTGCACATGCCATATTTTTGTGGTGCTTACCCAAAAAGCTCATGTGCAAAACTTTTCTTTTGTGCTGTTTTTTTTTTACAATTTATGCCAGCAGCCATTTCACATGAACAGTAAATAGGCATGAAGTATTCATTTCTGTTAAGGATTTAAAAACTTTGTTTTGCCAGAACCTTGAATCACAATTTGTGACGTTGATAGCCTAAGGCTTTCTGAATTTTAACTAATGGACTTTTAATATACTTTTAATTTATATATTAATGGACAAAGGAACTCTGTAGGCCAGGAGGCATACTTAGTAGTGGCTGCGGATTAATTTTGACTATCTAGGTACTTTAAAGTAGACTGATATCTTCTTATGACTTGTGAAATCCTTGTACCAGATGCAAGTCCAGTACATTGCTTGTCATTGGGGGCTACAGTTCCAGTAAACAGCTAGCAGTGTGAACCATGATGCATCAGTGTTGTCTGTTTTCCAGTAAACAGCTAGCAGTGTGAACCATTAAGTATCAATTTTGTCTGTCTATAACCACAGTGGTGGCCTAGTTGTTTGAGCATCCGCTCGTATGTGGGAGGTGTGGGGTTTGATCCCCACTGCCAGCATGTACCCACCGGCGATACGATAGGTACAAGCTTTCGCTTTCCTCTCGCCTGGGGCTCAACTTCTCTACGGTAAAATGCTTGGAAAATGGGTCTATCACCCCACCTTGTGTAGACAGAAAAAAATTATGGTTGATTTGCGTAGTTAGGTCAAATGCGAATTAGGTGCACTAGAAGTTCGGTTTTCACTTAGTTTCAGTGCCCAGACCAGTGGTCATGGATGGCAGTTGTTCAGATGGCGATAATGGGTTAGTGTCCATATATGCGGAATTGGTCATTCTCTACATTCATGGGTCCCTGGGAGTCTTGCTACCACTCCTGGCGCAGGGGTCAAGTGATGTGCCACAATGGCTAAGTGCAGGGGATGGCCACTTTAAGTGCTAGTGCACTAAAATACCTTGTGCCATGGCATTCTTTAGCCACAGCTGCCTTGCGCCCTTCAAGCTTATAATTATCATCATCAACATTGTGTCTGCAAGTCACCTAAGGCAATGGTACCTCAGCAAAGCACACTTTAGGTTGAAGTCCAGGTACTGCCTTGAGAAGGTGAACGTATGGTGATGGCTACTGCGCTGTTCAGGTGCACTGCATGGCCTTCGGTGATCTACAGCTGCGAAAAGTTTTCGCAGTTCGTAAACTGATTTCAGTCGCCTGAAAGAAGCCCCCACTGAGGCTGGCAAAACTAAAAATCGAAAATTACTGAGGAGGCTAGCCAGCCAAGCTTCATCTCTCGACCAGGTTCACTTTTGTTGTTAAGTTTAGGGCCAGCTTTAAACTGGTGATACGCTGCCAGCTATGTAGTCTTTGCTTTTGAAACCATGGCCATGTTTCTTTGAAGGAACCAGCAGCTGATTTTGAACGATGTCAATTTTTTCAGCACAGTGGGAAGCTTGGCATCCAAAGTGCCTGATCCCACAATGGCTGCAATAGAAATGCTCCAAGGCAATTTTCAGAAAAAATTTGTGGGCAGTGGGCACATTCAGTTTTGTGTATCCCATTGCTGTGAGCAATCGTAAGCTTATGCAGTATCTGTGGGTTAGCAGACAAAATTTAAGATTGGAAGACAAATGTAGTGCCACCTCGAAAAAGTAATCTTGTGTTGAATAATGTGATTACAGTACAGGTACGTGCCTCCAAGACTATTTCTTCACCTTTTTTTTAGCGTTTTACATGCAAAAACTGTGCTGTCATGCTATGAGTGGAGCAGCTGTTTCGCTCGTCAATGCAAATGTAGCATTGCTTTTCGATATGAACTTTTGCATCAGAAGGTGCTGAAGACAGCACAAGTGCTAATAAGGTATAACAAACACTAACAAGACAAAAAAGATGTAACCAAAAATATACTAGGTGTAACAAGAAAAACTGCACTGTATTAAGAATGGCAAAGTTATGGGTAACATGATGTCACACATTGGGCTACGCTAGTGTTGCCAATGTACCACTGGCAGGGACTCCGGAATTATTTTTTGAGTGGGGGGGGGGGAAGACTTCGAGCTTATTTTCTTATTTATTTATTTAATACTCATTTACGTAATGAATTTCATATTTCTATTATTTTATTTTTCATTGTTCAAAGGTTGATGCGAAGTGCCACATTGTGGTGACGACACTCCAACAGTCAGCGTCCAAAAGAAATTGTTTAAGGGGCTCACTCGCGCCCACTAAGAACTGAATGACTCGGCAGCGGCGATAGATACAAGTGCGCTTGGCGATCGTTGAGCTGACTACCTGCAGTTTTTGGCCGCGCTCAATTTAAAGCTGGCAGGAACCTTCGAGATAAAGAACCAAAAGCAACTAGAACAATCTGGAAAAATGTGAAAGCATGTGTACGTGGCCACGATGAATGGAGATAAGTCTGGTCGCATCTCGCATTACAAAACAAAATGATAAAGCCGTGTGCTGGTGTTTTGAGTGCGAACGAACAAACGATGCAAACATTCACGGCAGTATAAAATGAATTGAAATGGGAAGCTTTATAGATGGGAAGCTTTACGCACGAGAAGTGATCAATTGCATTAAAAAAGATTGTGCATAGTTGTTTAAATTCTTCTAATCATGATCATGTACACGGGTCAGACAGCCAACTTCTGTTGGGGCATGACTGGTTTAAGTTACTTATATGCGAAATGCTTTACATCTGGCTAGCGAAGCTAAGTAAGTAGCTGGGCCTTTACTGTGCTTTGCATTTAAATAATCTTAGAACTGAAGTGTTTCAGTTATCAGAAATCTGATCCAAGTGCAAGCAATTGGAAATGGGGGGGGGGGGGGGCACTGCCGTCTCAGGAGAAATGTAAGGGGGGAGGGGCAAACGCCCCCCTTGCCGCCCCTGTTCCGGGGTCCCTGACCAATGATACCACCATAGAATATTGCTTCATCTCATTTTACAATTTTACACGATTTTCAGTGTGCTGAATTAAAATTAGAATTTTTCGTTTAACTGGTAATACTGGCCAAATTTTATCAGTGCAAGTCAAAGTATCATATCAACCATAAACTCTAAACACATTTTTGGCTGGTCCTTTTAAGCATGGACTTAGAAAGTTCGTCCCCATGCACTTGCTTGCATGTTCTGTACCACAAAAAATGGACATTTCTAAACCCGAGTTTGACTCATGGTATACTTTGTAGCTTATGCAGCATAAAATCCAACACGATGCACAGTCCTCTTTTGTGTGCCCCAGACAAAATGACTTGCTTTGTTAATGTTTCCAGATCTGTCATGATGTGACTGGAAGTGTTGCCGCAGATACCAGTTTGCACTGTGGTTATCATGTGCCCACTCGCTACCTGTGTCAGCCTCCCATTGAGAGGATCACCCTTTAGTTAGAATCTGTTTTCTTTAAACACTTTTAATCTCTCTAAATTTCTGGTCCATTAGGTTGTGTGCATTTCAGTGAGGGCTGCGATGAATGTCGTTTTGGTAAAGTTCACATTTAATCATGCTGTGCTTCTTCATTATTCTGTATTGGATAGCCTGATGTTTTTTCTTGGCTGTAAAGAGTTGTATATTAATGCTTTTGCTATTTCTTGGACTTTCTGCTCTTACAAAGCTTTTTATCATTTCCTTGCAGTTCTGTAACAAGCCGAAAATTCTGGCTGAAAAGTGTTTGTTCCTGATGCTAATTGTCCTTGTAATTTCCTTCCATTTCTTCAATACTAGGGGAACACTTTCAACAGGGCTGAGTACCAGGTTTCACCTGTGCTGACAAAAAGGACACAAGAATCCAATAGGGTTATGTTTAAGGTATTTCATAATCATGTCTTGCCTTGCAGAGACTTTGTATCTCAAAAAATAACCATTTCTTTGTTGTTCAAAAGAGTACTGTCAGGCTGGCATCAAACGTAGGCATGAGTTTTGAACAGAGCACAATTTTTCACCTTTTTATTTTCGATCATAATGAGAAACTAGCGTGATTTATGTTTTATTATTGAGGGTTCTGTGAAGTACATATTTAACTACTGTTTTTATAGTGATCTTGCATTTTGCACTTGAGCAGTAATGCATAGAACTGTTTGCATTTGAATCCAGCCTGGTAGTATTTGTGCAGTCACTCATTATGAGTTCCAGTATGGAATTAACATTCAGGCATTAACCACGACAGAAGACTCACGTTCATGTGCTGCCCCATGAGAATGCTGTATTGGTATTCATGGGCCACGACTGCTATGATGGCGATATGCAGTGTGCAGTATTTTTTTCGTTCTCCAAAGGCAGTTAAGACCAAGAGAGCCGCTGCGGTGGCTGAGTGGTTATGGCGCTCGGCTGCTGGCTTGAAAGACGCGGGTTCGATCCCGACCGCGGCGGTCGAATTTCGCCTAGAGGCCCGTGTACTGTGCGATGTCAGTGCACGTTAAAGGACCCCAGGTGGTCGAAATTTCCGGAGCCCTTCACTACGGCGTCTCTCATAGCCTGAGTCGCTTTGGGACGTTAAACCCCCATATAAAACAACAACAAAAAAAGTTAAGACCAAGTAGAGGTATCTTTTTAAATATTGGTTTTGGGAAAAAAAATGTCATTTCGGAAGGGCTAGATCATAATGAAAAACAGCCGTCTGAAATGTTTGCAACTAGGCACCGTGTGCATAGTTTTTTTTTTTACCGGCTGTAAAAGAAAGCGCGCATAATTCAAAATCTACCACTTCACAGTGGTGCTACTTGAGCACCTCAGACGTGATCTCAGTTAGAAAAATCTGTATATCTCGTGTCCCACACCCAGTGTAATTGCAAAGCCCAGCCGGGAGACAGTGCTCTGAAGAGAAGAGAATTTTTCTCTCTGACAGCACATTTTTGGGTGCTCAAGTAGCACCGCTGTAAAGTGATAGATTTTTAATTTTGCAGTGAAAAGCCTATGTAGACGGTACCTTGTTGCAAACATTTCAGCCAGCTGTTTTTCAAGGTGATTTACAATTTTTGTGTTGATGCTTTTTTTCTGAACCCAATATTTAAAAAGTTAGCTAATTAGTTCAACTAATTAGCAAACTTTTGCAGAACGAAAAAAATACTGCTGACTAGTGCATATGGCTCTCAATAGCACTGCGTTACATAGCTCTACATAGTGCCTTATGAGTGGAATTCCTGGATTCTGCACATTTGAGTGATGCAAGATATTTGGGTAGTATCGTATTTGTTAGTTAGCACTAGCCGTTCTGTTTACAAAGTAGTAGCTGGCTGGCATAAAAAATTTAATGCCTTCATACTGTTCATATTTTTAAAAACTTTGAACATTTACTCGCTCCAAAAACATTTTGAAGGTGTTTCCAAGCTAGCAGTTTTTCTTGAGTAGTATACACTTCCTGTGCTCTGAAAGCTAATGCCAAGCTTCAGATAAATTATAATAGTTCATAGCGTGGTGTTTACCTTGTGTTATTCTGAGCTGCAAAAACACCTTATTTTTGATAATGTATTTCTTCATTAGCGGAGTAATTAACAAGCTGTAGGAGTTAAGTCTGAAAAATGTCTTATTTATTGCTTAAACAGGTAGTTTTGTGAATTTTATCCGGTGAAAAAAAAAAAGCTGGTTGTAATTCATTGCAATGTTGTCTTAATATGCAGTTCTTGATTACGTGCGTGCCACATATTAGGCAAGTGGACCGCCTATACATTCTGAAAGGATCAAGTCACTGTTGTGCCAGACAAATCTCCACTACCTGGCCTCTGAAGGGTTCCAGCGTAGTGTGACTGTAATGACCAGACACGTTGAGGCTGATGGCTCAACAGCTTACGTGTACCTGAAAGACCTTGCAGATGAACTGCGCGCTCATCGTGAGAATAAGTCGAAGGAGAACTCGCACAACAGTGCACTGCCTGCTGCTGGGCCAGAAGCTGACTCGCAGGCATCTTCTTTGGGTGTAACTGGACGTTTTAACCAAAGAGGTGCAGCACCAAGGCCCATGTGTCCTGCGTCTTCGTCGAACACCGCTGCTGCAAACAAACCTCCAAGTGCAGAAGCGTCAGGATTGCGAGGCAACCCTTCGGGCCCACAATCTCCTTCTTCAACTGCTGTACAGATGCCGAATTCAAATGCATTGCCTGAATCAAGGATCTCAATTGGAGAGCAACCTGGCATGAGTGGCCTTGCAGGCAGGGTTGGAAACCGCAGGCGTAGCAGTAGACAGGTGGAGAGGGAGGTTGAAGAACAACAATTAAGGAATGGCATTGGCCGTCCAGGGGAGAGCAGCAGTCTGTCACGTCGAGACATTCGGGAACATTCAAAAGCTACAAGAGTACCTTTTGGTGAGTTTACTTAGAACTTTATCTATGATTGTTTTATTTTTTGGTTAGATTGTTCTGAATATTTTTCTGTCGAAAACACCTGCAGTGTAACTTATGTGTTTACAGTGTCTATAAGTCGCGATGTCATCACAATAATTAGGTCCTCCAATGTTGAGGTAAACTTCGGGAGCCTTTTCACTGTTGGTTATATTGGGAAAATGTGTGAAGCTGATAGGTGATGTTGGTGCTGTATGAATAGGAGTGCAGTGTGTGAGGAATATACACATTGCTTAAAAAGTGGGATTTAGTGTAAATGCTTGTCATAAAAACCCACATATAATAGAGACTTGCATATAATACAAGGTGCAGTTTGGGGATAGCAGAAATGGAAAACAGTTTTCATCTGTGTATAATGCGAGTAAAGAACGCAGTCAGTTTGAAGACTCGTTTCGGAAGCTGCAGAAGCAGAGAATCCTCTGATTGGTGTACGCCGGCGCCGGATCCGATACGTGTGTAAAGCATGTAGCAGAGGCACCAAATACCTGGCAGGTACAGATCTGGCCGCTGTGTTCGCGCTTCCTCATGTACCGTGCTGTGCGCATGGGCAGACTGGTTCCGGGCGCACATATTTCGGAAGTGTCTGGAGTCGGAGCTTTAGTGATCGTCATCGTCGGGTGTGCTGCCTTCTGAGAGGCTCTTGTCAGAGATATCTTTCCATAGAAACACATCTTCGGTACCATCGAGCGCATTCGATATCCCACAGCTCTTGAAGCTGCGGCCAATGAGCTCTTTGGGAGTTCTGGCCAAGCATCTGCAATCCAACTGCACAGTGTAGCGGGAGGTGCTTGTTACCAGCAGCAGTAACTGTAGGCTCTCCCTACCTTATCCAGTCCATGTAGCAGTGCTTCACTTGGTGCTGATGCTTTCAGTACCCATGATTACTTTCCTTTTAAAAGCAGCAGAGTACTGGTTTCATGGTTCTGATAACATGCGAGGTGTGATCTTCCCGCTTCCAGTAGAGTGGCTGTCGCGAGGTCAAGTCATTGTAGTGAAGTTGTGCTGAAATTGCTCCGCATTCACTCCTTCAAAACTACTACAACTAATGCAGAAAACTAGACAAGGTTTTGTTAATGTGAACAGTAGCAATTACAGTGAACTATTTCAAGGCGGACTCTGTTAACCTAATTTCTCTGATAAGCTGACATGTTCGAGACATTTGTTTAGTCTCTCACAAAATCCAAGAACTAATGTTTAGTAAATACTGGCCATTAACTTGTGCACACTGGTTAATGTAAACGCATGCCATGCTATATGCCTAGCACTTCATAGCACCAACAGGCCAATTGGATTGCATCATTGTGTTGCATTGTACAATTAAAGATAATGCAACAGAGAGATCTGCACCATAAAACAGCAACCACACTGAGCATGACTTTGGTGCGGTGCGGGCATGTGTAATGCCGGTGCACATACACATTACACACAGAGCCAGTCAGAAGTCCTGTGAGGACATAGTTGCGGCATTCCATACCAGAGCAGTCTGTGTGCAGCCGATCCCATCATGATTTCGGCTTCTTTTGCTGCGTTCGTTAAAAAGTAGTGGTGCTGTGGGCTTAGGCTTTCTTTACTCGCACTCATTTCGCAAAATAAGACGTTAAATTTCCCTGCTTACGGCAAAGCATGGCTTCAGTCACTGGTAGGGCAGTCTGTCTCGCAGACCTTTTTTTGCAGTGCTCCTTCATTTGACCAAGTGTGGCAAAGATTCGTTTGTGTTTTCAGCACGTATTGCTTGATAGCGGAAAATTTGTGTAATTTTTTTCAAACCTACTCAGCCCTGGGAAGGTCATTGCGCTCCTTAATGTACTGGCTTAAATGTATTCATTTTTCATTAATTTTTCACAGTTTGAACCATTTTTAAATACATTAGCCAGAAAGAAGTCCTCCGTTTGTACCACAGTGTAAGAATATATTTAGGTGTTGACACTCTGCCTGACGGTGCAACCAGATCTTGTTTGTTGCTCCTTGCGCTGCTTCTGCATGTGCACAGATGGTGCCACGCGATGTAGGCTTTTCAAGCTGCTGAGCTGTGGTGGCTGTACTGCAAGTGTTGTAGGATTGTTCAGTGCCGCGGCATTTATGCGTGCTTATTTAAGTGCGGCAAGGCACAGAAGGATTGAAACTGCCGTCGGCACAGGCATTTTCCGCTACTTCGTGCTCTACTTGCTGAGACTGCACGAATGGGTGGAACAGCAGCGAGGACGCAGCCCTGTGGTCCTTTGGCGCTCGTCATCGAAATACATTCATTGCAAGGTTTTTTTTTCATCCGCACGACTGCCCAGAGCATGGTTAACTATACTGCCTCAACGTGCAAGCTCTCACATTTGGGCCAACAAGCCTACGCGTACGTTTCAAACATTGCTTGAGCATTTAATGAGCTTATGCTGTGACAAGATGAGGCCCGCAGTGCAGAGAATATGGTTAACTTCAGTGACCTGGGTTTTTTCAATATTAAGGGTGCTTCCAAATTTCGCCTGCATCACAAATACTGCCCCCAAGCCGGGAATCGGTCTCGTGCTCGATATCAGAACGTCTGCGCCGCTATATGCGCGAGTACCGGGAATGAAAGGAAACCTAGGCTACGACGTTTTAGTGGCTAGTGCAGTGCACTTTTAGCTTGTGAAAATGCCCCTGGCATTTCTCCCGCCGAGCTCATCTTTTACACCGAAACCGACGATACCGAGTGGCTGACGATCTCAAGGAAAGACTGGCATGCGCAAGAAGATATACCTGAGGCTGTAAACCGAACTTGGTGAGTGTCAGTTCAGAAGGATTGCAGTGGGCTTGCCAAAATGACTACCGTATTTACTCGAATCTAGGTTGACCTCCTAAAGTCTGAAGCCAACAAAAAAAATATTACCTCGAATGTAGGCCGAACAAAAAAAAAAGCGACAGAGTTCACAAAATGCAAGCAGCATTTACTGAATCTGAATGTGCAGAGATCATTCAGCGTCGTCGTCGGTGTGTTCCTTGTCACTGTCACCGTCAAACAGTGCACCGTCTTCGGTACCGTCAAGCGCATTAGATATGCTGCACTTTTTAAAGGCGCGCACGATCAAAGTACCTGGGATGTCGTCTCACGCTGCAGCTACCCAGCCCGCCAGCTGCAATCCGCCTTTTTCATTTTCCTGTGCTGCCACCTTGCGTACAATGATGGAAGCTCACTGGTAGGGTACTGCGCGCCCAGCCCGGCCGGACTGAGTGCCGCTCCGGAGCACGTTTTGTTGGAATCTGTCGACGATGGCGTGTCCTGGGCAGCACCTAATACCCGGAGAATTTCTAGGATTGACTGATGGCTGGGTGCGAAGTCCGAGGCAGGCTGCAGTGCCCACCGAAGAGCAAATTCTTCAGTATCTCCGATCATCCGGCATGCGATGTGAACACCAGCTGAGCAAGGGCCGCCGCTTCAGAGATGAAGGCTACATTCGAAACATAATGTTCAATGAAATATCCCCGAGTAAGGTTGGCGTTTTCCGCTGTATATGCCTGCCATTCATGAAAGGTGGATACTACATCGTGCACGCCGTAGTACAGAAAACGACTGGGGACAACAGTTTTCACAAGCAATAGTGTTCAAGCGCTGCAGAATAGCTACACGAGCTATAAAAGCACAAGCGTACTCGCAACAAAGCAGCTCTGCTAGCATTTCACTGTATTTTCCCACAGCACACCGCTGCATAGGTTAAACAAGCATGCGCGTCCATAAAGACGAGCGCGAGAGGCGCACATTGATCCATTCTGGCGATACCACGCAGAGGTCTTCATCATGGATATGATTCGAACACACGCATAACGCACCTTCTTCTTCTTATGCCTCTTAAATACATGGCACATAACCACAAGGTGGGGATTGGCCAGGGTGTAGTGGCATAAACAAGGAAATTTCCGTAGGAGATTATGACAAAATTTTAGCACCATGCGTGAATGCTCTTGTAGCTACTTTTTCGTTGCCCGCTCCATCGCGCGTTGAAAGCGGCTCACAGCACTTGCCCATTCGGCCTTCTTGCTTGAGAAAGCAAAAAGCGTCGGAACGAAGTCTAAATGCCGCGGTGACATTTGAGGCCTTCCTGGCCATGAATAAAACCTTTTGTGATAGACTGCACACGCATTTAACTGCAGTACCTCGTCCGTACCTGTCGCAAAGTGATTCCCGCACAGTCTTGACGTGCTTGACGGTGCCCAAGGGCGGCCACGATCGTCGAGCCGGCGAACTGCTTTTATCCACGCTTTGCGTTGAAGGCTGTCCCGGGAAGCGCTCGGAAAGCGAAAAAATCCAAGTTTGCTTCCCTTTACATATTGGGCATTGCAGCCGTATGCAACACATTTCGTAGGTATCGCGAAATGCGTCGCGCTGAATGCCCGACGGCTGCAGCAACGCACCCTGCGTAGGAAGCCGGTTTGTTTACACTTCCACGGCTGGTCTCGAGTGGAGGGCGCGACCCTTCCAATATGTTTCGCGACACCGCCGCCAGGGGATGGGCGCATGCGCAGTCGCGTCGTGAAAAAGGCGGATTGCGATGCACGCTTGATGCGGCCCGTTGCTGTTAGAATGTGGTCTTCGTCAGTCAACCAATTTGTGTAATATTTTCGCAGACAATCCTTGAAAGGTTTCTTAATGCAGCCATCAAGTGGTTGCAACTGGCCCGTCATGCCGCCCGGTATGACAGCGAGGTCCGTGTTCGCTTGGGCGAGCGCAGCCTTCACGTTGTCGGTCAAGTGTCCACGGTAAGAGTCGACAAGGAGCGAGTTCTTTGTCCAAATGGCTCCTGGACGCCGTCGCCACACAATCTTAACCCACTCTTCCACCATCGCACCCATCATCCACCCGTTCTCATATGCCCGCACAATGACATTTCTTGGGAAAATTTCTTGAGCAGGCAGTGTATTCCTTTTAAATATCATATAAGGAGGGAGTTTGTCCATCAGCTGTGCAGCACAGCATCACAGTTGCGCCCTGCTTCTCGTAGCCCGCAGAGCGCACGTTCACGTCCTTGGCACCCGTTTCATTCACGGTGTACGCCACTGGCATATCAAAATACACAGCTGTCTGGTCGGCGCTGCCGATTTGCCCATGGTTGTAGGCTGCCGCTTCTCTTTCGCAGCACATAGCACTGAAAAGCTATCAGCTTTTCTTCAAAATCGCTTGGCAGCTTCTGGGTGATTGAAGTGCGACGTCGGAGGCTGAAGCCGAATCGCTTCATGAATTTCTGAAGCCAGCCCCGGCTGGCTTTGAAATCCTTTGGCGTTAGGCCTCGCTCCCTTGAAAGTTTCCTAGCTTTCGCTTAAAGCACTTATGTTGTCACTGGAAGGGCGGCTGCTCTCTGCGTCCGAATAAAGTCGGCCAAAACTGTCTCCACTTTGTGGTGACGGCCTTTCTTTGGTCCGATAAATGCCATCCTCGTTGCGGCACACGCAAAAAGCCGCTGTCGTTGCCCCCTCCAACAACGGACGTTTTTCTCGTCGACGCCGAAGTCCTGCCCGGCTTGAAGGTTCGACGATGCCTCTGCGGCTATCACAACTTTTCGCCTGAAAGCGGCACTGTAGTGGCATCTCCTGCTTGTTGCCATCGTGATAACACCACGCCGCACACCGATACAGCCGACACGACACAGGTTAAAATGGCGACCTCGCTTGTGTACGGTTGGCTACTGGCACGGCTAGTAGCGGCTGCGATACTGACTTTTGTAGATGGTGCTAGCTATGCACCATATTTAACAGTTTCAATGAAAAACTGGCGCGTTTTTTAAAATCCTTGAATCTAAGCTGACCCTAGAGTTTGGAATATGATTATTTGGAAAAAAACTATCGGCCTAGATTCAAATAAATACGGTATATTGCTCTTAATATTCTGTCCCAAAATGCTCCATCGATCATTCAAAAATCGCACAAATTATGCACCTGCATATTTGTTATAAACATTGCCAGCATATTTTCTACCTTTCATAACACTGTGTTTTGTGGCACCAAAATGCACACTGGGTGCAAACTGCTGGAGGCAGTGAGATGGCTGAATGAAATTATTTGCTGCGCTACCGTGCCGTCTTGTATTTGGTGTGTCTAGGTTGGAGGTTTTTCGGAAAGTAAAGAGTGATACACATAGACTAGGGAGGGTCCAGAGCACCGTTAGTAATGCCAGTTATTTTGGTTTAGGGCGCTCGGCTACTGTGCTGGAGGGCACGGGTTCAGTCCCGGCTGCGGTGACTGCATTTCGATGGAGTCGAAACGCGAAATGCGCTCATGTGCTGTGCGATATCAGTACACATTAAAGAATCCCCGTTGGTCATAATTAATCCGGAGCCATCCACCGTGGCTTCCCTCATATAGCCAATGTGTCGCTTCGGGACTTTAATGCATAATTTACATTTATTAATCATCCACTGGAGCCTGAATAGCCCGTCTCTGTAACAAAAGAATTTAGTGCAAAAAATGGCCTTGTTGAGAGTTATTTCATGTATTCACAAGATTAGGCACAAAACACATTTAGTCGCAGCTTGTTGGGCAGTTTTCGGGTAGCCAGGAGGCCAGACAGTGGCAGCAGTTGTGGCAGTCATTGCATCCGTCTACTTGGATGACGACTACAAAGACTTCTCAGAAACATGCATTTACTCAATGCCGAACTAATAACTACGTAACTGTTGCAAACAGCGCATTTGCCATATCAATGGCTCCCTTTCTTGTCTTCGCGTATCTTTTGATGGCTCGAGCGATAGCCGTCTATGCTCCTTTCGTCCTCTGAGCCCCCCTTCCCTCCTTAAGCTATACATTGGCCTCCGTTGCCAGAATAAAGCGTTCATTCCCGGCCAGCCGTGTCTGCGGCTGTTTGCTCGCGGCTGAGTAGCCGACGATGTAACAGTAACAGACATGGCCGCTCGATTGCAATATCTTATCTGCTCTGGGGGATTACCGTGCGTCACAGTTCCAGACAAGCATGCTCTGAAAGGGCTTTAAAAACGGCATTCGATCCATGGAAGTCTGTGGTTGGGTACAAAGTATGCATTACTCATAATCGAGTTGAGTCGCCTTCCGGACCCGGCTCGCAGGTGTGTCGCAACAACAACCAATATAGCCTCCGGGCGCATAGGCTTTACAACCGTTCATGGGCTTGGAACGTGTCATCACGGGAGCTTGCGCAACAATCACCATGGGCGGTATCAAACCGCAAAATGAAAGCATAGTTGTAGCAGAAGTGTGCATGGTGCCCACTGCAACGCAAAAGCAGAGAACCTAACTTGCACGCTTTGAGGTGCACTCGGACAGCACAAATTATAGCCAGCACAGCCACCCTCAGGTGGTCGAAATTTCCGGAGCCCTCCACTACGGCATCCCTCATAGCCTGAGTCGCTTTGGGACATTAAACCGTGTGCCATCTTTTGCTGTGCCCAGTAACTATGTTTGGGAAGAACATAATTAAGTAAAAGTGGAAAAAAAGCAAGTTATTCTGCTGCTGCTCTCTTGAAAACCTTCTGTTTGAAGATGTTGCACATCGCCTGCTTTGCTCATGCACTTTGATATTCAGTTTGGAGCTCAGAAAACACTTCACTTATGTGAATGTACTTATTCATGCAGCCTAGTTTATATTAATGATAATGCTTTCTCACTTATTTCATTAAAAAATTGTTGTGTCCCCTGTGCTGTGTCCCCTTCTTTCTTTCTGTTCTGTGTCACCAGTGTTCTTTTCTAACGGCCACTTGCCCCTCTTCGCGCGCCGTCGCAAGATGCCCCCCACGGCGGGCCCCCGCGCCCTCTTGTTCTGGGAAGCCACTCCCTCGTGTGGACGCCGCGCCGTCCCCTCTGTCCTTCGGGCGGCAGTTCGGCTTCCGCCTCGGTCGACGCTGGTCGCACCCTCTTTAGTAGTAAATAAACAGTGTGAAATTATCGCGTGTCTTTTGCTGCATTGACAACAACTTCCGGACACGACAGTGGCGACGAGAAAGTGGATTCGACCCGCGCTACGCAACGCTATTAACAAGCCATGGCTACGCGAGGGTTTTCCAACCAAATACCAGAATTCAACGGCTCATCGTGGTCATCGTGGGTTGGACGCCTCCAGTTCTACTTTGAAGCTAACAACATCACAGACCCAGCCTTGAAGAGGGCCAACCTGCTGATGCTGTGCGGGGAGCAGACCTACGACACTGTCTGCGCCCTTATTCAGCCAAGCACACCAGCGGCAGTGTCTTACGACGACATCGTAGCAGCACTGCAAAAGCACTACGACCCAAGGCCATCCGAGGTCTACAGCCGGGCTCGCTTCCAACGAAGAGATCAACTGGAAGGAGAAACTGTGAGCGCCTACATAGCAGCGCTCAAGAAGCTTGCTGCCCACTGCAATTTTGGCACGCTGACCACAACAGCCACCGGGCAGGAAAGAGACGCAGCTTCTTCTGCTGACACCACCATGCTTCCCTTGGACGTGATGTTACGTGACAGGTTTGTGTGCGGACTGAGTGACGAGTCACTGCAGCAGCGCATGTTCGCTGAGAAGGATCTCACGTTCAACAAAGCTTACGACATCGCCGTACGAGCGGAGAGCGCTGGTCACCAGCAGAGAGAGATTCGCCGGAACACCGAGCTGCTACACCAAACAAGCAACCAGGTACGCAAAACTTCTGTTGTTGCGAAATTTCTAAAGAAAGCACAACGCTGCTGGCGGTGTGATGACCAACACAGCCCCCAGGAATGCCGATTCCAGTCAGCCACGTGTAATTTTTGCCACAAGCGAGGGCATATCGAGAGAGCTTGCATTAAGAAACGGAAGCTTGTCAAGATAAAGTCGCCTTCCCAGCCTAATCACAGCGTCGACGCCTCAGAGAATACGCCGCCATCTGATGTCCATGGAACAACATCAGCAGCACCATCTGTGTTGTACGACCTGAACACCATGAATCTCGGCACGCGACCGAAGATTTTTACCGAAGTAAGCGTACATGATCAACTGATTAAGTTCGAGGTGGACTCCGGCGCAGCCTGTACTCTGATCAGTGAGGACACATTCCGAACTTCGTGGCCATCTGACGCACCAACCTTGCAACAAGACGACACGCACCTGCGAACGTGGTCAGGACAAAACGTGCCACTATTGGGCTCTGCCAACGTGTGGGTTAATTACAACGGCAAGACCCATACGCTACCTCTGCTTGTTGTGAAGGGCTCAGGATCAAGCCTCCTAGGTAGAAACTGGTTTGCTTCATTAGGAGTGACCATATGCGGCATACACCAGACGCCGAGCCAGGATGTGGTTGAGCAACTACAAGAGAAATACGAAATAGTATTCTCGGAAGAAATTCCAGGAAACGAAGGGCCCCCAGTCACACTGGAGTTGTTGGGCAATGCGCAACCAAAGTTTTTGAAGGCCAGGCCGGTGCCGTTTGCTCTCCGAACTTCAGTTGAAAAGGAGTTAGACAAACTGGAGCAGCAAGGTGTCATCGAGCCGACGCAACATTCACAATGGGCCACACCACTTGTGGTAGTTCGCAAGAAGAACGGAACCATACGCCTCTGCGGAGACTACCGGAGCACCGTCAACCTTGCGACTAAAGCATCCTCTTACCCGCTACCGACACCTGAGGAAGTGTTCAGTATATTACGTGGCGCAAGAGTCTTCAGCACATTGGACCTCACCCAGGCGTATCAGCAGCTGAAGGTGAGCGAATCAGCGGCAGAATTACTGTCAGTTAACACACTGAAAGGCTTGTACAAAGTCAAGCGACTGCCTTTCGGCGTAGCTGCAGCCCCGGCCATATTTCAAAAGTTCATGGAGACAGTGCTTCAAGGGATCACAGGAGTTTGCGTCTACCTTGACGATGTCATCATCAGTGGCGCTTCCATTGAAGAGCATGCAGCGCGCCTAGAGCTTGTTTCTCAAAGGATAGCAAGCGCAAATTTGCGCATAAGCAAATCGAAATGCTGTTTTGCGGTGCCAGAAGTGCAATTTCTGGGACACCGAATTGATGCAGCAGGCATCCACCCTACCGAAGACAAAGTGCGAGCAATCACCGAAGCGCGAGCACCAACAAACAAACAGGAGCTACAGGCGTTTCTCGGACTCCTAACGTTCTACGACCGATTCTTGGAGCAAAGAGCTACCGTGGCCAACGACTTGTACCAACTCCTTCGGAAGGATGTGACATGGACATGGTCGCCACGCCATCAACGGTCATTCGACGCCCTGAAAGACCTGCTTCGGAGATGTACAGTCCCCCGCCACTACGACGAAAGGAAGCCTCTGCTTTTGGCTTGCGACGCATCTCCGTACGGAGTCGGCGCAGTTCTGTCGCAGACTGACGACCAAGGAAGGGAAGCCCCTATCGCCTTCGCCTCATGTACGTTGTCGCAAGCAGAGCGCAACTACGCGCAACTTGACAAAGAAGGGCTAGCTGTCGTCTACGCGGCGACACACTTTCGCCAGTACATTGCCGGCTGAAAGGTGACGTTTATAACGGATCACCGACCGCTATTGGGCATTTTGGGACAAAAAAAGCCTATGCCGTCGACGTTGTCTCCACGAATGACCCGTTGGTGCATCAAACTCTCAGCGTACGACTACGATCTGGTCTACCGCAGTGGGAATAAACATCAAAATGCCGATGCGCTGAGCCGCCTGCCACTTGACGCAACTGTTGACGAACCACCTCCACCTGGAGACGTTCTCATGTTCGAAGCGCTGCCAGATCCTCCGCTTACAGCAGGCACAGCTGCAGCATCTATGCAGAAGTGCGCAGCTCTCCGGCTGGTTTACACAGCTGTTCAACAAGGCAACGTGCACAAACTCAAAGGGGACCACTTCGACGCTTACCGCAGGCGAGCTACAGAGTTGAGCACCCATCGCGGCTGCATCATCTTTGGGTCTCGAGTTGTGATTCCGAGAGAACTACGCGCACAAGCCATGTCTCTCATCCACGCTGGCCATAGGGGCATCGTTGCAATGAAAAAGTGTGCCCGAAGCTACATGTGGTGGCCTGGTATTGACCTCGACATCGAAACAGTGGTCCGAGATTGCAAGCCTTGCCAGAGCAGCCGCAGCGCCCCGCCTAAAGCTCCTCTCCCAGAATGGGAAAAACCAGACACACCCTGGCACACCTTGCACATTGATTTTGCAGGACCAATTGAGGGCTGCATCTTCCTCGTGGTCGTAGATGCCTACACCAAGTGGCTTGAGATAAGAGAAATGAAACAGACGACTTCGGCAGCAGTCATTGACAACCTGCGATCACTGTTCGCAACGTTCGGCCTGCCTCGCGAGGTAGTGTCGGACAACGGAACACCGTTTGTGTCTGCGGAGATTCTCAAGTTTTATCGTGACAACGGGATCTCATCAGTCACATCAGCCCCCTACCACCCAGCAACAAACGGACAAGCCGAGCGCTACGTGGCCGAGCTAAAACGCGCCCTTGAAAGAGATAATACAGGGTCGCTGCAGCGCCGCCTTGCGCGCTTTCTCTTCAAGCAGCACACGACGGTTCAGAGCACAGCTGGCCACACCCCAGCGAAAATGATGTTTGAGAGCGAAATGCGAACCCAGCTCACAGCCATCCTCCCCGAGCCCAAAGCGGAAACGTTCCGGGAAGAAAAACCAATTCCGCGCTGCGGATCGCTTCATGAGGGGCAGCGCGTCCTCGCCCGGCAGTTTCTCAAAAAGCCACGCTGAAAGGAAGCTACGATTGTAAAACGCATAGGCCTGCGCTCTTGGCTCGTCAACATACATGGAACAGTAGCACGCCGACACCTCAACCAGCTGCGTGGATTTACAACGCCTGCTGACAGCGGTCCGGCATCCGAGAAAACACGAGCACCGTCTAACCACATAGCCTGGCACCTCTCCCCGGAGGAAAAGACTTCGCCCAGGGCAGACCTAGAAGACACAGCGACTAACAGCCAGCCTACAAGTGCTTCTCCCCCGAGCGCACAAAGCCAGCGCGCCTCCACGCGTCCGCACAGACCCCCTGCACGCTACCAGGCAACTTTCTAAGGGGGAAGGAAGTGTTGTGTCCCCTGTGCTGTGTCCCCTTCTTTCTTTCTGTTCTGTGTCACCAGTGTTCTTTTCTAACGGCCACTTGCCCCTCTTCGCGCGCCGTCGCAAGATGCCCCCCACGGCGGGCCCCCACGCCCTCTTGTTCTGGGAAGCCACTCCCTCGTGTGGACGCCGCGTCGTCCCCTCTGTCCTTCGGGCGGCAGTTCGGCTTCCGCCTCGGTCGACGCTGGTCGCACCCTCTTTAGTAGTAAATAAACAGTGTGAAATTATCGCGTGTCTTTTGCTGCATTGACAACAACTTCCGGACACGACAAAAATCAATTACCCAAGGCACCTGAACCACCAGAGCCCCTCGCCACTTGTTGAGAGACAAAGCTAGAAGCTGTTGAGAAGTGTGGACAGCACCTTTCTTAAGAAAAATTTGTTAAAGGAACACTGGGGTCAATTGTATGCAACTTTTTTGTTTTCAGTTAAAAATTGATTCTGTGGCCCTTTCTGGCTGCGTGTGTCCAGCAGAATAAGACACATCTGTTGCTGAGAAAATTGGATTTAAATATTTTCCTGCCCCTTGATTCAAACTCGGGATGTCAGGACTTTTTGAAGAGGACTCTGTGATTACTGTTTAGGAGTGAATGGCGATGTAGCCTAGCCTCATGGATTCTCGCATAGAAGCTGTTAATGTACCGCAGTTTGACTACAAAAACGGTCAATGGTGGTGGCACATGTATTTCATTTTTTGACCTTTTCTAGTCTATAAAGCTGTCTTTTCAGGGACAGGTGTGTCTTTAACTCTGCACTGCACAAATCTGTCCATACAGACCGTTAAACTTGTCCTCATTATCCCTTTAGCAGTTTTTCAGTAGAAGGAGTGTACTTGATAATGACGGCTGATGTCTTGAAGAATAGTCTACTAGGAGACGTGATCAGGGTGTCTACCGACCGGGAATACCGGGAATTGTCAGGGATTTTTAAGACGCCGGGAAAAGTCGGGGAATTGTCAGGGATATTACTAAAAAGATTGCAGAGTCAGGGAAAATAACATATGCTGGCGCGCTCGTACCAGTAGCGGCAGTCGCTGTCAGGCGCGGATTTGAGTACAGTGAATGGCGGCCGCGGCGCATGATACGTACGCCGTGGCCTCCGCGATCCGCCGCGAGCGCTTGCAGGTACGTGTCACTGATACAAGGTGGTGCGCGCTACCACTCGTAACGCAGAACTAGCTCAGAATCGTACAGCCGTTGTTCATCTATACTTCCAGAGGCGCGTGTATAGCGCAAATAGCACTCCATTCGTTCGTTAGTTTTCGCGTCTCCCCGTGATCACAACTAGTCACGCGCACCTGTCTCTACCGCGTGCATTTCGGTCTTCAGGTTGAAATTTCCTTTGTGTTGTGCTCCTGAACTGAAGATATTTGTGGAAGTGCTCATGTCACTGTCGAAGAAATGCTCCTTCAACCTTGATTGGACAAACCCGGAAATCTCCGCACATGCAACATGGATTAGACCCGTGTCAAATGACCCAAATAGTGCTCGCTGCACCATGTGCTGCAAGAAGTTCTCCCTGAGCAACATGGGTAAGAGGGCGATTACTAGTCATGTTGAGAGTAAGAAGCATCAAGCTGCTATGAAATCTCTGCAAAGCGTTTCCCAGACCCGAGTCGTCTCATTTTTCGAGACTGCGACAAATGCGGGCTCGCCTTCCGCGGTACCAGCGGGCATTTCGTTCGGAGGTTGCAATAGTGGTCGTAGTGCTGCGGCGATGCTTCCAACTACCGCCACAGAAGCACTTAGCCCTTCTCTGATGACGTCAGTGCGTAGCTTCCAATTGAAGAACGAAGTTACAAAGGCCGAGATCATGTGGTGCTTGAACACTATAATGACCCATGGATCTTTTCGATCAGCGGCAGCCTCTGCCTCGCTCTTTCCTTTGATGTTCCCCACTTGTGAGATCGCTACCAAAATGCAACTTGGAAAAGACAAAGTGGGATACACCATTTGTCATGGTATTGGACCATACTTTCAAGAGAAGTTGCTGTCAAGCCTGTCTAGCGTTCCTTATCTGGTGATTGCGTTTAATGAGTCGCTCAACAAAGTCACTCAGAAAGAACAGATGGATGTACTGATCAGGTACTGGGACCAAACTTATGCCACAGTGAAAACGCGCTACCTAACTTCGCGTTTCTTGGGGCACACCTGCGCAGAAGACTTGAGTGTTGCTTTTAGGAAAGCCACAGAAGGCATTAAGCAAATGAAGATTTTACAAGTGTCGATGGACGGGCCAAACGTCAACTTAAAGTTTTTGAGGTCCCTCAAGGAAGAACTTAGAGAAGCTGACAACAGTCACCAGATCCTGGACATTGGGAGCTGTGGACTCCACATTGTCAATGGCGCATTTAAAACAGGCCACTCTGCGACGCACTGGGATCTGGTAGCATTTCTTCGTGGGAGCTATAATCTCTTCAAGTGTGCGCCAGCACGTCGCGCAGACTACACTCGCTACACGGGCAGTGTTGTGTTCCCGTTGAAGTTTTGCCCAGTAAGGTGGCTCGAGAATAGGAAGGTGATCTCGAGAGCGCTTGACATTATTCCGAACTTACTGAAATATGTGGAATGCTCCAAGGAAGCAAAAAAGTCGCCAGCATGCGCTAGCTTCAGCACTGTTGAAAAGGCAGTAGGTGACAGGATGCTGCCTGTGAAATTGGCTTTTATGCTGTCAATTGCTGAAGAACTCGAGCCATTTCTGGCTGAATTTCAGACGGACAAGCCCATGCTGCCGTTCGTTGCTCCTGCTCTGGATCGCCTGTTACGGTCATTGCTTGGTAGAATCATCCGAAAAGAGATCCTCCAAGCTACCAACACGTCCTCCAAGCTGCTTAGGATTGACTTGGAGAACCCAGATAACATGGTTTCTGCTGCTGCATTCGACATTGGGTTTGCTGCGAAAAATGAGTTCCGCAAGATCCCAAAACCGTCGCAACTGACTGTGCTCAGCTTCAAAAAAGACTATTTTCTTCGTGAAGAGGTGTTCACAAAAGGTGATGGAAAGGTCACCTTTGCAATACAAGTTGACCAGAGGTGCAAGCTGCTTGGACCCTGCTAGTGCGTTGTCCCCAGAGGCTGGTGCTAAAAAACTGTGCATGGCACTGGAGGTGCTAACGGAGCACCAGTGGATGACTGGCTTGGAAGCTGAGCGTACCCACCGTTCCTATGTCGAGGTATGCTCATTGAGCTCGGTACAGGTGGCATTGAGGAGCTTTGACAGAAAGGAACAGAGGCTGGATGCGCTCTGGTTTGAGTTGTGTTCACGGGACCATAATGAGCTATTTTTGTTCGTCAAGCTAATTCTTTGCATGTCTCATGGCAATGCAGCTGTGGAACGAGGATTTTCTGTAAACAAAGAATGCCTTGTCGAAAACCTCAAAGAAGAGTCGCTGATTGCACAGAGAGTGGTGTATGATGCAGTTTCAGCTGTTGGAGGGGTTGCCAAAATTGATGTTACAAACACAATGATGCAAATGGTTCGCGGTGCCAACGCCCGATGGAAGGAGGAGTTGCAAAGAAAGAGGCAAGAGAGATTGGATGCATCAGATGCTGAAAGGAAGAAGAAGAGAGTGGCTGCTCTTGTCAAGGAGCTTCAACACAAGAAGCAAAAGCTCATCAGCGATGCACAGTTGCAGGCTTCTCGTCTTGAGGAAGAAATTATCTCCCTGAAACATGCCTGAAACAACTAGTCAATGATATTTTACCTTCTTCAATAGTGGATAAGTGGTTTTATGTACCTGAATAAAATATTTTGCTTTGAGTGCAATGCCTACCTGTGCAATATATTGCGTTTTTATAGCAGTGGTCTAAATTATTTTCCAGGACGTGGGTCAGGGAATTTTATGGAAATGGTCAGGGAAAACCTGGAAAAGTCAGGGAATTTGAAAATAAGAATTTGGTAGACACCATGGTGATGTACTTGAAGGCCAATTTCACTTTTATTTAGAGTGTTAGAAATTGAGAACTGTCTAAGAAATTCCTACTGAAAGACATCGTACTCCAATTCGGTGTGCAAGGAATGATCACCACTGTGCCAGTGGACTTGTTTCTAAAAAAGTGCGTGCAAAGCTTGGGGTTGCCTAGAACACCAGCTATCAATATTTTCTTCTCAACAATTCCTGGAAATGGTTCTCTTATGCTGTCCCTCTTTTAGCCTCCAGATAGGTTTTTAAATAGATACTGTTCATAGGGAGTTAACATTTTCTTGAACATTTCCTTGCGCAGTTCACTTACCTTTTCTTGCTGGTGACTCGCTTTTATTGTTGAGTGTGCAGCATTAATGTTCAGATGAATAAGAACTGCTGTAGAGCCAGATGAACCGTTTATCCTACTAAGGTTGCCATGTCACTTCGTCTTCATCCTGTTTTACCACCTTTTCCTCAACATTCTTAGCCTGTCTGTTGGAATATTCATGTTTTCCTTCAGTCTTTTGAGCTTGTTATTTGAATCGTTACAGGGGTTGTGCCCTCTCTGTGTCTATGTGTTGCCAATCATAGCATTTCTTTTTTCATCCCTGCAGGAGTTATGCCGGAGCATTAGGCAACTTCGTGAAGAGGAGGTGGATTTTAATGAGGATGATGAGGATAGTGCTTACATCCAGGAAGACCGATTAACAAAGAGGGCCTGGAACGTTTGGCGGAAATTATGCAAACTGGAAGGCAGGCACCCGAACACAGGATGTGAGCAATACAAAAAGTTCCATTTCACAGGTAGGTTATACCTGCTAGTGCTAAAAGCAGCTGAAGCTGACCTATCTGTATGCCATTGTTACCTTGCAGTTCTCATGCCCATGCACTTCACCTCTGGGCTGGCGAAGGGAAGGCTGAATGATTTGTATCAAGGCTAGTACTTAGGGTTGTTAATGCATCCAGATAGCTTTCTTTCAAGTCGTTTTGAATGTAATCAATCATAAAATGGCATAAGAAAAATTATTAACACACAGACTGGAGGCTGTCCATTAGTGTCATTAATGCACAGCTTGAAGTGTGCAGCTTGTCTTTATGACTTCTACAATGGTAGGTGTTACTGGCACCTCTGCCATGCTCTTGTATTGTTTGCGAGAGCAATGACTGGCTGCTCAAAGCTATTACGTGATGTTTCTTTTTGGTGAGAATTTTATCCCTGTGGGTTGCGCAGCCAGTCAGCCTTTTGGAGTCGCATGATCCTGGCATGATGCATTTAAGCCATGTCCCACGTGGTCATTTAAGTGAGCACTCAAATGTGGTGAACGGGTGCCCAGTAAGGTTCAGATGCTTCACAAATACTGTGGTCATTATTGCTATGATTTTGCAATGGCCTTTCGTAGAACTTGATGGCACAAGTGCCTTGTAGGTTTGAATTGAATTGAATTGGCTGTTGGGAAAGGAGATAGCGCAGTATCTGTCTCACATATTGGCAGACACCTGAACCGCACCGTATAAGGGAAGGGATTAATTCAGACTTTTGGGCTTGTCGACTGTGTATGTGATGCACTGGGCTTGAATCTCTCGTTTTTATGTATAAGCTTGTGCCACCTGCACAGACAGACTCCATCGTCAGATTTTTTTTTCTCTTGCTTTCATATTATATATAAGGCAGCTCTGGGTTTTTTTTCGACGTTACTATATCCTAAAAAAAATTTACTGTAGGCTTCCCATTGAAAAGTTAGGTGGTCATGTGGGCGTTTCATTCCAGTTCAAATCAATTTTGAAAAGTTTACAGTGTCAGTTGAGTATGTTCTATTTATTTTTTCTTCCCTGCTTGCCTCGAGCGCGACGTGCAGACGCTGCACAAATAGTAGAGACCTTTAGCATAGCGTGTACCCTCACCGGAACCATGTGCTGCTACTCTACATGCACAGATGGTCTTGACGTGGCAAGTATGCCTACTGCTGGCCAACACTTGGCACCATCTGACACCTTCAGGGTAGTCAGAGCATGTGCAGTGGTGGCACATGGTACACAGTAAGTGGTAGTGGTGGTGGTATGCACAATGTTAAAAAAAAAAGTCTGTAACATCATACAGAGCCGTTAGGTTCGTGGTAGCAACAAAAGCTCGTGTTAACCAATGGCCACACAGAACAGGTCGTCTCAGATAGATTTTTTTTTTCTACATTGAATGTGTGGGAAACCAGCCAAATGTTCTTACATATTTAATCATATCTGAGAATTTGTCCCTACTCAGTTTGTCTTAACAGGAGTCTGCTGTATAGGACAAGAACGTTGCACTTGAGAATCTATTGGCATTTTGCTGTGACTCTTCTCCTGCTGATAGAGATGTAAAATTTCAGGAAATTTTGAAATGTAGGAAAAAAGACGTTTTTTCTTGATTTTTTAGAAAACTATGAAACTTTGGGAAAAAGTGAGACTGCACAGTTTCATTAAGCACATTTATCTTGTAACTTAGAAATAAATTAAGAGTTATATTCTTGCACCAGAACAAAGGTGCTGCAAAGGCTTTCCAGGAAAAGATAGTAACGTATTGCATATTGCACAATCGATGCAAAGGATTGCGTTAGTGTGACTCATCACATGCTGGGTAGGGAAACACTTGTTCATGCACCTTTTCCCATGTTGAGGTTTGAGTGCATGTACGCAAGCTTTTGCATGCGCTCTCCCACAAGCCTGTTGTGCAGCTTCATGCACATGTTACTGAACTGCAACCAGTTTCATTCTCATGACGCAGATAAAGGTGGAACCTGGAGTAGCCGACATGCAACTCATGTCAGCAAATGGTTGCTACAAAGATCTTGCCACTATGTGGACTGCTCCAGATGCTTAACAGACTCCTAAATAGCTCCTTTAAACCAGCTTTTAGTCTGTAGTGAGCTGATACTGTATAGCAAACTGCAGTTGGAAATTTTGACTTTCTTTTTATTCATTCAGGCAGTGAAAAAAAAGAATTTTTTTTTTCCTTCAGTTTTTCAGTTTTTTCATACACTTATGCTTCTACTCCTGCAGCACTGGAAAATGTTCACAATGGGCTGCATACCAGTGGTGTGAGTGAAGATGCCTCTAGTTAAGGTGTCTTGCTTTTCCTTGCTTTTCTAGCAAAGCTGAAAGTGAAAAATCCAACGTGTGTGTAAGGCCTCCACCTTTGATGGAGCGCCAGCGTCGGAGGCCTTGCGCAGCTGCTTCATCAGCGCACTGAACCAGCACCCTCCCCTTCCCGCACGCAGCTGCCGATAGTGGCTGACGATAAGATCTTGCATGTGGTTGCCTCTGAGGAGGCGTTGCCTCAAGTGCTTTCACTCGACCTACATGGTTTAACTACTTTAAAACCCTGCCATTTTTTTGTCCTTTAGGAACAATCTACCCTGCAATCAATGCTGAAGTGGAGAGGCTGGTCAACAACAGAATCTTTCCAGATTTTACTGATATTCGCAATCTGGTGAAGCGAGCAAATGAGCAAGAGGACTTGGGGCTTGACAGAAAGGAGACTGAAACCATTGGTAAGGTAGCCCAAGTCGGAACTGAGAGTAAATAAGGGCTAGGGGCTGCCCGTACATCAAGTTCTTACTTTCATTATAGCTTATATACTTGATGCTTTCAGTGATTTACCTTTAGTCTGTGCTGATTAATGTCTTTGGAATGCAAAATTTGCATCTACTCTACCAGATGCTTACTTGAAGTGCTTAACCATTTTTTTTTAATATGGGTCCCCGAGCTCTACGCCTCTTTGGGCTATGTTATGAATGCTTAGTGTAAGTGTGTTTATACTATCCCGTTCTGGTGCAAATTAATATCCGAAAGGAGTAAAATGATAAATTTTTCAGATTTTATTGAGGGGCATGCCAAGGTCGTACAGAAAAAATTCTTATTCTCCCAGATGCTTAATGACATAATTTCTGTTGAGACGTTGTATCTCCATACCATGACTCAACACTAGTTTTTGGGTCTCAGTGGTACTGCTTTGGCTCATAACCTGTCATAAGAACTTAAGCAGACAAATCAGCACATTTTGTACATTTTAAAGCACTCATCCTTGCAAAACAGCCAATGGAAAAATCCATGCTGACCAGGGCCGTACCACAGCTACCCTAAAACACAAAGGTGTCCATCCTAGAGACAATTTTTTTGCAACCACTTTGCATGACTGGCATCAAATGGTTCTAAGGAAGATTTTGCGTGTTCCGGCACTTCTTTATAATGTCCAAATTTGTGCACATGGCTCCTTGCTACAGGGAATTTAGAGCGTTCAGGTTGTGTGTACAAAAGGGCACACAGTACCTGAAGGGGATATTTGTGACTTTTCTGTGCATAGCTGCTTCCTGTTTTTATTGTCCTTTTTACACTTGATTTTTCTCTTGCCGTTTTTTACTGCCCTTTGAATGGCTGTTTGCTTTGCCAAGCTGCCTCTTTTTTGAGCAGATTTTTAAGCATAGTCTGCCATACACAGGGTGATAAAAATTAAGCTTTCCAGGTTTCTTGAAATTAGGCACTGAGTGGTATGTGAAACCCACCTCTGCACTTAAGTTATAGGCCATCTAAAGTGGTCATAGTCAGGCTCCTAATTAACTAAAATATATTAACTTTTTAACCGCTGTCACTAGCATTGATGTTTATAATGGAAACATAGAGGCGGTTGCATTTCTAGACTAGTGCACAGTTTGGTAGAATTTTTCTATAGCACATGTGTTCCAAGATATTCATCCCCAAAGTTTCCACTGATTTCACATAATTACGCATGCAGGGCGGTGGCAGTCAGTGAAACTCCTCCGTAGTGTGACAGAGCTGTTGCTTCAGGTGTGCCTTCCATTTCGATGGCCTAAAGTGAAAGGGAAACATCAACTACACCGGTCGCTTTACACCTTTGGAGGCAAAAGACCACGCCCCGCCAGGAGGAGTTTCAAGTAGGCCTGCGCGAATATATGATAATTTTGAATATTCGATCGAATAGTAAAGTATTTGATATTGGAATCAAACCGAATGTTTGGTATTCGAAATCTCAAGGTATTCGTTCCTTGTGAATAACGTTTCCATAACCTTTGCTTCGTACTCTGAGATCGCAATGTGGCAGGCGTGCAACCAAGCCTTCGACTGCCTGCACTCCCGTGCGTATGCCGGAGCCGGTCTGCGCATGCTCGCAGCAACAGACGCGAGCAGGCTGAAGTGCAGTGCCAAGATCTGCACCTGCCAGGTGCCTGCGGTCGCTCTACCCCCGGTGCGCATGTGCCGTACGCGGTATTGCGGCGTGCGTCAACAGAGAGATTTAGTGTAGTGCGATCAACTTCCGTGCGACGCTAGTGTGCACACGCTGATCGGTCCCGACGGGGCAGGTGTAAGCAGCTGGCCGATGCCTGGCATCTTGTGGCGTTCTCAGGGTGATCGGCTCGTGCGCAGTGGTTCCCTGCGAAATCGGATCGCCGTAGCATCCGTGGATTGCGCTATGCCAAATTTATGTAATTAGAGCATGTGTGGTTCTCATTATTTCCGCGGAACGAGTTTGAGCAGACCGCAGATGCCGCAGCCGCCCTTTGCCACTTGAAATTCGCGAATCAAGCACGACGGCGCAAGCACTAGAGGAAGCTAGCACGACGCACATTGTGACCGGGGCCCCTCTCTGATGCCTGATGTGGGGTGGCACTGGGCACACATAGTGTGCACCTAGGAGGCACAGGCGTGTGCACAAGGGTGGGAGGAAGCGACTGCCCCACCTAATCATTTAATGGGGGTGCCAAGTTTCCTTCATACCTTTCCTCTGTTGGACCTGTTTGGCCATTGTTTAAAGTGCAGGGTTATGGCCGTGCAGGATTTCTGACGATACCACAAAAATCTACTGCTCAATAATATTTTGTGCATGTTGCAATACCATCATATCTAAACAAATGTTTTATAACCATTTGTGATCTGGGGGGAGTGCGTGGGAGAGTGAGGGTGGGGGGAGCGCTGCCATGAAACTTGTCTCCCTCTAATGAAGGTGTTTATGGAGTCATTGCCATAAAGGGGTTGGGACATCAAATTTTGAGGCTATAGTAAGCTTGTTATGGGCTTTCTTTGTATGTAAGGTCACGCACGGCAAAGTATTGGATGCAACAAACGCTTAAAATATATTTTAATTGAGCTGCAAAGAGTCCCGAAGTGCTCTTTCTTACAATGGAGGCCCATTGCTAGCGCTATAGGTGGTGACGTAGAGCCCTGGGAACGATATCAGTGAACAGCAGTAACATCACAGCACAGTAACATGACGTGAACGGCGACGCGCGACATCGGCGAGGCGCTGCTTGGGCGACTCAGTGGTCGGTGTGCTGATCGGCATATATGCCATTGCTGATGCACCAGCCGACACCTTATATCGGTGGCCAAGCGAACCCTTCACGTCTATGAGACGATGGCTCTCTTGTTTGCACCTTCTCCATAATACGAATAAGCGAAGCGAGCGACTACATTTCATATGTTCACTCTTTGGCTCACCTGCAATACGAATATAGGCCTAGCGAGTCCGCCGGGTTCGTATGTGCAACATCGGCGATTGTGGAGAGCGAGTTCACAAGTTTTAGTGGATACATATGGTCATCGATCGTACTTTTGACAAAAGTGACCTTAAATAGAGGATGGTTTACATCTTAGGACGCAAATACTTCAAGCGGGAAGCGCTGCTGCTAGGCGGTGTGACCCATGTGTCGACCAATGCTGCAGACGCTCGCGGCGGCAGGTATACAGACGTCAGCGTCTCTTGAAGGCAACAAATTAAATCATTTTGTTTATCTCAAATGAGTGGCGAACATACCTCTAGATAAACCAATTTAAATTCAATTACTGAACACATTGGAAAAAGCAAAAAGCAGTTACAACGAGTCTGACATGCCGGTCCTACACATTGTCAACAACATGGCTATGAAGTATTCCCCAGGCTGGTGCTCGCATTTTTCGGCGATTCTTGCAAAGTTATCGCACTGCGCAAACAGGTAAACCCGCAACCAGCGCAAAAGAGATGAGCTTGCTTAGCCTAAGTGGAACGTAGCTTGCAATTCCTGCCGAACTAATGCACAATTGCTGCCTGTATACAGATGCAGATATGTAAACAAAAGAAGTAGCGCCGAGATGCAGTCGTCATCATGGGCGCATTCCTGGAGGAGTTATGTACCCGTGCGGTAAATGCTGAATTCTGTACAATTGTCTGGAAGCATTCATTTAGCGAATACATGGACTGTACGTTTGCTAAACAAGCAGCAGATATTGTGATCAGCAGCCACGGGACCCTTAGCAGTCTCACAGCGCGGCTGCACGGGCGGCGCGAAGTGAAGACAGAGACGGGTATTGGTTGGTAGGAAAAGTGAGGCATCGGGTCGCTGTAATGTGACCAGGGTCAGCTACGGGCCACCGACACAGATGTCCGGCGAGCATCGGTGTCGGAGTGGCAAAGCGAAATGGAACGCTGAAACCGCGTTGGCGTACGCAGTATGGCGACTAAGATCGGCCGAAGTGAGCCGCTTGGTTTCAGGGCTCAGTGTCGTGCCTCACTCGCTTGGCTTTTCTTAGCATATCGCAGTACCTGGCAAGTTCGCGGGCACATGATTTCGAATGGCGCTGCTATGCGCAGCACGTGTACGGGAGCAGACGACGCAGAAATACGTGCGTCACAATTTTTGGGGCCCATCTGACCAGGGTTGCTGCTCTTCCCTGACAGTGACGTCGCAGCACACCCCGGCGCTCAGAAACCGAAACCGAAATCGCTCAGTATAAATAATGCGATAAAAAATTATTTACTGCACTCATATGAATTGCGCAGTGTGTATCACGCGTTCTGGGGAAATACGCAACTTTTGAAATAAAGAACACGCCAACCGAAAGTTTGGTGTCTCAACCCCTGAATTTCCGGTGGGCCGTTTTGCAGGATGTCGACACAGCTTCAGTGGGTGTGATGAAGTTCAATGCATTCTCTCTTTTTTTCAGGTAGTGGTCTTGTGTGTTCAAAAAATTGTGCAATTGTGTGCCTGAAGTATTCAAAATATTCGCTTAGAACCAAAAAACCGCTATTTGCACGTGCCTAGTTTCGAAACAGTCGTCACCGCCTTGGATGCACAATTGCGTGGATTGAGCTGAAAATTTAATGAAAATATCTTGCAACACACATTGGCTGAGATAATTCTACCAAATGGAGTTGTGCACGTATACTACTGCCTCTTAGTCTTCAGTGTAAACATGCCTGCTTACTGCAGTCACTAAAAAGTTTATCGGCTTTAGTTAATTTAGTGCCTGACAGTGACAGTTACTGTCTCGCTTTGTGTCCCCTTGGCTGCATAACTTTGTGCGAATGTGGATTTTGTATACCTCTCAGTGCCTAATTTTAAGGAATCTGTAAAGCGTAATTTTGATCACATTGCATTTTTAGTGCAAGGTATTAATGTGAAAGCAAGATAACCGCTAGTCCTCAAGGGTAACGGAGTTGATTCCAAGAGGAGGCAAGTGTAGCAGTGGTCGGCAGAAAGTTAGGTGGGCGGGTGAGATTAAGAAGTTTGTGGGGATACGGTGGCCGCAGCTGGCAAAGGGCAGGGTTAATTGGAGAGACATGGGAGAGGCCTTTGCTCTGCAGTGGGTGTAGTAAGGCTGGTGATGATGGTGATGATGATGATTGATTAAAGGGCAACCAACGAAATACATATGTTCGTCTAGTTTTGTTCAGAGAAAATGCAAGCAACTTATGTCATCTGAGTCTTGCCTTAATGAAATTTGACTGATTTATGGAGAAATTTTTTGTGGAAATGCTTGCTGTGGAGAGCACAAAAACCAGTGGCAGATTACACCTCTTTGAACAAATTAATGCTCTAATATAAAAACCAACATGTTCACACAAGTTGGTTGAGTTCCTTATCATGACGAATGCATTGAGTGCACGAGCTGTGGCTTGTGGAGTTGAGCACCTATGTATTACATTGGTTGATGTTAATTTGCTGATGGCATTTCATTGTCGCAGGTACTTCTGTACTGTCGAAATCTTTTTTGTGCGGCTGCTCTGTTCATGTGTACACCTCCACTGTCAACAGACAGAAACAATCTGCATGGCACAATTTACTGCCACTACCACATTCAGCGCTTGGGGGACAATGGACATTATGCCGCTGCTGGCTTGTATTTGAGTGCTTATACGCCGTGCGCAGCACCTATAGGGGCGCCACTGAAAGCCTCCTAGTGGCAGCTGTTGGAGCGGTAGGCGGGCCGCTCGCCGCGTCTTCCTGCTGCCGCTGCAAGCTTGGCCGAGATACGCACGTGTCTTTTGCTGCCCGTGGGCGTCCCGCACAATTAATGTTGCGGTGAAAAAACATGCACAAGGCGATTACACTGCATGAGAGTGGAGCTGTAGCTCATGTTACATCTCACAGGAACAATAGTGCTTGCTGCAGGCGAGCGTCGCCAAGCCTTGCTAGATGAGGAGGAGATCATAGTATGCCGCCTCTGCTGACAAGCATTCACACAATGCGAAATCTTTCTCATTTGTTTATCATGTGAAGCATTTTACCCATTTACAGTCGAACCCACATATAACGGCCCCACTTAAGACGAACTTTCGCTTATAATGAACGAGACCTGCGCAACCGTCAAAATACACATTATTTCAATGGCACAAAATCACACGCATAACGAACGTCATTAAGTCCTGCTGATTGATTACAGCAAACGGACGGCGTAAACCCGGCTCCGCGACGTGAGATAACCTGCCTCCGACCCCCTTGTGTGCCTGGCGCGCAGTATGTTTCCCCTCATGGAGGAAAAAAAACTGTCTTTTCCTCTGTTTCCCCGACCCAAGCCTCATCGCAGGCAAACTGCCCGCCCCGTTTCGTGCCGCTCTCAAGTGAGCTACCCTTTCCCTGCCGATGCGCCTTCCAAGATAGCCCTCCAGGCCCTCCTTGCAACTCACGCTCCCCTCTCCTCACTCTTTTGCAAATCCGTGCGTGGCCTCCACGATCAACCGCGTCACAGCCGGCGCCGATCGCGCAGGCCACGCTTGGTGAAGCAGGCCTTCCGTGAGAGCCAAGAGGTGGCTGCACTGACGCTCACGGATGCCCCTCATTGGTCGAGATCTCCGCTGGCGCTGTGCGTCTGCATCGTTAGCTTGATTGCTGCCTGTGCACGTTGCGCGTCTACCCCACCGCGCGGTTTTGTCACTCTGTGTTGCGGTGCGGACGGTTCGTTGGCTTTGTTCAAATCTCGGGCCCTGGTTGTAATTCAGGATGGCGGATGAGGTCACCGTGCCCATTTTCTTTGTATTCAGCGGTGAAGATGATGAAAGCGGCGTGGGCAGAGGTGACGGCCACTTGTGTGCGGAACTGCTTCTGCAAGGCCGGCTTCGTCAACACAGTGTCTGATGCCGAACCT
Source organism: Amblyomma americanum (assembly GCF_052857255.1). Lineage (NCBI taxonomy): Eukaryota > Metazoa > Arthropoda > Arachnida > Ixodida > Ixodidae > Amblyomma > Amblyomma americanum. The sequence goes on from NC_135497.1 coordinate 413,139,042, forward strand.
GATACTTCGGAAGGTGACCAGCCCGGCGGCGATTTGTGGCAGCGCGTTGTCGACTCCGACATGGGGGTTCATGACATTGGTTGGAATGATTTTATTTCTGTCGATGACGACACCGACACCGCGGAATCGTGTTTGGACGGAGGAGGGCATCGCTTCTGAAGTGCAGGACGAGAGTGACGCGGAGGAATCAGATGAGGATGAAACTTCAGAGCCAGCACCCATAAGCGTGCCTGTAGCAATGGCTACATAGAGAACTACAGACACCTTGTCTATGCCAAGGGCCTCAGCGAAGAGCACGCTTCTGCTTTAAATTAACTGGAAACCTCCCTCATAGGATCTGCGCTTCGAAAGCAGACGTCCATCACGGACTTTTTCGCAAAGAAAAAAATTTTGTGTTTTGACAAGCAACTGTCATTAAAGCTGTGGTCCAGTTACTACGAACTTCAAGATATAACGAACGGGCGCCGCGTGACGCTCATGTTCGTTATAAGCGGGCACGACTGTACACTGAAAGCGTAGATTTCTCATGTGTTGATGCTGTGGCATCGGACTTGTGGTTAACTGACACAGGTGCGGTGTTGTGATAAGGCAGCGATAATAAAGCTGGGAAAAACAAATGCTCTTAATTATTCACAAGCGAAATTAACTTCCCATCTTATCTGATGGTAACTGTGTATTTGTTGCTGAACTAAAATGAAATAAGCCTCGCTTTCACGTGCGCCACTATATGATCGCTTGAAGGAATGTTGACAGATTACATTTTGTGGCTGTGTAGCTTGATAAATGCTATAATAATGTGAAAAAGATAAATATTCATATTATTTACAACAGAGTAACTTTTAATTGTTGCTAGTGAATAGTATGATAAGCCTGATAACAAGGCACAGGAATGGGCTCTTTGACGAAAGAATTCTATTCTATTGTTATGCCATGCGCATATTTCAAGTGCTCGTTCGTTACAGGCGCGGAGCAAATGGATGCTTTTCTCATGGAAAGTGATTGAGATTATACCAGAAAGGCATATCACTGAAACGGTGCATAAGGCAGCGATAATAAAGCTGGGAAAAACAAATGCTCTTAATTATTCACAAGCGAAATTAACTTCCCATCTTATCTGATGGTAACTGTGTATTTGTTGCTGAACTAAAATGAAATAAGCCTCGCTTTCACGTGCGCCACTATATGATCGCTTGAAGGAATGTTGACAGATTACATTTTGTGGCTGTGTAGCTTGATAAATGCTATAATAATGTGAAAAAGATAAATATTCATATTATTTACAACAGAGTAACTTTTAATTGTTGCTAGTGAATAGTATGATAAGCCTGATAACAAGGCACAGGAATGGGCTCTTTGACGAAAGAATTCTATTCTATTGTTATGCCATGCGCATATTTCAAGTGCTCGTTCGTTACAGGCGCGGAGCAAATGGATGCTTTTCTCATGGAAAGTGATTGAGATTATACCAGAAAGGCATATCACTGAAACGGTGCCCAACTCACCAGAGCAAGCCATTTCTTTTTTAATGTTTTCATTTAACGGCGGGTGGGTACATTTGCTTCGCGTGGATTAAGGTGGCTTTCTAGGAGAAAAACCTGATGTGCAGCCTGGAAAGGCTTGTCCAGTCCGGTCCGATCTATTTCATCCCATGAACAAACATAATGAATCGATTCCAGCAAATTACCAAGCAGTAACAAAGCAGACGAAGCTGCGTAAAGTTTGTGAAACTAAGCATAGTGCGTAAAACACATGCGGGCAGCATGAGAATGTACGACGTCTGTAGGCACCATAGCTCCGAAGTTCAGGCTTTCTGGACCACCATGACGTCATACGACAAAGTTTTCACAAGCGCTCACAAATGCGAGTGCAATAACACAGCCGCTCAATCTGGAGGGGCCGAATCTGGAGGGGAAAAACGTATTATCTAGAAAAATGTATAATCCAAACCGTCTGATTTTGAGAAATGTAACTGTTGAATAAGGTAAAAAGACATTTATTGACAATTTCACTCTATAAAAATGTCAATTGGCATTTCTTGGCACAGGAGCTGAACAGATCCTATTCCAGTGTTCGCAGTCTGCGGTGGCGCTGTCCTTAGCGCGGAAGGAAATTCGTAATGCAGCCGGTCTGTCGACAGCAGTGACGAAAGTAACCAAAATCTCTCCTTGGCATTTTCGGATGCTTCGCCCCTTTGCACACATGTACCGTGGGAAAGCCACCGCCCGCGGCGGCTGAGTGTCGCAGTGTTTTTGCTTTTTAAGCTGTGTTTTCCGTACCCGGCCCGTTCGTAATAAGCAAATCGCTGTATTTCGTAGAAGCTTCGCCTCCTTTCCCTTATGCACTGCGAAGAAACCTCGGCGTTTCTCCTCCTCATATCGCGTCCCCGCAGAAACGGCCGTTGCGAATGCTAGCGCGGTTTTCATTTTTTTTTGTTCTTGGTGGTGGTGGTGGTGCTTCGCCTTATTGCCTCAAGGCACTGCAGAGAAGCCACTACGGCGGGTGACTGCCGCAAAGAACATGTTGCGAGCCCTCTCGTCCGGCCCACTTGTATGTTTGCAAATGTGCGGTTGGTGAATAAACGTATTATATGACCACAGTTTGTTGAAATTTTAAACGTAGTAGACAGGAAATCGTTTTTCCGGGAACGTATTAGTCGTGAAAAATGTGGTGCAACTCTATGGGACATTTTTAATGTCCGCGATTTTGAGCGTATGAACTGGGGAATCGTATGAACTGGGAACGTATCAATGAGATTTTACTGTAGCTTGTAAACGAGCGGTCTGTCATTACGGCTGACTTTGCATGAACCGTTCTAGTGCAGTAATATCTGGGATCAAGTAGCCATACCTTATGTACCAAGCGCCTGCAAACGGAGCACTACCACCCAGGTAGCACGCAAGATCTCCAAAACGTTTATTTTAGAAATAAAATGGATAAAATAGATTTTCGATCAAAATAAATGCTTTCAGGAGATGGTTTATTGTCGGGATTCGATATGTCCTAACAATATGCTTAAAAGAGGGCTTCAGAAGACTGGTCCTATCTCTGCCCTCTCAAAGACGCCTTAAAGGCAATTGATGTTTTGCCGGGAAAGGCATATTATTTTGGCGGGCTTTTGGCCTCGGTATGGACACCGGGCAGACAGCTGGTTCTGTGTTAGCCCTATTTAAGACGCCTTATAGACCACAGAAGTTTTGGCGGCAAAGCACTCCATTTTGGCGGCCTGTTCGGGCTTGTGGTGCACGGCGTTGAAGGCGGGTTATATTACTGCCTTTTTTAAGACAGATAATAGACGACAAGTTTCTGCAGAAAGGCACATCTAATTCGACTCGGTGTTTTTCTCGGAGGGCATGCAGTTGCCTGTCTCGACGCTCGCGGGCGGCGGCGCCCCCGCCACTTTTGCGGCCTCCACGGTGGACACCTGAAACATTGCGCGCTCTCTTCGGAATTCCTGCACCAAACCTGATTTATATGATGTGAAGGTTCCTCATCATGGTGCTAACTTTGGGGAATCTGTGTTCGCACGTAACCCTTACCGCAACTCTGCCGATTTTCAGCAGCGGATCCCTCATCGCTCGTCCGGCTTCTCCGCTGCATGGCGGCCATTGCTTGTGCCTTCGTGGGCTCGCCCTGCTCTTCGCGCCACCGCTATGCATGAGTACCCTGTGGACCTCCCATCGTCACCCGCCCGGTACTCGTCCTGCAGCGGTCTACGCACGGACCTTTGCGTACCTGCAGCCCTATCCGCGTCGCTGCCTATATTACTACAGCAAGGTTACACTGGTTATTCCTTTGTCCTTCGTGCAGTTTCCTCGCTGCACGGTGGATATCGTGTGCTCTTCCTTTCGACTCTTTGTCACCATTCGACCTCTCCCGGCATGCAGCTACCATCGAGCACGCACACCTCTGCGCTCCATTGCTGTGTAATGGTTCCTCAGCAATCTTCCCCTGCTTGCACGGCGGCGTTTCAACCGTGTTGCGTCTGCACACCTCTGAATGTATACCATTTATCAGTGCTTCCGTCCGACCTCAAGGAGCTGTGACCACCTCTACATGCACTTCGTCACTCACATTTCCTTCTCTGGAGCTGTTGCAGCTGCAGCGTCTCATCTGGGCTTAGGATATCTCTGTGCTCTGCTGCTACCTGGGCGAAGTTGGTGGCGGTGAGTGGTGGATCGTGCTTTCTGGATTGGCCACAGCAACTCTGTATCTTCTAGGCCTGGTGTCTCTGCAGTAGATGAGGTGGCCAGCCAACTGCCACATACACCACCGAAAGTGGGCCCCGAGGCCCTCTGCTCTTGCGGGTGTCATATGGACTTAGTACCTGCCACAGGACGTCCAACCTCCCGCTGTCATTGTCCTGTACCAGCTGGGGTGTGCGGCGTTATGTGTGTCGTTCGGCCCATCTCTCCCATGTACCCTAGGTTAGAACTTAGGAACCACATTCCCTTCTACTTGCTCTGTGTCTCCCCCTGCTTTTCTGTCTTTATACTATGGGGTCACTCTGCGTCCAGCCGGCCGGGAAGGCAAACTTCCGTGCCAGCTACACATAGGCGTTATTCAAGTACGCAACACGTTTCCCCAACCTGTGGCGCAGAGTCGCAGCCACGGCACGTCCGGATGAAATAGGCAACGGCAGGGCACGCTAGGAAATAGTTTATTATCCTAACGCGAGGTAAAGCACACTGCGGAAGAATGTACTATCCGTAAAATAGATGTTCAGTAGCTCACCAAGTCGTTGGCGTCGACCGGCGTTGGGTTCGGGGGCCGGCGGGCAGCGTAAGGGTTCCTTGGGGCACTTAGGTCAGGTCCGGCAGTGAGAGTCGGTTTCCCGCCGCGAGTTCCCCCTTTTATCCCCTCGGACATTGCCTCCCTAGCAGCAAATCGTTGCCGTCAAGCTTAGACATACAACCCTTTTCACAGAAGGCAGCGCGCTGCCGTGACGTCACGTCAGTGCTGGGGCGGAAATGAGCAGAGTCGCAGGGGTGCCTTCTCTCCACATTCCTGGTGGCCAGCGCGCACATGGAAGTCACGGTCGCCGCTGGTGCAGGGGACGAGGGGGGATACTAGTGTATCCCACAATTCCATGAAAAGGGGAAAATTTCCTGAATGGAACTGCGATGATGTCACAAATGCTTTTGAGAGAAAGGATAAGCGTGTTTCATGCGCATGACAGTGACTTTGCATGGGCAGTTTAAGAATTTATAACGCTGTTTAAATGCTTTCAGATAATGAGTAGTTACTGAAAAGCATCAACTCTCTTGCAGATTACTATTCCGCACAAAACTGCTCATTGGTTGGTCATTCATTTGCAGCAATGGCAATCTGCAAGCACTGAGCAGTTAGCCCTGCTGAGGACAAGTTTTTTCTCCTTTATGCAGTACAGTGCCATAACTGAAAATGGACATGCTGATCACTTAGCCCCATCATACAGAGGCACACTGCTGCTAAAAGGTCATTTTTTTTTTTTAAAGCGGAATTGGCATGCCATTGGTTGCCAGGTTTAAGTCTGTAAAGATGCTGTGAAACAGCACTCTAGACGCTGGCTTTTTATTAATTTTTTTTTTTCGAGAAAGGGAAGTAGCTTGAATGCAGATTTTTTGTCACTTGTGACTGTCACTGTGCTGATCAGGTTGATCTTGTTGTTTGCACATTAGTGTGTTCTTTGAAAAACTTCGTGTTCTCTTTTACATTTTGTGCTGGCTTCATTTTCATGGTACTGCATTGCAGCTGAGGAGGTGTTCACGAGTGTCGGGCGGGAGCTGCAACGTCGGCGGAAGAGAGATGAGCTGAATAGTGCAATGGCTTACTTGGACGACTACGGAGACTACGGGCGTGATCCTGCCAAGAATGACCCGGAGCTTAGGGCAAAGCTTGAAGAAAATACCAATGTGTATCAGAAGAGGATGGATGATGCAAGTGCAACCAGATCCTTAATTATCAGTGCTTGTTGGGCTTGTGGACCTCCGCACTACTTGTGACACTTGCAACTTGTGCTGTATAGCCACAGGGTCGAGGATATTTCCTTGACTGTTCACGTGCAGTCTCCTATCTTGGGCCTTTAGGTGTGTATTTATGAGCAGAAATTGCATGGATGCTCAAATATTAGCGAACAGAAGGTTGATTTAAATTGTAATTTGCCTGGCTTGCTAGGGGCACTGTATGCTGACAGTGAATTTTCATGTAGAAAAACTGCTCTTGTTTTTAGCCTGACTTACATCAGCCAGTTTCAGAGTCCGAAATAAAGGCACAAATTGTTGGCAGGTTTCGGATAAATGTAGTGTGGGGAAACTGTGAAGCTCGGAGGCAGTTGTCATAGTGGTGGATGGGAAGGCTAGGTGTGTATGAAGCAGTGGAAACAAACTTCTGCTCTTGGCTTAAGGCGCATTTATACTCCGACATAACGAGCGTGTGTGGCACGGCGATGTCATGTCTGCCAAAGCGAGAACCTCTATACTCCAACTGCGCTTGACTGCCGATGCGTTCGGCTGCTTCGGTGCACTCTGATCGCACTGGTGGAGACTTGGAGCATGTCTCTATTTCGCGCCGAGTGCGCCAGCCGCCGCCGGCCTGGCCAGACCCAGACTGGTTCCGCCTCTCGTCAGGGCGGCGCTGCTTAGCAAATCTCTATGAGAGATGGCGTGTCGAATGTTCTGCGCATCATTTGGTGCGCAGCCGCTGAGCCGCGTCGGAGCGGTCGGTCTGTAGGAGGGCCAAATTTGTGCCTGGTGTGGCATCGCCGACCTGATGTGACTGACCACTGCCAGCGCTCGCTTGCGCCCCGAGGACGCCGGAGTATAAACGCGCCTTTACAGGCATGTGAGATCTGTCCACACAGATGTGAACTAGTCATTCCAAGCAAGCTGCCGCGGTGGCTCAGTGGTTGTGGCGCTCGGCTGCTGACCTGATAGACGCGGGTTCGACCCCGGCCACGGCAATCGAATTTCGGTGGAGGTGAAATTCTAGAGGCCCGTGTACTGTGCGATGTCAGTGCACGTTAAAGAACCCCAAGTGGTCGAAATTTCCGGAACCCTTCACTCCGGCGTTCCTCATAGCCTGAGTCGCTTTGGGACGTTAAACCCCCATAAATCCATAAACCATAGTCATTCCAAGCGTTTTTAGCTATGTGATGCTTCATCTAGCTTTAAAATATTTAGCAGTTGCAGGTAGAGTGCAGGTAATGACTGGTTTGAGAGTTCTTTAGTACTGCCTCTCTTGGCACAAAACATCCCCCAGTTTGGTGTGTTTGGTTCTGGGGGGAGGGTGGGGGCAGAAGTTGCTGCCAGACGAACCACTGCAAATAACCGGGCAACAAAGTGGTGCCAACAGTAATGGCATGTAACACAGGTTGCTGCAGAGAAATGCTCTGGTGTACATTTGCATCTGCTTTTTGGACCTTCATAACATGCAAGTCACTTATGCATTAGTGGCATTTTGATGTGCCTTTGCAGTAAAATGAATGCTTTGTTAAATTTGTAAAGGTGCTGTGGTAAATTATTTTCGTAAATAATAAGTAAAAATTCAGGTGCAGTAGATATTCTTAATTGATCAATTACACATTTTCCCGCACATTATATTGTGCGAGTCATGCTAGTAGTGGAATACCCACAGGCTCTCACATATTTTAGTTACAGCTGATCATTATTGCCTTCCATTGTTTCTGCATGTTGGAATTTATATGCAGAAATTCTGAATGATAGCGGTGCTCTGGAAGGATTGTACCGAGAAATGAAATGAATGGGGCCGTCCAGTGTAGTGGCATGCATTATCATGCATGGATGCATGCAAAAATGCAGAATGTGAGAAGTTGTGGCTTTGTGTTACTTGTTGAGCTTGTGGACCTTTTCTATTTAACTTCAAAATTCTACTCTGAACTAATTGTGACACTTGTGACTTATGAGCTACTTATGACAGGGTTGAGATCATTTGCTTGAATGGCTCTGTAGTAAGTGCTCAGCTCTGCTTGTTTACTTGAGACAGTAATAATGTAAGGTTTGAGCATGACACAGTTTGTGAAGCTTATACCTTTGCCATATTACATTAGGACACATGGCATGAGTTTGTGTATCTTTATTGCTTTCGTTGACTGGGGGCACTTTGCTGTGTGTTGGATGCTATGCAGGTGATCCAGGCTTACGTAAACAAGCAGCAGGAGTTAAAGCTGGAGCCGCAAGAGGTGGGAGAAGAAGACTGTGATCGTTCCCCGGAACAAGATAGCAGTAACTTGAGTGACGATGAAGAGAATGAGAAAGGCAGCATTGAAGATGACAAGAAGACTCCAGAGAAAGACCTTTTGGAGAACAGCATCTTTAACGAAGGTGCAGTATAACAGCAGTTTTGCATGGTTAAGAATCACGCCTGCCTCACCTCGTTGTTGAGTATGAAAAAAAAGGGGGGGGGGGATTAAGCCAAAGCAATCATCAACAGTAACTTACAGTAGACGACCGATTTTTGACTCTCTTGGGACTGCAAAAACGTTGAAAAATCGGGTAGTCCGAAAAATCATTTTCACTGAAAAAATTATTACCTTATTGCCAATGCGCAGGAGGAAAGGTTCAGCAGTTGCACATTCTGAAGTGTCGTGTACACAGACGATGGACGGCAACTGCTTTCACAAGCTTGGCGTACGATGGCTGTACTGTATCTGGCATGTCACCAGTGAACTCATGGGTTGGGGCAAAGTCTAGGCATGAAAGCGAACCTGTTGCTGCGGGAACTGCGCTACGCCTGCAGTACGAAGGGCCTGGAATGAGAAGGAGTAGATGGCGAAACAATAAGAACATAAAACTGCCGAAGCAAGTGTTCTGTTGGCGTTGGCCTTCGTAATTAGGCCTGGCGACTAGAGCCAAAATCTGTATCGTAACCGGTGGTATAATGAGGTAACCGGTGGCTGGCGTATAATGAGAGGTATCGTATCTTCTCTGTCATCAAAACACCAGTTGACGGTTTTATGATATAAAGTCGTGGTTGCGGTGTGCTTTGCCATGGCTATGCTTACCTTGCTTTGAAATGCACATTTTTCTTCTGCGCTCTCCGTCTCCATGAAGCCGTACGCCTCCCACGTACGTCTCTGCTACCTCTTCCCCTATTCGGGACGAAAATCTCGGTGTAGACGAATTCCGTGAACTTTGACTACTGTTCAAGTTTGTGCGGTGGATGACGTCCTAGAACCATACGAATTTGTAACCACGCGGGCGCAATGTACAGACTTGCAGTATCAGCCCTGTCATTTTAGAGGCTCCCGTTTACCTTGAATTTTAATTTTTTTGATCAAGTTCTTGATCTTCCGTGTGGCTTGAATGAATGAGGTTGCATTGTACACATTATATGGCGGCTTGGGTATTGGCGCCGAGTGCAAAAAAAGTCTGAAGCAGTCAGTTGTGATGCGTCTGAAATTTCAGGCGCTCTTATACATTGGCTCTATGGGGCATGTTGCAGTTCCGTGAAAAAGTCCGAATACTCAAGCATGTCCAATAAATCAGGGGTGTGAATTTTCGGTCATCGACTGTATATGAATTCATGTTTAGCATACTGGTAGGTTCAAGGCTGATTTAAAGTCTTTTAGGAGGTTTCTAAGATGGCTGGCTTGATGGCTGTCATTGTGGATTTTTAGAGATGGAGGGTCCCTTGAGTAGGCTGACTCGTTCAGCACCGCAGGTCCCGGCTCCGAAGGACATTATCAGACTCCATTAAGGGGGGACACTGGTCTGAAAGCTATTTTCATTATTTCTATGCCAATAATAATGAAATATAACTGCGTTGCCAAGTTTTTTGTGCTGATTTCAAATATGCCTTTCTTTTTTTCTAAGCTAGTTATTACCAAAGTTACATCACATTAATTAGTCACTATTAGTACCTCGCTACAGTGAAAATGGCTTGGCAAAAATTAATTTTTTAAGCATGGCTACATATCCTAATGAATAGAGAACGCAATGTTCAAGGCAGTTTTTCCATTTTATCCATGTGTGTAATTTAATGAAACTTTGAACATCAATGTTCAAAATGTGCTTGTCAAGCATTCAAAAGCTTGCAAAATCATTAATTTTTGAAGCCTGATAGGGGAATTCTGTCTTGAACATTGCAACCCCTGCACCTTAAGCCTCTTTTAGCAAAAAAAATTACATCTTTATCTGCTCTAGATGCAGAGATATCATTGTCCCAAAACAGCCGGGTGGCAAAAATTTGCGAATTGAGAAAAATGAGAAAAACCCAAATGGGCCCCATTTTATTGAATATTCATGATGATATCTGCATATTTATATTTCCTGGGGGCTAATAAGCACCAGGCATGTAGTCTGACTGCTGCTTGTGGGTAGAGTGCCGCTTTTGCAGTGCCCGTTGCACACTTGCAGAAGAGGCCCGTTTGCGCATAGACTCGGTTGTTCGTCGCCTATCCTTCTCAGCCATCCTCTTCCTGTTACTTAGGCCAAGGTTAATGTCCAGCTCGCTGAGTATTTGGGAAGACGCTTGAAGACTGCCTGCATTGAAACGGACAACAGCCTCTGCAACAGCGGCTTGAACCGCAAATAATGATGCGTGGCGCTCCTTTGGTGCCTGTGACCATATTAGCGAGTGCAAACTCTCGTTGCTGTTTTGAGTTTTTCCTCGCTGGCAACGCTCCAGCAGCTTTCGGTCTGCCAAGCGCTGATATATTGGCATAAGTGCCTTGCACACATGCGACGGCAAGCTATATCTGTGCTTCGGAGTGGGCTCTCCCTTTGCTGCGGCAGCATTTTGGCGGCACCATGAGCTTGGGCCCGTTGGGCACAGGCTCTGATTTGACACATTATCATTTGATGTGACGTGATAATACGTGGCTATCACTGCCTGCTGCATTGCTTCGACATCTCCGGTGTGAGACTTCAGAGCCCAGCTGTAGTATGCAGTCAACTTGTTGACAAGGTCGCCCATGAGCTTGCCTTTGCCACTGAGGCTCTCTGTTCCCTCACCTTTGTGCTTAGCAATCACATTGCGCAGGGCCGTGCCCATGCGCTTTTGCACATAGTTTGTGCAGTCCTCTTTCTGCACTTTTATAAAACCATACACATCAGGCTCCTGCAGTGCCAGAAATGTGCGGCTATCTCCATCACACAAAACTGTCGTGTATCGAAGGCCATGTTTCTCTAATGACCTTTGAAACATGACAAGTGCAGCCTGCACTTCCATCTCGCCAGATTTTTTTTCCGTGTTTTTCTGACACCTGTGGCTGCTCTTCCTTGCCTCATACGATGGGTCACTTTCCGTAGGCCCGCGCTTGCACCCCGCACAGATGTTGCTGAACACAACATAGTCCAGTACAAGCCCAGTGAACAGCTCAATCACTGCGGCCACACCGATGTGCGATGAATGACCCCGGGTCATCCACGAACCGTCGAACGAGACAGCGATATTTCCAGGGTTGTTTAAGCGCAACTCTGTGTAGAGCTCGCGAACGGAACGGGCGCTGTCCATCATCACTTTTCCGGCTGCGCATGTTGTCGCGGGCGTCAGCTTGTTTTTCATGTAACCTTGCCAGGTTTTACTGTGAAGCCCTCTATGGGAAATATTCATTACTGCAAAGACATCGTTCAGTGCGGTTTGCCGATTTCCCGTACTTTGTATTGCCCGTGCAGCAAGAATACAGTGCCACCCTGTTCATACGTTTTTCACCGGACCGCGAAAAAAAAACGTAATAGCCGGAAAAACGCAACAGTGAGGAAAGGTCCGAAAATTAATGAAAACAGTGCAGCTTTGCCTTGAAACAATTTATTTCGACATCAAGTGAGCTTAGGTCTTAAAAAAATCGAGGATGGTCGATTGCCGTTTTTTCCGCTCGCTGGAAAAACACCACGCGTTTCTCGATGGCCTGGAAAGCCGCATTGCTCTCAACGTCGCTTTGAGGTGCGACGTACCTGCGGAGGAGGTCCAGAGCCGTGACGGCTTCTCCAAAGCTCGGGTCCGCCAACTCCCCGGAATCATGTGGCTCGTGCTCCTCGTCGTCATCACAGTCTGAGGCTTCACTCGCGACCGAGTCTGCAACGATCTTGGCGATACTCTGACACTCGGATGTCCCGACAGCAGCATCCACGGTGACGTAGTCGTCATATGTGACTCCCGTGGCACCCAGCGCATTCAAAGCTTCACTCAGCTCTTGATCATGAGAGGCTGCTTCCGTCTCTTCAGCTTCTGTGGCAGTTTCCTCTCCGCCGTCCATGCGAAAGCCACACCGCGCGAAGCAGTGCTGTGCAGTTGACGCGCTCACTGCAGTCCACGCTGAAGCGACGTAGTGCATAGCGTCCAGTATTGAAACGATCGTAGGCTGCTGTCCGCGATCAATACGCGCCAGACAGCGCTTTACGATGGACTTCCTGTACGAGTGCTTTAAGTTCTTTATGACGCCGGCATCCAACGGCTGCAAGTGGCTTGTAGTGTTTGCAGGAAAAAAAACAAGCTTAACGTTCCGAAGAAACGACGGGTCTCTCGGGTGGGCAGCACAATTGTCCAGAAAAAGGACACAACTCCTGCACTGGGAGCCCATCTTGTTGTTGAAGTAACGGAAGAAATTCTTCGAACAAAGAACCCGTCATCCATGCACGACTGTTGCTTCTATAGTGACATGGCAGCAGGCGAATGTTCTTTAAGCACCGTGGGTTTCGGTATTTTCTGATTACCCATGGCTTCAGCTTGTCCGAGCCATCCATGTTGCAGCAAAGGAGCACTGTCAATCGTTCTTTGCTGCATTTGCCTCCGTGGCATGCTTTGCCCTTCAGGCTTAACGACTTGGATGGCTGCACCCGAAAGAAAAGACCCGTTTCGTCGGCATTGTAAATGTCACGAGGCTCATACCCCTCAATTATGGCAGATAGTGTGGCCTTCAAATCGTCGACTGTTTCCAAGTTTACACTTGCTGCTTCCCTGGATACCGTCTTATACGCGATGCCGTGCCTCTTCCGGAAATGGTCGATCCAGCCATTTGACGCCACAAAGTCACGTCACTGATGCCCAGTCGGTCGGCTATTTCCATCGCCTTCTCGTGCAAAATGCTGCCGTCGAAGTTAACAACGGCAGCGCGAGCTTGTTTAAACCAAGTAAGAAGCGACTCGTCGAGGTTTCCATAATTGGCGCCACGAGCCTGCTTAGCTTTCGGGCCGAAGAGCGCGGCATTCCCTTGTATCTCGGCACGCTTCGAGACGATGCTGTTAAGCGTCGAGGGTGGCAGACCAAGATCCTTGGCGATGTCGACTCTTTTCCACGCTGGCTGCCTGTCGACTGCATTGAGAACATCCAGCTTTTCCTCGAGGGAAAGCGCCTTGCGCTTGCGCGACGCCATCAAAGCACGACAAATCGCTCGCGGTGTTAGCGAGACCCGACGAGGCGTAGGCAGCGTAGGTGTTGACGGGAGGACACGGATGACTCGGATGGGTTGAACCGCACAAACAAGGAAGACTGGGTTAGCGAGGCCTGATGAGGCGTAGGCAGCGTAGCTGTTAACGGAAGGACACGGACGACTCGGATGGGTTGAACCGCACAAACAAGAAAGACTGGATTGCTGCGGGCCCGCGGGATTTACTCGCTTCGGCTGACGAGGCAGTGGCCATCTAGTGGCAATCTCTCCAACTCGCGTGCGGCTTTTTATGGCCTCCGAGATTACCCACGCGCGTGCAAGGGGTGATCTCGGAGGCCATGGTCTTGTAGCCAATTCCGTAGCCAAGCCTGGCCAAGACTCGTCAAAATGGCGGTTGGCGCGCGTTGCCCGGCCGGGTTCGGGGTGCCAGGTTGCGACGTATCATGAGGGAACGTTTTCACAGCTACAACGTAACAGCGGGGTACCCAATACATTGGATCCTATGGGAGCTATGCCGGGACCGGACGAAAACGACGTAACAGCCGGGAAAACGCAGCAGTGAGGAACGTAACAGCGGGGTTCTACTGTATTCACAGTAAATGGCCTTATTTTTTGGCTCCCTTGAGCGTGCGGCGAACTCCATGCAGATGAAATCTCGCCGCAGTTCACGCGCAAGAGAGCGAGCCTCACGGCTAAACCGTATTCACGATCACCTTTAGAAATGTCCACGTTTCCGCCACACACCTTGCACTTGACGGCACTCAGCAGTTCGGTGAAAGATTCCAGATTCACAACAGTGAACGCAGTATCGTCTACACTGCCGTTGCCGTCTCGAAGCAAGTGATCGTCGCAGTTGCCGATGAAATCCTGTTTCCTCTGCGTTGCTGAAGTCGAATCGAGAGCTTGTAGCTTTTCTTCAGCTTTCGCTTCGATTTCGAGCAATTCCGAACGCTGTAGCATCCTGGTGTCGCAGCGTATGCGGCCGCTGTGCGTAGCTGTCGCCGAGCTCGTCAGGCTTACTTCGACAGCGCTTCTTCACCGGCCGCTGGCTCTTGCGCATTATCGGTGCTTTCCGATGATGCAGGGCGTAAAGGGAGGTTGTTGACTCGCTTATTTCTTTTCCTCTGACCGAACTTGTGCCACGAGTGGAATTTAGGCGACATCGTTATGCGTCGGTCTCTCTTCTTTCAACAAAATGGCGCCGGGGACGCGTCTGCCAGTGACCAGCAGCAAGCCTAGCAGACGAAGCATGCGAGAATCCGCCAATGGGAGGGCTCGTTTCAGTTACGTGCTCATATCAGCGAATCTGACCTCGTGCTTTCTTTGTTGTTTGCGCTTCTTTTTCTCCGCGGCCATTCAGGGCATGCAAGCACAAGTGGTGGGAAATTGAAGCGTAGAGAGTCTTCTTTAAAACGAGACCAAGATGGCTGCGATCAGTGCGCTGAAACGAGCGTTCCGTGGAGTAGAAAATCCACCTTTTTATCGTCTGCTCATGCACAAAATCGGGTGATGCGGTGATTTACATTTCGTAATATGGCAAAAATATTGATTTCTGGGAGACAAAAATTCATGAAACTGGAGATTAATAGTTGCAGATTTCGAAAATTTCATTTTCGAAAATTTGACTTTTTGGTCATTTTTTGGTCCCAAAGACTCGTGTCCCCCCTTAAGAAGGAAACTGTACAGTAGAACTGTACAAAGATCAGAATGGAGGATGATTTTCACTGCACTCGCTGTTGAGTTTTATACTGTTCTTCGTCCCTAAATTCCCTAGGTTGAAGGCGCCCTTGCCGGGGTGGGAGTGGTCTGAAACTTTCATTCACATGCACAGACACACCACGGCACATAGGCACACGTCCGCGTCACATGTTGAGCCTGGGAGAGGGGAGGATGCTGTCGGGTTCACGTCGACTGCGGAAGGGGATGTTATCTGGCCAGCCGAAGGTTCCCACGCACTGCTCACACCTGTTCTTCATTAGATGTCAGCCGATGCGTCAGGCTAGATCGCAAGGTCGGGTCGAGAAGCCGAAAGGTGTTGTTCGTCCTGTGAGATGCTTGCGAAGATTGCGGACGATGACCGCCAGCCCGCTGCTGTACTCGGCACACCGTCTTCCACCAGAAACGAGGCCCCTTTGTTCCCCCAACATAGTCGCGACTATTGGGGAAGGTAACTGCCACTCGTTCGCTGTGGCGGCGTCTTTCAGGCCTCCGCTCCCTCGGTTCCCATAATCCAACAGGGCGACGCTTGCTAATTGTAACCAGCTGACACCTGGGTCCACTCCGCGTGGTTTTTGGTGGGAAGCGGGGGAGCGATCACCATCGCGTGGCTCAGAGCCACCCCGAAGAACCATACGTGTTGACTGCCAGCAGGCGAGACTTGCTGCCGATGTTGCTAATCCAGACAGGCTGCCGCCGTCCGTAACAGCTGCATGCACTCACTGTGCTCAGAATGAACCTTCTGTATGGCATGAACAGTGTGCAGGAATGATCACACATGTATTTGCATGAATCATGTACGAAATGACGTATTGAAAATGTCGGCTGTACCGTTCGAGATAAACTTAACACCTCTGGTGTGTCAAAACACATTATCTGTATTGTATGGAATGCTGTATCATTGACATACAGTGTATTTTGAGAAATACCTCTTAGATCGAAAGTAATGGGAAGGATATATTTGTCAATTAAACCATGGAAAATTTGTTCACTGTTCTTCATACATTGGCCTAGCGCTGCGGTGGCCATTACTGACGAGCAGCACAGCCAATATTAACATGCCACAACAGCAAAGAAAGGGTGTACGGAAGCCCAAGTAAAGCACGGCGCGCAGCCACACACAGAGCAGGTGGACAACGATACATCCGTCTATCACCCCTAGCAGGCCCGATTTTGCACCAGTCCATGCATGAAACAGATGCCATGCGAACACCCCCCGCGTCCACGTGTTTCGGTCGTCCAGTGTTATGGCGATAACTCGTACACCATTCACTATGATTGTATGTGAAAGAATTGGCACTACCATCTGTAATTCGTGCCTGCTAGGAGGTATAGGAAGTTTTCACCCCCCTGGCAAAAGTCGCCAGGATGAGTGCATGTACATTACCCAATTTTCTAGTGTTCCGACCACAAGTTACAAACTGCGAACCATTGTGCGTGCTTGTTGGCGATGTTCTGTTTAAATAATGCACCAGCGTCGACTTCATGTATGGTTTCAATCTCCTCTTGAAGCATTTCGTTGTGGTAATTGCTGCAAATGGATGGCATTTCCAAGTCTCTACACTGGGGTGCACCGCATAATTGATTGCTATGGCTGCAGCTAATTGCACAGAGCGTGACGCAAAGGACACGGAAAAACCGAGACAAAGATGTGCAGCGAGCATCAGCGAGAACTCCCATTCGTTTGCTTCGCAGAAGTCACGTGGAAGACGCCGATTCCAGCATTCTCTCCTTCCTCCATGGACTCCCGCCCTCACCCGGTTATTGCTGCGTGCATAAAGGAACCACAATTTTATGCACGCATTTCATTGCACTTGCTTGTGCTGTCGCTCAGGATGGTGACCAAGTGATCATCAACTTTTTGTGAAACCTCGTCCACCGGTCAAGCTTCCTCCACGACCAAGGGCGTCGTGAAGGCATGGCTGTACTACATATTGTAGATGCCGTGGCATAAGACAGTCCTCATTTCTTGGCTCTCATCCACTGTTTGTGAAGGCAGTCCTGCTTTCTCTTAGCTGCGGCAGCTGTTGCTTTGTCCTGGCATTCATGGTGCTGGACAAAATTGCCGCGTAGACCTTTTTTTGCTTCCTTTGACCCCTTCTTCGTCTCCTCCTTCTTTCATCGCTATGGCCAACTTCTTTTACAGTGACAGCTGTTAAGCTTCGGTTCTTGGGTTTCACGTCGTAGTAAGTAGTATGTTGTAGTAATCGTCTGCGTAACAGGTGGATGCATTACCATGGGAACCACTGGGAGGGTGGTTACCATGGGAGGAGGAGGGATGATGCGAGTAGAGTAGTGCATAACTGGTGGGTGGTTACAACCAGAAGCATCCAGAGGTTGTTTACAGAGGGAGGAGGAGGGTATCGTGAGAACAGTATTCCTAGCCCAAGGATGGTTACTGTATTAACATGATTTAGGCTGACCTATTTTAAAATTCTTAAAATCCGAAGTGGACTGCTCAACTTGCAATCGAGACCATAGCATGGCACCATAAAGGTGAGATAAACGAGATATCGGGGATGCTAGAGCATGGCTGCATTTTTGCTGCGGGATCCATCCCATCCCTCTTGGTGCTGTGCGTTGAGCAGTTGCTGTCAGTGCACAGAACTGGCACCCCCTTCCCGCGAGTGGCTGCCGATTGCGGCTGCTGAGAAGCGGTGACCGGATAACACTGTCATGTTCTGCTCTTAATGGGACTCAAAATATCTTCCGAGGAGAGCTCATCAACTCGCTCAACTGCGTTGTGTTGTCATGCAAACCCGAGCCAAATAATACACTTCTATACGCAGCAAGGACCCACAATCGCGTGACAAGGTTGGAGAGCCCTTCCCAGCAATTTTTGCATGCTCGCATCATCCTCTGTCGCTTGTGCCTGCGTGTACAAGTTGAGAAGTGGCTATGTGTTCGAGTCTTTCAGACGTCACGCAGCTACCATGGCTGCGGCCAATAAGCCGCATAGCTCCGGCGGGTCGGGAAGCTCCGCTCCCAGAGGTTGAAGGGTCGACGACGAGTTCCTCGTGCGAAATACAAAGCACCCATGTTTCTGTCGTGACTAGGGGAAGAGCGTTCTGCGCCGCGTTGAAACTGGCGTTCCGCGGGATATGGGGTCATTCGATAGCTGTTTCTCGATCGGCTCCGAGCCAACGGGCTGACTGACCGCTTTGAGATGCCGACGTAATAATGCACAGGCGTGAAGCACGATACTGTAAGCGTAGAGAGCTTCACACTAATACACATAGATACGTAGATGACCATGAATGCAAATATATTTTACAGCGAAGCTGTATGTCTCAATCGACCAAGGAAATTTTCGTGTCGTGGTAAGCAAAAAACGCCAGGCTAAATAAAAAAAATGTCGCTCCAATCCACACTGGTAAGGTAGTTGGACAGCGAAGCTGTAAAACGACACCCAGTTACCCACTGCGACGTCACTTGAAAACTCACACACGTGGCTGTAGAAAGAGTGAAACCAGAGACAAGTGAAATGTACTTGAACTGTATGCTGTATGCCTGATTTCTATGGAGATATGCTGTTGGCATTCAATTTTTAGCCTGGCGTTTTTTGCTTACAACGATGACACGAAAACGCAACCGTAATCTTTACCGGGAAACAAACGCGAGGAGAAGGAACGTGCTTCATACATTATGCGGTTTGCACTTCACACGAGGGCTTCAAATGATGTCAACCCCTTTCAAAGCAGCTGCAAACCTAATTAATGCTTACCGGAATGCGTAGCTGTAATTGTCTGTTGCGCATCAGAAATGTTCCTTCCCTTACGGCTCAGTATATGTGTCCACTGAGATATGTGCGATATGTGAGATAGGCATAATTTGCTTTCCTTAAAACCAATTTTCATTTAATTTTCCTTGCCTTAAGGGGCAGTTGGGGTGTCCACCAAAATATGAGGGACAGGCGTCATTTCCCCTCCTTAAATTCTCCA
The DNA here is from genome assembly GCF_052857255.1 of Amblyomma americanum. NCBI lineage: Eukaryota > Metazoa > Arthropoda > Arachnida > Ixodida > Ixodidae > Amblyomma > Amblyomma americanum. Next base: position 413,158,023 of record NC_135497.1, read on the forward strand.
TCCTTAAATTGTCCAACGGGAAAGGCGGGGTGCTGAAGGGACTATGTTGTTCCGTGGACTCCTTGGCAAGACTGCAACATGCTTTCGCGTCCCCCTCTTAAAGATGAAGCTTAAGCGTCCTCCAATTTTTTTTTCCTCACTTTTTTATTATCTTTAGCCAGTTATGCCCCCGTCATTATCATACATTATGCGGTTTGTAATTCACACGAGGGCTTCCAATGACGTCAACCCCTTTTGAAGTTGCTGCAAACCTATTGTTTACAGGAACGCGTCGGACTGTGTTCCCAGTGTATATAAAAATTAACTTGGAAATTTACGCAGCACCTGAGATGCAGAAATATTCAATGTGCGTGCTATACATTAAATCGCTCACTAGACTTCAGTAAAATTATGTATTGTTTCTCGCAGTTTTTTAGCTAGTATAGTTAGGCACCTAGTTGTAGTTAGAGATTTGTAGCTAGTTGATGGTTATAGCCATATCAGTTCTTAGAATTCCGAAAACGCGATTATCCTTGGCGCTGTGGCTTGACTAAATTTGGCTTTTTCGACTAGTTACGTGCACTGTGGGTTTACTTTGCCTGCATGCGTTCAAAAGCGCATGTATTTTCGCACGATGCAGTCAGATTTTGTCGAGCGACAGAAGTGATTGTAATCGTGTTTTCGAAATTCTAAAACTGATATGGCTATTACTAATGACCGTGTACATATCTAATTGCAACTCGGTGCCTAACTCTACTAGTTAAAAGGTTGATTATTCAAAATGAGTTAACTGCTTACTACTTAAGGCAATTCACTGGTTTTCTGGTGTTTGCGGACACTGGTAATGCTAGCCCCAAAAACGATATTTTTACCCCAAACACCCTAAAATGAAATGTTCTTAAATGTGCGTACAAAGTTATGTACCTATACCAAATTTGGTTACATTTCATGTAGAAATAACAAAATAGTTTTAATTGTTACATCTCCCCTTAAAGCCAGCCATTGATTTTTACAAGTGCAAATGCATCCTTGAGACGTGCAGAGACGCACTGCAACGATAACCAAGTAGTTTAAAGTGTCACTCATGGTTCTCGTTGCACACCCAAGGGATATAGGTTTGAAGCCTGATGGGACTTAGAATTCGTTCTGGTGTATTTTATTTTCGGGAGTTTTCTAGTAATCTAGCAGGATGGAAAAATCTTTCAGGAATGATTAAGTGGCACTGCAGGCGATAAATGCATTCATGCATTAAAGGGTATGTTTGTGCAGTTACAGTGCACAGTGCAAATAACCTAGTTTCATCATTCACCTAGCCTGACTAACAAAGCACACAAGGCTTGCTTTTTTAATTTAAGCAATGCTTCCACTTCTGGAGCTGCAGTGTAACTTTGATTTAGCTTGGCACTGTAGTTGCTTATATTAAGAATTCATGAACCATTTTTGATGGTCATGACTGTATCCTAGTCTGACAAAATAGTTCAGAGACAGTAGTACATTACATTAGTATGACATTATTACATTGTGCAGGTGTCTCAATGTGCAAATGCATTATTGTGGGCTGTCCTCTTAGTGGGACACGATTACAAAAAATGCAGGGTAGGAGAGCATGGCAGTGTGTGAGCAATGGACTCGAAATGGAGTTATGTAAACTTTTGTTTTCTACAGGGACGATTGCCTGGTGGGGTGCTGACATAGAAAGAAATAGTCAAACAGTAAACAGTCGTGCACACAGACTGCACAGAAGACATGGACTAGGAGAAGAAACTGAAAAGCCTTTTTTTTAATGTACAGCAATGAAGGGCACTAAGAAAAAGCAAGAGCACAACGGGAAAATGATCACATCACTGGAAGTGCCGTTCTACATCCACCATTAACCCATCGGTTAGAACGATGGGCCAATGAAATGCTTTTGCCTTTTTAGTTTCAGCCTTGCCTTGCACATTAGTGGAGTAGACGAGATTAGATTTATCGAGGGAGATCGTGAATGGGCTTAATTTGAGTTTTCGCTGCTATTTGAAGTGCGCATGGCTCTCATTTTTAAGAGAGGCAGTCATAACTGCCTGGTCTATGTACTGCACTTCTATATTTGTAATGTCCAAATCTGCTGAGAGGCCCTTTAATTGGTGGGAAATTTGGAAGCTAATTCACATTTGCACACTTCCTTTACTTCATATGGGACATAAAGAAGACATGAAGTTACTGTGCACTGATGCTTGTACAAATGTGTCTTCACAGAAATGGTAACAGAAATGGTGCTCTGATTAGAGGTTTATTCTTTTCTCAGGTAAGCAAGGTGTAGAAGAGGGAGGAGGAGAAGTGTGCAAACCCCTTTGCGCAGCTGGCTCACCAGCCTCACTAACGGGTGAAGACAGTTCGAAGAGTCCAGTTGCTGGAGGTGGATCGGGCCTGGCACTCACACGTGGCTCTTATTCAGCATCTGAACTTTCCATCAAGCCAATTCCTGAACGTCCGCTAAGTTCTGGACCCTCTGGTGGCTCTAGTAGGATAGCTCAGCTGAGCATCAGTCCAGTTTGTGGCGGCAGTGCTGCAGCTGACCTGGCCATCATTCCAGTTCCCACCACCAGGATGAGAAAAGCTGAGCTTACCATCACTGCGGTTCCTGTGGCCAGTGAATCACCTCGGGTGACCATCAGTCCAGTCCCCATTGCCAGTGGTAAATCCAAACTGTCCATGAGTTTAGGTGCTGAAGATCAACAAAGACATGGCACTGAAAATGGCTCCATATTAATGCCCGAGGTCTCCATCTTTCCTGTTCACTGTGATAAATTGAGTCCTAGACCCAAAGACGGCTCGAAGGGACAAAATTTGCCTGTCAAAAGGCGGAGGAGCAGCCCTGAGAAGGATCCTGAGGGAGATATCATCATAATCTTGTCAGATGATGAAGTTTCAGCTCCTCCAGCAAAGACTTTCAAACGTTTAGAGTAGGCATTATCATTAGTATCTCGAAATTCCTTAAGATTTCCATTAAGTGGGGAAGTTTTTGTATCTCCCAAAAATTAAGCATTTGCAAAAGGTAAACTTCTCAGGGGACTGGGAAGGTCTTTGCACTGCCAAAAAAAGCTTGCTTGGCAGTTTATACATTTTTTTACTTTGAAAAGTGACATAGCCTGCATTTTTGACCCGGTTTTAGCAAGTATGAATGAGGATCACGTATTGGGATCATGTCTCAGGATTGTGTATTGAATTTTTTGTAAGGATCATGTGAAATTCATAATACGTTAGTCACATCACCTGGCATCTTGTGGCGTTCTCAGGGTGATCGGCACGTGCGCAGTGGTTCCCTGCGAAATCGGATCGCCGTAGCATCCGTGGATTGCGCTATGCCAAATTTATGTAATTAGAGCATGTGTGGTTCTCTTTATTTCCGCGGAACGAGTTTGAGCAGACCGCAGATGCCGCAGCCGCCCTTTGCCACTTGAAATTCGCGAATCAAGCACGACGGCGCAAGCACTAGAGGAAGCTAGCACGACGCACATTGTGACCGGGGCCCCTCTCTGATGCCTGATGTGGGGTGGCACTGGGCACACATAGTGTGCACCTAGGAGGCACAGGCGTGTGCACAAGGGTGGGAGGAAGCGACTGCCCCACCTAATCATTTAATGGGGGTGCCAAGTTTCCTTCATACCTTTCCTCTGTTGGACCTGTTTGGCCATTGTTTAAAGTGCAGGGTTATGGCCGTGCAGGATTTCTGACGATACCACAAAAATCTACTGCTCAATAATATTTTGTGCATGTTGCAATACCATCATATCTAAACAAATGTTTTATAACCATTTGTGATCTGGGGGGAGTGCGTGGGAGAGTGAGGGTGGGGGGAGCGCTGCCATGAAACTTGTCTCCCTCTAATGAAGGTGTTTATGGAGTCATTGCCATAAAGGGGTTGGGACATCAAATTTTGAGGCTATAGTAAGCTTGTTATGGGCTTTCTTTGTATGTAAGGTCACGCACGGCAAAGTATTGGATGCAACAAACGCTTAAAATATATTTTAATTGAGCTGCAAAGAGTCCCGAAGTGCTCTTTCTTACAATGGAGGCCCATTGCTAGCGCTATAGGTGGTGACGTAGAGCCCTGGGAACGATATCAGTGAACAGCAGTAACATCACAGCACAGTAACATGACGTGAACGGCGACGCGCGACATCGGCGAGGCGCTGCTTGGGCGACTCAGTGGTCGGTGTGCTGATCGGCATATATGCCATTGCTGATGCACCAGCCGACACCTTATATCGGTGGCCAAGCGAACCCTTCACGTCTATGAGACGATGGCTCTCTTGTTTGCACCTTCTCCATAATACGAATAAGCGAAGCGAGCGACTACATTTCATATGTTCACTCTTTGGCTCACCTGCAATACGAATATAGGCCTAGCGAGTCCGCCGGGTTCGTATGTGCAACATCGGCGATTGTGGAGAGCGAGTTCACAAGTTTTAGTGGATACATATGGTCATCGATCGTACTTTTGACAAAAGTGACCTTAAATAGAGGATGGTTTACATCTTAGGACGCAAATACTTCAAGCGGGAAGCGCTGCTGCTAGGCGGTGTGACCCATGTGTCGACCAATGCTGCAGACGCTCGCGGCGGCAGGTATACAGACGTCAGCGTCTCTTGAAGGCAACAAATTAAATCATTTTGTTTATCTCAAATGAGTGGCGAACATACCTCTAGATAAACCAATTTAAATTCAATTACTGAACACATTGGAAAAAGCAAAAAGCAGTTACAACGAGTCTGACATGCCGGTCCTACACATTGTCAACAACATGGCTATGAAGTATTCCCCAGGCTGGTGCTCGCATTTTTCGGCGATTCTTGCAAAGTTATCGCACTGCGCAAACAGGTAAACCCGCAACCAGCGCAAAAGAGATGAGCTTGCTTAGCCTAAGTGGAACGTAGCTTGCAATTCCTGCCGAACTAATGCACAATTGCTGCCTGTATACAGATGCAGATATGTAAACAAAAGAAGTAGCGCCGAGATGCAGTCGTCATCATGGGCGCATTCCTGGAGGAGTTATGTACCCGTGCGGTAAATGCTGAATTCTGTACAATTGTCTGGAAGCATTCATTTAGCGAATACATGGACTGTACGTTTGCTAAACAAGCAGCAGATATTGTGATCAGCAGCCACGGGACCCTTAGCAGTCTCACAGCGCGGCTGCACGGGCGGCGCGAAGTGAAGACAGAGACGGGTATTGGTTGGTAGGAAAAGTGAGGCATCGGGTCGCTGTAATGTGACCAGGGTCAGCTACGGGCCACTGACACAGATGTCCGGCGAGCATCGGTGTCGGAGTGGCAAAGCGAAATGGAACGCTGAAACCGCGTTGGCGTACGCAGTATGGCGACTAAGATCGGCCGAAGTGAGCCGCTTGGTTTCAGGGCTCAGTGTCGTGCCTCACTCGCTTGGCTTTTCTTAGCATATCGCAGTACCTGGCAAGTTCGCGGGCACATGATTTCGAATGGCGCTGCTATGCGCAGCACGTGTACGGGAGCAGACGACGCAGAAATACGTGCGTCACAATTTTTGGGGCCCATCTGACCAGGGTTGCTGCTCTTCCCTGACAGTGACGTCGCAGCACACCCCGGCGCTCAGAAACCGAAACCGAAATCGCTCAGTATAAATAATGCGATAAAAAATTATTTACTGCACTCATATGAATTGCGCAGTGTGTATCACGCGTTCTGGGGAAATACGCAACTTTTGAAATAAAGAACACGCCAACCGAAAGTTTGGTGTCTCAACCCCTGAATTTCCGGTGGGCCGTTTTGCAGGATGTCGACACAGCTTCAGTGGGTGTGATGAAGTTCAATGCATTCTCTCTTTTTTTCAGGTAGTGGTCTTGTGTGTTCAAAAAATTGTGCAATTGTGTGCCTGAAGTATTCAAAATATTCGCTTAGAACCAAAAAACCGCTATTTGCACGTGCCTAGTTTCGAAACAGTCGTCACCGCCTTGGATGCACAATTGCGTGGATTGAGCTGAAAATTTAATGAAAATATCTTGCAACACACATTGGCTGAGATAATTCTACCAAATGGAGTTGTGCACGTATACTACTGCCTCTTAGTCTTCAGTGTAAACATGCCTGCTTACTGCAGTCACTAAAAAGTTTATCGGCTTTAGTTAATTTAGTGCCTGACAGTGACAGTTACTGTTTCGCTTTGTGTCCCCTTGGCTGCATAACTTTGTGCGAATGTGGATTTTGTATACCTCTCAGTGCCTAATTTTAAGGAATCTGTAAAGCGTAATTTTGATCACATTGCATTTTTAGTGCAAGGTATTAATGTGAAAGCAAGATAACCGCTAGTCCTCAAGGGTAACGGAGTTGATTCCAAGAGGAGGCAAGTGTAGCAGTGGTCGGCAGAAAGTTAGGTGGGCGGGTGAGATTAAGAAGTTTGCCAGCTGCGGCCACCGTATCCCCACAAAGGGCAGGGTTAATTGGAGAGACATGGGAGAGGCCTTTGCTCTGCAGTGGGTGTAGTAAGGCTGGTGATGATGGTGATGATGATGATTGATTAAAGGGCAACCAACGAAATACATATGTTCGTCTAGTTTTGTTAAGAGAAAATGCAAGCAACTTATGTCATCTGAGTCTTGCCTTAATGAAATTTGACTGATTTATGGAGAAATTTTTTGTGGAAATGCTTGCTGTGGAGAGCACAAAAACCAGTGGCAGATTACACCTCTTTGAACAAATTAATGCTCTAATATAAAAACCAACATGTTCACACAAGTTGGTTGAGTTCCTTATCATGACGAATGCATTGAGTGCACGAGCTGTGGCTTGTGGAGTTGCGTATTGGGATCATGTCTCAGGATTGTGTATTGAATTTTTTGTAAGGATCATGTGAAATTCATAATACGTTAGTCACATTGTACATGGAGCATGGTAACCACAGCATAATCTATATCATGTTGATTTGTAAGTTAATTCATCTGAAATAAAGTGTGTGGTGGAATACTGCATAGATGGAAATGTAGTTGTCCCCTTTCAGATGTGTTATGCATGTGCTGTGTGCACTTACATTTCTGGAAGGATTTACTGTGTGCTTGCCTGGCGCAGTGGGTTAATGGCTGCGGCGTTCTTCGGCTGCCAAGCCCATTGTCGTGGCATTGAATCCTGGCTGCCGCGGCTGCATCTCGATGGAAGTGAAATGCAAAAATGGCAGTGTGCTTTGCGATGTCAGTGCACTGCAGATCAAAGAACCTCAGTGATCAATATTGATGTTGATCCGGAGCCCTCCGCTACAGCTCCCAGTGCTCCCAATGGTGGAACTGCTGCGGGCGTTGTGCTAAATGGCAAATCGTGCTACGTCCTTGCTGCTACAAAATGGAGTTTTGTAGCAATAGCTACATTACGGTAGGATTTCGAGCCTTCAGCGTGGCGCCGCCGCTACCCTGTGGCTGCGCCGCCACGCTGTCACGTGGTGTGGAGCAGCTGCCGGCGGCGCGGCGCCGTGGCTGATTACGAGGTTGGTCACGTGACGAAGTTCCACTCGGCCAGCTAGCGTCACTCCAGGTTTAACCAGAGCTAAACCACCGCCAATTTTTTTTGCTCACTTTTTCGCCATACATGCACTAAAAGGTCATTGTAAAACTGTCACAAGATGGAAACAAACAGAAACCAGTGCTTTCAAACATTTGCTGCGCAGTCCTTCCACTTCAGTGTCAGTAGGTTTATTATGGAAATAATCAAAATTTCAAATATCTTGTGAGAGACCAGTGCTTTCAAACATTTGCTGCGCAGTCCTTCCACTTCAGTGTCAGTAGGTTTATTATGGAAATAATCAAAATTTCAAATATCTTGTGAGAGAATCTGCTGTTCGAGTACCGCATGTTTTTGGCTCGAAGTATCGAACGAGTATCCGAAAACCAGAGATTTTCTTGTTGCCCTGAGTTTGCGGTAAAATCTTGTGCCGTTTCTAAACGGCGCTCACTAACTTGCCATGCACGATCTCGCGCTTGTCACGTAAATGATCCTGCACTTGCCCCGTGGCTGTTAGTAAGCACACGATAAAAGATCATGCAAGGTAGTGTTAGGCCTTGGATGAAATTCGTTGACGATTATTGAGAGCCGTTGCAGTCGCGATCCGCGCTCTTGGATAGGAAAACTGAAGTGCAGCACCATGCGGTGCGTGTTTGGGTCGTATCAAGATGTAGCTGACAGTTAGCCGTGAACGGGCTTACATAAAATGTAGATAGTTTACATGTAGTTTACATGTAGTTACATGTTTAAATGTAGATAGGAATGAAGGGGGCCGCAGTGAAGGGCTTCGAATTTGGGCCCCCTGGGGTTCTGCGTTGACATCGCACTTCACACGAGTGTCTTGCACTTCTCTTCCGCTGAAATGCAGCTACCGAAGCTGGCATTCAATACCGCGACCTCAGCAGCCGAATGGCAACGCTGTTGAACAGTCGCGGTGGAGCAAGCGCCGGCGAATGCCATGCCACCTCACGACCACACTCCCGCTCTCGGGCCCTTCGCGCCTGCCTGGTTACTTTTGACAAAGACGGTACAGCAGGCTGAACGCTTGCCTACAACACGGTCTGGGCGTGTATTGGCCTGAAAACGCAATATCTAGCGATAACATTTGGTTAAAAATGGTCTGGATGTTAGCATGTGGAGTTAAACTTGTAGGATTTGTCATTTTTTGCCTTCCTGGTCGCAGCAACTTTGGGAGCTGCGGAACACACAGTTCGTTGGTTATATACATGTGTTCTGCCCTCTGTACCTGTGCTCCCAACGTTAGCGATTTCTACGGTATGCGTGGCGCGCACGGATATGGGGCTTGCAAAGAACAGCGGGGCGGGCGAAGCTGCCGCACTCGGGCACTCCAGCAGTGTATCCGCGGTGACCCTTTCACCCTGCACAATTTTCGTCTCTTCGAATGGTCCTTTAGGCCATATGGGATTAGACACAGCAGAAGACTGAAACAAAAGCCTTGAGACCAGCCCACGCTGGCGCATCTCCTATAGCGCTGCTGGCCACGCGCTCTCTCTCGTGGTATAGTTTTGGTTGTGTGCACTCTCGTCACTGCCACACGATTGTAGTGCGCTGCCTGCGCTCATTTTTCATACTAGGGACCATATGACAGGGTAGAGTGGCGAAGTGCGTGTTGGCGGGAAGGGAAGGGATGAAGGGTTGAGAGGAGACAGGCAGGCTTGCTTTCTCCAGGAGCCAGCGAACTTGCGCAGTGATGGGCAGTCGAGCCAACTTCCGGTCTGTGTGGAGGGTGAGTAATGTTGAGAGGGGAAGAAAGGCCCCTGTCGTAATGCCTCTGGGTTGAAGTGTGGACAGGGAAGTTAAATTAGTACTTTCGTTTGGGTGAGTTGGTTCTTTCAAAGGTACAACCTTTCTGAAAAAAAAAAAAAAAAAATCTTAGCGGTTTAATTCTGGCTACACCCAAGATTCCACAGCGACCACAGAACAGTAAGGTCTTGGTATTAGCTTAGACTTGAAGACAGAACGGAAGAAACTAGTGAAGCGGAAGCACATTAACGAGTTAGCGGCTGGAGGGAAAGTAGAGGAATTCAGGATATCGCTGCAGGATTCGGCTTTAGCTAAGGAAGACGATCTTAATGTTCAGACAATGAACAATGCTCTCGCAGCTATGATTACGGAGCGCACAGTAGAAGTAGGCGGTAGGATTGTTAGACAGGATACCGGCAAGCTATCTCAGGAGATGAAAGATCTGATTAAGGAACGCCAAAGCATGAAAGCATCAGACCCCATAGATTAGAACTTACAGAGCTATCAGAGTTAATCAGTAAGCGCAGGGTAACTGACCTTATGAAGTTTAAGTGGATAGAATCGAGCATGCTCTAAAGAACAGAGGTAGCCTAAAAGTGGTGAAGAGGAAACTAGGCATAGGTGAAAACCTCTTTCTTGCTTTCTTCACTCAGTCCCTCTTTTATCCCTTCCCTTACGGTGCTGTTCAGGTTTCTGCCAAGATGTGAGAGAGATACTGCACCATTTCCTTTCCCCAACAACCAATTACCAATTTAAGAAAGTCTCAGGAGCAATGCAAAGGGGGAAGCAGCTAGTTGGGATCAGGTAACAGCAGATCTGTTGAAGGATGGAGAGGATATTGTGCTAGAAAAACTAGCCACCCTGTATACCCAATGCCTTATGACCTCAATCATATGGATAAAGTAGTTAAATTAGCCGAAGGGTTCTGCACAAATCTATACAGTAGCCAATGTAATTGAGGACGTAAATAACATAGGCAGTATCACACAGCAATGGGACATCCCACCAGTAACGAAAGAGGAAGCAGGTGGCTCATTGGTTAGGGCGCTCGGCTCCTGACCTGGAGTACCCGGGTTTGAACCCGACCGTGGCGGCTGCGTTTCGATGGATGTGAAACGCTAAGGCGCCCGTGTGCAGTGCGATGTCAGTGCACGTTAAAGATCCCCAGGTGGTTGAAATTATTCCGGAGCCCTCCACTACGGCACCTCTTTCTTGCTTTCTTCACTCAGTCCCTCTTTTATCCCTTCCCTTATGGTGCTGTTCATGTGTCTGCCAAGATGTGAGAGAGATACTGCATCATTTCCTTTCCCCAACAACCAATTACCAATTTAAGAAAGTCTCAGGAGCAATGCAAAGGGGGAAGCAGCTAGTTGGGATCAGGTACAGCAGATCTGTTGAAGGATGGAGAGGATATTGTGCTAGAAAAACTAGCCACCCTGTATACCCAATGCCTTATGACCTCAATCATACCAGTAGCCAAAACTAACTAAAACTAAAAAAATAAAATTAACACCAATGCCATTTCCAGGTAAAATAACATTAGCGTATTACATTCTCTGTCTTCAGCTCACTTCAAGCATAGTGCAATGAACACTGTCTTGACAATTGTCCTCTCTCTGAAAGGCTATTATACGGTATTTATTGTTTTCATGTAACATACATTTAGTATTTAGGCAGCTAGCTACCAAGGGGTTGCCTTGTGCATTCGGAAAGTTCGTTTAGTTAAGTGATTATTAATGCAAAAGGATTATATGGTCTAGCGATGGAGTAGAGGAGTCCTCTTGCACCTCGTGTGCAAGAGGACTGGGGTTTGAAATCCCAGTGCTAAACAGAAAAACACTCTGCCAGTCGATCGAATTGCATAACCAGGCCTGGGGTGCGGTTTAATCTCGGTGACCAGAACCGACAACGCACTCCCTCACCAGAACAGGATTTGGCCACCGTGGTGTAGTACTTGGCCACAACCTTCTATGATCAAACCAATTAACCTTCGGCCCTCAGTTCCCAGCGGCTGCGGACCAACAGACGAAGGCCGCGGTCAGACCTGTGACGCAGCGGAGGGAGCTAAGAATTTCCGGCTCCGGAGAGGCCGCCATTGGAAACTGTACCCGGTGACGTTTAGTGACGCTAGTCTATAGCAGTGCTTTTCGCGGAACTAGCGGGTTTTAAATGGGATGTCATAGGGTTTAGTGAGGTTAGGAGGGCAGATGAGTCCATACAATGCTAAGGGGTGGGCACGTACTATGCTATTCTGGATGAGCGGGCAGACGAGAACTGGGCATGGGATTCCTCATCAATCGGGATATAGAAGCGAACATACAATAATTCTGTATTATTAACGAGAGAATGGCAGTTATTCTAATTAGGCTTAATAACAGGTACAAACAGAAGCTGGTGTGTACAGACTTACGTGCCTACATCCAGCCATAATGAACAAATTGTCGAAAGCCTCTATAAAGACGTGGAATCAACAATGAATAAAATCAAATCACACTACACTGTGCTGTTTGGTGACTTCTGTGCCAAGATAGGAAAGAAGCAGGCTGGAGACCAGACAGTGGGTGACCATGGCATAGGCTTTTGAAACAGCAAGGGGGAGTTATTAGTGGAGTTCGTGGAGTTCGTGGAGAGAAATAATTTATGGATCATGATTACCTTCTTCCACAAAAGAGTGAACAGGCGTGAACGGGAAGAGTGAACAGGAAATAAATGTGAAAGAGCCCCAATGGTGAGACTAAAAATGAAATAAACTTCATACTATGCGCTCAGCCGGGCATCGTGCAGGATGTACAGGTTCTCGGGAAGGTGCGTTGTAGCGACCACAGGATGGTAAGGTCTCGAATTAGCCTAGACTTGATGAGGGAACGGAAGAAGCTAGTGAAGAGGAAGTTCATTAATGAGCTAGCGTTAAGAGGTAAAGTAGAGCAATTCAGGATATCGCTGCAGAACACATATTCGGCGCTAACTGAGGACGACGACCTTAATGTTCAAACAATGAACAATGCTCTCACAGCTATGATTAGGGAGTGCGCATGAGAAGTAGGCGGTAGTATGGTTCGGCAGGATACCGGCAAGCTATCTCAGGAGATGAAAGATCTGATTAAGGAACGCCAAAGCGTGAAAGCATCAGACCCCACAGAATAGAACTGAGAGCTATCAAAGTTAATGAATAAGTGTAAGGTAGCCAACATAACGAAGTTTGATATATAGAGAATCGAGTATGCTCTAAAGAAAAGGGAGGTAGCGTGAAAGCAGTGAATAGGAAACTTGGCATATTTTAACCACAGATAACTCAGCTTCTACAAAGCGCATTAAAAAAAATTTTTTGGCGGATAAATTTCGTGAAGTGCCGTGGTTTAACATCCCAGGCATACCACAACTTTATTAGAGCACCTTTCAGAGCACCTCTTTAAAGGCGAAGCGTAAAGCCTGTTTCATATGCAAGCGAAAATGCTTGTGAATCCTGCCGCGGTGGCGGAAAAACCTGTTTTGAGTCGTAGCGGCGATGAGGGGCGAGCTTCCAACAAGTTGGAAAATTTCGCTGCGACGCGCCGTTCAATTGCTGAGTCGCTTGTCGCGGCGGCACCACCATTTGGAATAGCCATGGAGTTCCTTAGTAGTATTTAGAAACTTTTGGGGAACAGCAGAGGTGCCGGGGGGTGTCGGTAGCTGACGGAAGAGCGTGCTGACGGAAAAGCGTGTCGACGCCACTGACGCATACATAGTTTCTCTGGCTTTGACGCATTTGGCAGAAGGGCTAGTTTTTGAACCTACACTGAGCTACACTTCGTGCAAGCTCGTGTAGGCGAGTGGAGGGCGGGGCTAAAGCTATGACGTAAAGGTGCTGCACTTGTCTGCATGAGCGCCAGCCTATAGCGTGATATCGAGCGTCGTCGTCCTCGGGAGCAGACAACTTTTGAACTTTTGAGTCGTAATATAAGGTGAACAAATGTATACTGCAAAAGGTTTTTTGCGCGGCGTTTATTATGGTAGAGAAGTGCAAAGGACATTTCTGTTTCCTCTCAAATGGAGCACTCACAAACTTGTACCGTCTGCATTCTCAGCAGATGCATGGAGCATATCACGCTAAATTTCTTGCACGCAAATTTCTTGCAAGTTCATCGTCGGATAAAGGGTCGACGACGAGTTCCTCGTGCAAAATACAAAGCCTCCCTGTTTCTGCCGTAACTAGGGGAAAAGCATTCTGCGCCGCGTTGAAACCGGCGTTCCGCGGGATATGGGGTCTTTCGATAGCTGTTTCTCGATCGGCTCCGAGCCAACAGGCTGACCGACCGCTTTGAGATGCCGACGTAATAATGCACAGGCGTGAAGCACGATACTGTAAGCGTAGAGAGCTTCACACTAATACACATAGATATGTAGATGACCATGAATGCAAATATATTTTACAGCGAAGCTGTATGTCTCTATCGACCAAGGAAATTTTCGTGTCGTGGTAAGCAAAAAACGCCAGGCTAAATAAAAAAAATGTCACTCCAATCCACACTGGTAAGGTAGTTGGACAGCGAAGCTGTAAAACGACACCCAGTTACCCACTGCGACGTCACTTGAAAACTCACACACGTGGCTGTAGAAAGAGTGAAACCAGAGACAAGTGAAATGTACTTGAACTGTATGCTGTATGCCTGATTTCTATGGAGATATGCTGTTGGCATTCAATTTTTATCCTGGCGTTTTTTGCTTACAACGATGACACGAAAACGCAACCGTAATCTTTACCGGGAAACAAACGTGGGGAGAAGGAACGTGCTTCATACATTATGGGGTTTGCACTTCACACGAGGGCTTCAAATGATGTCAACCCCTTTCAAAGCAGCTGCAAACCTAATTAATGCTTACCGGAATGCGTAGCTGTAATTGTCTGTCGCGCATCAGAAATGTTCCTTCCCTTACGGCGCCGCGGTATATGTGTCCACCGAGATATGTGGGATATGTGAGATAGGCGTAATTTGCTTTCCTTAAAACCAATTTTCATTTAATTTTCCTTGCCTTAGGGGCAGTTGGGGTGTCCACCAAAATATGTGGGACAGGCGTCATTTCCTTTCCTTAAATTGTCCAATGGGAAAGGCGGGGTGCTGAAGGGACTATGTTGTTCCCTGGACTCCTTGGCAAGACTGCAACATGCTTTCGCGTCCCCCTCTTAAAGATGAAGCTTAAGCGTCCTCCAATTTTTTTTTCCTCACTTTTTTATTATCTTTAGCCAGTTATCCCCCCGTCATTATAATACATTATGCGGTTTGTACTTCACACGAGGGCTTCCAATGACGTCAACCCCTTTTGAAGTTGCTGCAAACCTATTGTTTACAGGAACGCGTCGGACTGTGTTCCCAGTGTATATAAAAATTAACTTGGAAATTACGCAGCACCTGAGATGCAGAAATATTCAATGTGCGTGCTATACATTAAATCGCTCACTAGACTTCAGTAAAATTATGTATTGTTTCTCGCAGTTTTTTAGCTAGTATAGTTAGGCACCTAGTTGTAGTTAGAGATTTGTAGCTAGTTGATGGTTATAGCCATATCAGTTCTTAGAATTCCGAAAACGCGATTATCCTTGGCGCTGTGGCTTGACTAAATTTGGCTTTTTCGACTAGTTACGTGCACTGTGGGTTTACTTTGCCTGCATGCGTTCAAAAGCGCATGTACTTTCGCACGATGCAGTCAGATTTTGTCGAGCGACAGAAGTGATTGTAATCGTGTTTTCAAAATTCTAAAACTGATATGGCTATTACTAATGACCGTGTACATATCTAATTGCAACTCGGTGCCTAAATCTACTAGTTAAAAGGTTGATTATTCAAAATGAGTTAACTGCTTACTACTTAAGGCAATTCACTGGTTTTCTGGTGTTTGCGGACACTGGTAATGCTAGCCCCCAAAACGATATTTTTATCCCAAACACCCTAAAATGAAATGTTCTTAAATGTGCGTACAAAGTTATGTACTTATACCAAATTTGGTTACATTTCATGCAGAAATAACAAAATAGTTTTAATTGTTGCATCTCCCCTTAAAGCCAGCCATTGATTTTTACAAGTGCAAATGCATCCTTGAGACGTGCAGAGACGCACTGCAACGATAACCAAGTAGTTTAAAGTGTCACTCATGGTTCTCGTTGCACACCCAAGGGATATAGGTTTGAAGCCTGATGGGACTTAGAATTCGTTCTTGTGTATTTTATTTTCGGGAGTTTTCTAGTAATCTAGCAGGATGGAAAAATCTTTCAGGAATGATTAAGTGGCACTGCAGGCGATAAATGCATTCATGCATTAAAGGGTATGTTTGTGCAGTTACAGTGCACAGTGCAAATAACCTGGTTTCATCATTCACCTAGCCTGACTAACAAAGCACACAAGGCTTGCTTTTTTAATTTAAGCAATGCTTCCACTTCTGGAGCTGCAGTGTAACTTTGATTTAGCTTGGCACTGTAGTTGCTTATATCAAGAATTCATGAACCATTTTTGATGGTCATGACTGTATCCTAATCTGACAAAATAGTTCAGAGACAGTAGTACATTACATTAGTATGACATTATTACATTGTGCAGGTGTCTCAATGTGCAAATGCATTATTGTGGGCTGTCCTCTTAGTGGGACACGATTACAAAAAATGCAGGGTAGGAGAGCATGGCAGTGTGTGAGCAATGGACTCGAAATGGAGTTATGTAAACTTTTGTTTTCTACAGGGACGATTGCCTGGTGGGGTGCTGACATAGAAAGAAATAGTCAAACAGTAAACAGTCGTGCACACAGACTGCACAGAAGACATGGACTAGGAGAAGAAACTGAAAAGCCTTTTTTTTAATGTACAGCAATGAAGGGCACTAAGAAAAAGCAAGAGCACAACGGGAAAATGATCACATCACTGGAAGTGCCGTTCTACATCCACCATTAACCCATCGGTTAGAACGATGGGCCAATGAAATGCTTTTGCCTTTTTAGTTTCAGCCTTGCCTTGCACATTAGTGGAGTAGACGAGATTAGATTTATCGAGGGAGATCGTGAATGGGCTTAATTGGAGTTTTCGCTGCTTCTTGAAGTGCGCATGGCTCTCATTTTTAAGAGAGGCGGTCATAACCGCCTGGTCTATGTACTGCACTTCTATATGTGTAATGTCCAAATCTGCTGAGAGGCCCTTTAATTGGTGGGAAATTTGGAAGCTAATTCACATTTGCACACTTCCTGTACTTCATATGGGACATAAAGAAGACATGAAATTACTGTGCACTGATGCTTGTACATCTGTGTCTTCACAGAAATGGTAACATAAATAGTGCTCTGATTAGAGTTTTATTCTTTTCTCAGGTAAGCAAGGTGTAGAAGAGGGAGGAGGAGAAGTGTGCAAACCCCTTTGCGCAGCTGGCTCACCAGCCTCACTAACGGGTGAAGACAGTTCGAAGAGTCCAGTTGCTGGAGGTGGATCGGGCCTGGCACTCACACGTGGCTCTTATTCAGCATCTGAACTTTCCATCAAGCCAATTCCTGAACGTCCGCTAAGTTCTGGACCCTCTGGTGGCTCTAGTAGGATAGCTCAGCTGAGCATCAGTCCAGTTTGTGGCGGCAGTGCTGCAGCTGACCTGGCCATCATTCCAGTTCCCACCACCAGGATGAGAAAAGCTGAGCTTACCATCACTGCGGTTCCTGTGGCCAGTGAATCACCTCGGGTGACCATCAGTCCAGTCCCCATTGCCAGTGGTAAATCCAAACTGTCCATGAGTTTAGGTGCTGAAGATCAACAAAGACATGGCACTGAAAATGGCTCCATATTAATGCCCGAGGTCTCCATCTTTCCTGTTCACTGTGATAAATTGAGTCCTAGACCCAAAGACTGCTCGAGGGGACAAAATTTGCCTGTCAAAAGGCGGAGGAGCAGCCCTGAGAAGGATCCTGAGGGAGATATCATTATAATCTTGTCAGATGATGAAGTTCCAGCTCCTCCAGCAAAGACCTTCAAACGTTTAGAGTAGGCATTATCATTAGGATCTCGAAATTCCTTAAGATTACCATTAAGTGGGGAACTTTTTGTATCTCCCGCAAATTAAGCGTTCGCAAAAGGTAAACTTCTCAGGGGACTGGAAAGGTCTTGGCACTGCCAAGAAAAGCTTGCTTGGCAGTTTATACATTTTTTACTTTGAAAAGTGACATAGCCTGCATTTTTGACCCGGTTTTAGCAAGTATGAATGAGGATCATGTATTGGGATCTTGTCTCAGGATTGTGTATTGAATTTTTTGTAAGGATCATGTGAAATTCATAATAAGTTAGTCACATTGTACATGGAGCATGGTAACCACAGCATCATCTATATCATGTTGATTTGTAAGTTAATTCGTCTGAAATAAAGTGTGTGGTGGAACACTGCATAGATGGAAGTGTAGTTGTCCCCCTTCAGATGTGTTTATGCATGTGCTGTGTGCACTTACATTTCTGGAAGGATTTACTGTGTGCTTGCCTGGCGCAGTGTGTTAATGGCTGCGGCGTTCTTCGGCTGCCAAGCCCAGTGTCGTGGCATCGAATCCTGGCTGCCGCGGCTACATCTCGATGGAAGTGAAATGCAAAAATGGCAGTGTGCTTTGCGATGTCAGTGCACTGCAGATCAAAGAACCTCAGTGATTAATATTGATATTGATCCGGAGCCCTCCGCTACAGCTCGCAGTGCTCCCAATGGTGGAACTGCTGTGGCGGTTGTGCCAAATGGCAAATTGTGCTACGTGCTTGCTGCTACAAAATGGAGTTTTGTAGCGAGAGCTACATTACGGTAGCGTTTCGAGCCATCAGCGTGGCGGCGCCGCCACGCTGTCCCGTCGTGTGGAGCAGCTGCCGGCGGCGCGGCGCCGTGGCTGATTACGAGGTTGGTCACGTGACCAAGTTCCACTTGGCAAGCTGTATCTATCACGTCACTCCAGGTGCAACCAGAGCTAAACCACCGCCAATTTTTTTGCTCACTTTTGTGCCATACCTCCGCCAAAAGGTCATTGCAAAACTGTCACGAGATGGAAACAAACAAACAGGAACCAGTGCTTTCAAACGTTTGCTGCGCGGTCCTTCCCCTTCAGTGTCACATAGTAGGTTTATTATGGAAATAATCAAAATTTCAAATACCTTGTGAGAGAATCTGCTGTTCGAGTACCGCATGTTTTCGGCTTGAAGTATCGAACGAGTATCTGAAAACCAGAGATTTTATTGTTACCCTGAGCTTGCGGTAAAATCTTGTGCCGTTTCTAAACGGCGCTAACTTGCCATGCACGATCTCGCGCTTGTCACGTAAATGATCCTGCACTTGCCCCGTGGCTGTTAGTAAGCACACGATAAAAGCTCATGCAAGGTAGTGTTAGGCCTTGGATGAAATTCGTTGACGATTATTGAGAGCCGTTGCGGTCGCGTTCCGCGCTCTTGGATAGGAAAACTGAAGTGCAGCACCATGCGGTGCGTATTTGGGTCGTATCAAGATGTAGCTGACAGTTGGCTGTGAACGGGCTTACATAAAATGTAGACAGTTTACCGTTCAGAAGAAAGCGACACATGGGAATAATGGGAATGAAGGGGGCCGTAGTGAAGGGCTTCGAATTTGGGCCCCCTGGGGTTCTGCACTGACATCACACTTCAGATGAGCGTCTTTGCATTTCGCTTCCACTGAAATGCAGCTGCTGAAGCTGGCATTCAATCCCGCAACCTCAGCAGCCGAATGGCAACGTCGTTGAACCGTTGCGGTGGAGGAAGCGTCGGCGAATGCCATGCCACCTCACGACAGCGCTTCCACTCTCTGGCCCTTCGCGCCTGCCTGGTTACTTTTGAGAAAGACAGTACAGCGGGCTGACCGCTTGCCTACAACACGGTCTGGGCGTGTATTGGCCTGAAAACGCAATATCTAGCGTAACATTTGGTTAAAAATGGTCTGGATGTTAGCATGTGTAGTTAAACTCGTAGGATTTGTCATTTTTTGCCTTCCTGGTCGCAGCGGCATTGGGAGCTGCGTAACACACGGTTCGTTGGTTATATACATGTGTTCTGCCCTCTGTACCTGTGCTCCCAACGTTAGCGATTTCTACGGTATGCGTGGCGTGCACGGATACGGGGCTTGCAAAGAACAGCGGGGCGGGCGAAGCTGCCGCACTCGGGCACTCCAGCAGTGTATCTGCAGTGACCCTTTCACCCTGCACAATTTTCGTCTCTTCAAATGGTCCTTTAGGCCATATGGGATTAGACACAGCAGAAGACTGAAACAAAAGCCTTGAGACCAGCCCACGCTGACGCATCTCCTATAGCACTGCTGCCCACGCGCTCTCTCTTGTGGTATAGTTTTGGTTGTGTGCACTCGCGTCACTGCCACACGATTATAGTGCGCTGCCTGCGCTCATTTTTCATACTAGGGACCATATGACAGGGTAGAGTGGTGAAGTGCGTGTTGGCGGGAAGGGAAGGGATGAAGGGTTGAGAGGAGACAGGCAGGCTTGCTTTCTCCAGGAGCCAGCGAACTTGCGCAGTGATGGGCAGTCAAGCCAACTTCCTGTCTGTGTGGAGGGTGAGATGTTGAGAGGGGAAGAAAGGCCCCTGTCGTACGTAATGCCTCTGGGTTGAAGTGTGGACAGGGAAGTTAAATTAGTAGTTTCGTTTGGGCGAGTTGGTGCTTTCAAAGGTACAACCTTTCTGAAAAAAAGAATCTTAGCGGTTTAATCCTGGCTACACCCAAGGTTCTGTGGTCGCTGCCACAGCGACCACAGAACAGTAAGGTCTTGGTATTAGCTTAGACTTGAAGACAGAACGGAAGAAACTAGCAAAGCGGAAGCACATTAACGAGTTAGCGGCTAGAGGGAAAGTAAAGGAATTAAGGATATCGCTGCAGGATTCGGCTTTAGCTAAGGGAGAGATCTTATGTTCAAACAATGAACAATGCTCTCGCAGCTATGATTACGGAGCGCACAGTAGAGGTAGGTGGTAGGATTGTTCGACAGGATACCGGCAAGCTATCTCGGGAGATGAAAGATCTGATTAAGGAACGCCAAAGCATGAAAGCATCAGACCCCATAGATTAGAACTTACAGAGCTATCAGAGTTAATCAGTAAGCGCAGGGTAACTGACCTAATGAAGTTTAAGTGGATAGAATCGAGCATGCTCTAAAGAACAGAGGTAGCCTAAAAGTGGTGAAGAGGAAACTAGGCATAGGTGAAAACTAGATGTATGCATTAAGAGCTAAAGAGAGCAATGCCATTAGCAATATGCATAAAGTAGCTATAGTAGCCGAAGAGTTCTGCAGAAATCTATGCAGTAGCCAATGTAATTGAGGACGTAAATGAGATAGGCGGTATTACGCAGCAATTTGACATCCCGCTAGTAATGAAAGAGGAAGCAGGTGGCTCATTGGTTAGGGCGCTCGGCTCCTGACCCGGAGTACCCGGGTTCGAACTCGACTGTGGCGGCTGTGTTTTGATGGAGGTGAAACGTTAAGGCGCCCGTTAAGGCGCCAAGATGTGAGAGAGATACTGCGCCATTTCCTTTCCCCAACAACCAATTACCAATTTAAGAAAGTCTCAGGAGCAATGCAAAGGGGGAAGGAGCTGGTGAGGATCAGGTAACAGTAGATGTTGAAGGATGGAGAGGATATTATGCTAGAAAAACTAGCCACCCTGTATACCCAATGCCTTATGACCTCAAGCGTACCAGCAGCCAAAACTAACGAACTAAAAAATAGCTGAAACTAAAAAATGAAACTAATGCCAATGTCATTTTCAGGTAAAATAACATTAGCTTATTACATTCTCTGTCTTTAGCTCACTTCAAGCATAGTGCAAGGAACACTGTCTTGACAATTGTCCTCTCTCTGAAAGGCTATTATACGGTATTTATTGTTTTCATGTAACATACATTTAGTATTTAGGCAGCTAGCTGCCAAGTGGTTGCCTTGTGCATTCAGAAAGTTCGTTAAGTGATTAATAATGCAAAAGCAGTATATGGTATAGCGATGGAGTATAGGTAGATCATCCGCCTCGTGTACAAGAGGACTGGGGTTCGAAATCCTGGTGCTAAACAAAAACACTCCGCCAGTCGATCGAATTGCATAACTAGGCCTGGGGTGCGGTCTGATCTCGGTGACCAGAACCGACAATGCACTCCTTCACCAGAACAGGTTTTGGTCACCCTGGTGCAGTACTTGGCCACAACCTTCTATGATCAAACCAATTAACTCTCGGCCCTCAGTCGCCAGCAGCTGCGGACCAACAGA
The DNA here is from genome assembly GCF_052857255.1 of Amblyomma americanum. Classification (NCBI taxonomy): domain Eukaryota; kingdom Metazoa; phylum Arthropoda; class Arachnida; order Ixodida; family Ixodidae; genus Amblyomma; species Amblyomma americanum. The sequence goes on from NC_135497.1 coordinate 413,179,508, forward strand.
GGAAGGCTGCGGGCAGACCTGTGACGCAGCGGAGGGAGCTAAGAATTTCCGGCTCCGGAGAGGCTGCCATTGGAAACTGAACCTGGCGATGTTTAGTGAGGCTAGTCTATAGCAGTGCTGTGCGCGGAACTAGCGGGTATTAAATGGGATGTCATAGTGTTTAGTGAGGTTAGGAGGGCAGATGAGTCGTATACAGTGCTAGGGGGTGGTTACGTACTATGCTATTCTGGATGAGCGGGCAGACGAGAACTAGGCGTGGGATTTATCAATCGGGATATAGAAGCCAACATACAGGAATTCTGTATTATTAACGAGAGGATGGCAGTTATTCTAATTAGGCATAACAGCTACAAATGGAAGCTGGTATGTACAGACTTACGCGCCTACATCCAGCCATGATGACCAAATCGTCGAAAGCCTCTATAAAGACGTGGAATCAACAATGAATAAAATCAAATCACACTACACTGTGCTGATTGGTGACTTCAGTGCCAAGATAGGAAAGAAGCAGGCTGGAGACCAGGCAGTGAGTGACCATGGCATAGGCTTTAGAAACAGCAGGGGGGAGTTATTAGTGGAGTTTGCGGAGAGAAATAATTTACGGATCATGATTACCTTCTTCTGAAAAAGAGTGAACGGGAAGAGTGAACATTAAGTAAATGTGGAAGAGCCCCAATGGTGAGACTAAAAATGAAATAAACTTCATATTATGCGCTCACCCGGGCATTGTGCAGCATGTGCAGGTCCTCGGGAAGGTGCGTTGTAGTGACCACAGGATGGTAAAGTCTCGAATTAGCCTAGACTTTAAGAGGGAACGGAAGCTAGTGAAGTTCATTAATGAGCTAGCGGTAAGAGGTAAAGTAGAGCAATTCAGGATATCTCTGCAGAACACATATTTGGCTTTAACTGAGGACGACGACCTTAATGTTCCAACAATGAACGATGCTCTCACAGCTATGATTAGGGAGTGCACAGGAGAAGTAGGCGGTAGTATGGTTCGGCAGGATACCGGCAAGCTATCTCAGGAGATGAAAGATCTGATTAAGGAACGCCAAAGCGTGAAAGCATCAGACGCCACAGAATAGAACTGAGAGCTATCAAAGTTAATGAGTAAGTGCAAGGTAGCTGACATAACGAAGTTTGATATATAGAGAATCGAGCATGCTCTAAAGAAAAGGGAGGTAGCGTGAAAGCAGTGAAGAGGAAACTAGGCATAGGTGAAAACCAGTTGTATGCATTAATTAAGAGCCAAAGAGAGCAGTGTCATTATCAATATCGATAAAGTAGCCGAAGAGTTCTACACAAATCTATACAGTAGCCAATGTAATGAGGACGTAAATGAGATGGGCAGTATCACGCAGCAATAGGGCACCCCGCCAGAAACGAAAGAAGCAAAGAAAGCCTCGGGAACAATGCAGAGGGGCGGGAAGCAGCTGGTGAGGATCAGGTAAATGCAGATCTATTGAACGGAGAGGGTATTGTGCTATCCCCTACCAGGGGCGTACCAGTAGCTTGGAAGAACGCTAACATTATCTTAATCCATAAGAAATGAGATGTCAAGAAATTGAAAACTTACAGACGTACCGATCAGCTTACTGTCCGTTGGCTATGAGATATTTACTAAGGTAATCGCTAATAGAGTCAGTACAACCTTAGACTTCAATCAACCAAATGATCAGGCAGGCTTCCGTGAAGGTTACTCGACAATAGACCAAAATATCAATCGGGTGTAGCCGTATCGGGGGTGCGCTTGGGTGGATGCCAATGAGTAATTATTATTAAAAATGCGCAGAGTATTACCAACCCCTGTATATAGCCTTCTCATTTTATGAGAAAGCTTTTGACTAAGTCGAAACCTCAGCAAGCGAAACTCAAGCCCGCCAGTACGTTTCCATGGTCTTTCGACTACCATCTTTCAAATATAATTTGAAATTCATCCTCGCCTGCAAAGCGAGGAACCTGATTTGGACGTCACTCCTGATCCGTTGACTCGGCATTTGGACACCTCGTCATATCAAGAGCGGAACGCCAGCTATTGCAGGACAGGATTCTAGACTGCAGAGACACATCCAGGGACCTTCAGAATCAAGTTTTCTTTGTTGGTCGCCACCTTAATTGAGTACATATGCCCGAATGAGTTCGCAAGCATCCAGCTACATGCCAACTACAAGGCCAGCCTTCAGTCCCGTCAACGACAAGTGGCACACAGGAACAAGTTGATGAGACTGATGCCCCATCGCAAGGAGGCCGGTGCTGTTAGTTCCGCTGTCTGGACAAGTTCCAGAGTCCACAATCTTTCTAGCTACAGGCCTACCCCACCCGAGCTAGCCGTGCTTGAGCTTGGGTTAAACTTCAATGCCAGACCTGCACCGGACACAAGGAAAATGATGTGCGCTTTTGAACGTGCAATTAGCCAAGTTGACTTGACCATAGTCGCCATCGGGGATCCCGGAACATGGGGAGGGGGGACAGCCGCCCTCCTAAGGTTTTTCTAGAGGGGACCGCCCCTCCCCCCTTCCCACCCAGTCTCCAATTGCTTGCACTTGGATCAGATTTCTGACAATTGAAGCACTTCAGTTTCTGGGACTCTCTTAATGCAAAGCACAGTGGAGCTGAGCTATTTTGCTTCGTAGCCAGTTGTAAAAGTATTTCGTATATGAGTAACCTGAACCAGTCATGTCCCAACAGAAGTCGACTGTCTGTCCCGTGTACATGATCATGATGAGCAGAATTAAACTAATGCACAAACTTTTTTATACAATTGATCACTCCCCGTGCATACATCTATAAAGCTGCCAATTTCACTTAATTTTATATCGGCTTGAATCTGCACCGTTTGATCGAATTCAAAACCGCGGGCACAAGGCTTTATCATTTTGCTTTGTAATGCAAGATGCTATTAGGCTTATCTCCATTGATCCTGGACAGGTGCAAATGCTTCCTCATTTTCCAGATTGTTGTAGATGCTTTTGGTTCTTCATCTCGAAGATTCCTTGCCAGCTTTAAATTGAGTGCGACCAAGAACTGCAGGCATTCAGTTTGATGACCGCCCAGCACACTTGTGGCTTTCGCCATCGCCGAGTCATTCAGTTCTTAGTGGCCGCGAAACAGTTTCTTTTGGAAGCCGTTTCGTTTTCTTCCTGGCTGCTGGAGTGCCTTCACTACAACGTGACAGTTTGCATCATCCTTTGAACATTGAAAAAGAAAGAATATTAGCAAAAATATGAAATTTATTATGTAAATTAGCATTAAATAAATAACAAAATAAGCGTAAAGTCTTGCCCCCCGCCACTAAAAAAAATGTTCTGGAGTCCCTGGTCGCTGTGATGAGGCTCGAACGCGAGCAGTGAGCATTTTTGCTACTCTTCAGCACTGACAGCCCACCGACATGCTTGATGAAGAGCGCCGTGCAGCCAGGAGCCTGCTTAAAAACCGACATTGTTATCCTTCCCGCTGACAAGGGTAATGCAACCGTCATCTTGAACAGCGCCGACTACGACAAAAAAGTGTCGGAGCTCCTGGAAGACAAGAGCACGTACGTCGTTCTCAAGAAAGATCCTGCGCTGAAGTTAGAACGAGAGCTACAGAAACTACTCGCCGACGTTTTCGCTTCGTGCCTAAACAACGCAAGCCACTATAGTACAGGCTCCTCTGCCATAATGGGTCCGCTCCTGCTTTGCATGGCCTTCCAAAAATCCACAAGGAGGGCGTCCCTATGCGACCGATAGTGGATTCTGTCCGTTCACTTCTGTACCAACTCTCGGGCTACCTGCATCGTGTCTAAACGCCGCTAGTTGGAAAAGGGTCCACTTTTTTACGAAACCCGTATGAGTTCATTGAAAAGATGTGTGACAGGCCTCACGGTGGACGATGACATCATGGTGTCTTTCGACGTCAAGCCTCTGTTCACCAGAGTCCCACTGGCGGTAGAGGTGTGCACGGTTGCCCTTGAGAACGACGAGAACCTCGGCGAGAGGACACCTTTCGAGGCGCAGGACATACTGAAGCTGTTGAAATCTTGCCTCGAAAACACATACTTAGTCTTTCGGGGCACATTCTACAAGCAGCTTCACGGAACTGCCATGGGTGCTTCCATTTCTGTCACAGCCGCTAACCTGACCATGGAAGCCATAGAAAACCGGGCTGTGGCTTCTTTCCAACCCTGGCCGAAGGTCTTCTTGCGATATATTGATGACTGTTTTTGCATCATCAAGAAGGACGCACTCACCGCCTTCACGTACGGAGCACCTCAACAGTATGGAAGAGGCCATGAAGTTCACTGTCGAGGAGGAGGTTGCCAAGCGACTGCCTTTCTTGGACGTTTCAGTGGAACGAGACGGCCGCAACCTTTCCTTCAGAGTCTTTAGCAAGTACACCCACACAGACAGGTACCTGTATTTCAACTCTGTGCACCCGACCTGCCATAAACGCGCCGTTGTGGCCTCATTAATTCAGCGGTCCCGCAAAATCTGCTCACGACCTGAGGACCATGCCTCAGACCTGCCGCAAGTACGCCGTGAGTTGGCCAGTTGCAGCTGCACCAAAATTTTGTAGACTGCGTAGAGTGTCGCTCTGTGCACCCAGAAAATCCGGACCGCAGCCATTGCCGATCACGAGTCGCCACTCCATATGTACGGGGCATAAGTGAAGCACTGGGAAGTTCTGCATACGTACGACGTTCACATTGCCCACGTTCCCACCCGCAAGTTACGGCACGAGCTGGTGAGCGCGACGGACAAACTAAAAAAAAGAAAAATTCTCCGGCGCTGTGTACAAGATTCCCCGTGCTGGATGCGATCATGTTTACATAGGCGAGAGCGGGAATTTTGAAAGGCGCTTGAAGGAACACATGAAGGCTTGAAGGAACACATGAAGGACGTCGAAAACAAGAAAGCTGGTTCGAGTGCACTTCCAGAGCATGCCGAGTAAGCTGGACATGATATCTGTTGGGAAGAGGCTTCGGTCATCGCCAAGGAGAGGAACGGGCTTTCATGCCAGTATCTCGAGTCTCTGCTGATACAGACGACGAAAATGACGCTTAATCGCAACGATGACAACCTGCCGACTAAGTATGCAAGATGCCTCGGACGATTATTGGAACGCTCATAAGCAGCGCTGCGTAAGCGAAACTTTCAGTGAACAAGTATTCCGTATAGAAGCCGAAACGTCTATTTTTTGACCCGAACCTTTCGTCGGCACAAGGGAACAGCAGTTCACAATTGGTAGTGAGGTGCGGAAAGTGGCAAGGAAATACGCCTACTTAGGGCAGGTAGTAACCGCTGATCCGGATCATGCGAAGGAAGTAACTAGAAGAATAAGAGGGTGGAGCGCATATGGCAGGTTCTCTCGCATCATGAATGGCAATTCACCAATATCTGTCAAGAGAAAATTATACAACAGCAGTATCTTACCGTACTCACCTATGGGGCAGAAACGTGGAGGCTAACGAAAAGGGTTCAGCTTATGTTAAGGACAACGCAGCGAGCTATGGAAATAAAAATGGTAGGTTAACGTTAAGAGACCGGAAGCGGCCAGAGTGAGTAAGGGAATTAACGCAAGCTATTGACACCTTAGTCGAAATTGAGGGGAAGAAATAGGCTTCAGGCCATGTAATGTGGAGGCAAAATAACCGCTGGTCATTTGGGGTAACAGAGTGGATTCCAAGAGAAGGCAAGCGTAGGCAGGGAGCAGCAGAAATAGAATCGACATTTGAGCTAGTTGGTATAGCATCATGGAAAAAATATAGCGCACTCAGGACAACAGACCAGGAAGACCAAACAAGCGCTTACTCGCAACTGGGTGTTTACTAAAAAAAAACGCAGAGCTAAGAGAGAAAGAAACCACAAACAAAACAAGCTTTTACGCAGGCGCACCAGGATAAGTATTCATGCAGGTGCGTACTTTTTTGCGCTATATTTTTTCCATGGGCAGCAGAAATTTAGATGGATGAGATTAAGAAGTTTGTGGGGATACGGTGGCCGCAGCTTCAAAAGGGGGGGTTAATTGGAGACATGGGAGAAGCCTTTGCCCTGCAGTGGGCGTAGTCAGGCTGACAATGACACCCAAGATCGAGCGATAGCTGTACGATGATATATATTATCGAATTCTACTCGTCGAGGTCTTTTAAACGGTATATAGCTCGATATTGTAAAGTTTAATTTTTAGTAACAGTTTACTAATTAACGGTAATGAAGACATGTAACTAGTACAATACACAAGCCGTTTTCAGGGACATAAGCGTTTAGTTCGTCAAACTGCCACCACGGGCCGCTTCACCCTGAACTCCTTTCTCTTTTCCCCTTTCCTGCCTCGCATAGCCGCACGCAGGCAGACGGGAGGGCGCACAGCTGTGGGGTTGGGTTGGGCGGTTAACCATTGTTCGGATTCCACACTGTAGGAGGAGGAAGGAGCAAGTAGGGCTTTGTGGGCGAAAAAAAAACTATCAATGCGGCGTGAAGCCTTCGCTGCGCCTGAGGAACGCATGTTCAGTAGCAGGATATTGAGAAAGGTGCCCAGTTAGAAGAGAAAGAGGGGACGGAAAAGGCAAGATGGCTGAAGGGCTTGTTGAGGCCGTTCGATAGGGACGCTGTGTGGAGTGAAAACGCGTGGTTCTTTTTGACGAGTTGTAAGGTAGAGAAGAGATACATCCCAGCAGAAGCAGGACGCAGTGATACAGTGTGTCATGTCTCACCGGCGCCATATATTTTCGCTGCATTACAACTAGCCCAAAGTGCCACCTTAGTGAACCCTTGGATTCAGGCTCGTGATTAGAAGCCAAATTAATATATATAAAAATAAAAAAAAATCAAGGACGCCGAATGCAGGGATGTCAGATGCTTGTAGAAGAATTTTTTGGGCGAACGCAATGGAAGCGTCCAAAAGGCCAATCTCAACAATCATTTGGGGAGTTAGTTGCAAGATGCCGTCTTGGTTGTGTAATTGCTGTCGCCTATCTTTGTGGCGGATCAGTGAACCAGCTCTTTTATCGGCGTAATGCCATGTACAGTTTTCAGAAACACGTCGAACTCCTCATCAGCACGACTATAGTTCAGCGCTATATTTCGCGAAAAGTAACGGTTATAATTTTTTTTTCTTTTTTTTTTCGAGGACGGTTACTGACTGCAATGCTCTCCCTGAGAGAGTGATATCCGCTGTTGACTTCCTGAAGGCCTTTGATGATGTATTTTAGTTATTGTATAGAGATATTCTTCAGTTTTATTTGTCGTGCATGCTTTTATTACTGACTTATTGCCCTTGTATGTTATATCTTTGTGCCCTTCCTGCTTGCACCCAAGCAAGAGGTCTGCAGTATTGGATAAATAAGTAAATAAATAAATAAATACAGGACTTCGTGTCCAGAACTTAGCGTATCTAACATCAACTGGTGAAACCACGAATAGCAGCGCACTCCAGGTTTTTTTTTTGTGACCGTAGTGAGACACTCCTGTGCAATCTGAGGAGACTGAACATTCTCTTGGACACCGTCTCTCTCATCGTGTACCCTCAGCGTTCATGAACTGAGCGGCCAACAATGGCTTTGTGGGACAGTGGTAGAAACACATTGTTTAAATTAAGGGGCTCAGATGGAGCAATTGCCGACAGACCACAGTAAGGGTAATCCCGCATGTACATTGAAACCACCACCACTGCTCTCCCAACAAGCTGCACAGAGCATGAGTAGGATTGTTTCTTGGTTCTGTTACGTAGTTATCAAACAAATCCATGTACCATTGTTTGCGCTTGTTTGTTAAATTATCCTAGCCCGAAGAGTCGCCGCGGTGGCTAAGTGGTTATGGCGCTCGGCTGCTGGCCCGAAATAAGACGCGGGTTCGATCCCGGCCGCGGCGGTCGAATTTCGATGGAGGCGAAATTCTAGAGGCCCGTGTACTGTGCGATGTCAGTGCACGTTCAAGAACCCCAGGTGGTCGAAATTTCCGGAGTCCTTCACTACGGCGTCCCTCATAGCCTGAGTTGCTTTGGGACATTAAAACCCAATAAACCAAACCAGACTAGCCCGAAGCAAAAGAAAAAAACTAACCGTCCTCACCATGTTTTGTGTACTACAGCTCTTGTACATCGTAATCGGGCCGGACAGTTATTCAGAACACTGACTTCAGTGTTGTGACAATATTAGAAGCGCTGCAACGCCATGCGTCGGGCTCCGACTTTATATCCCTCTATGGTTGCCTGTCTCGGTCTCCCACCGCATGCAGTCAGTGCACGTTCAAGAACCCCAGGTGGTCGAAATTTCCGGAGTCCTTCACTACGGCGTCCCTCATAGCCTGAGTTGCTTTGGGACGTTAAAACCCAATAAACCAAACCAGACTAGCCCGAAGCAAAAGAAAAAAACTAACCGTCCTCACCATGTTTTGTGTACTACAGCTCTTGTACATCGTAATCGGGCCGGACAGTTATTCAGAACACTGACTTCAGTGTTGCGACAATATTAGAAGCGCTGCAACGCCATGCGTCGGGTTCCGACTTTATATCCCTCTATGGTTGCCGCATGCAGTTTGTACATTTGCAGCATAGTTTCAGAAGGGAATCTGTGGATAAAATTGGGACATGCAGCAACGTAACCTCCCGAAAATGGACACAACGTTGCTATACAGAATACGCGGAGTGTAATACACTTACCTGCGCAAATGTAACATTTGCATCGCAGTCTCAGGCTGCAAACAATTATTACGTTAGAACCAGAAAAAAAAAAATTCAGGGGGCACTTTGTTGAACTAAAGTACGGTGAGCCTTTAGCGCGGTGTTGCTGCTTGTGTTACTGATGTGGGGTTAAGATGTTAATTAAGTACACAATTGCTTGTGAATCTTAAAGGCTGGAGACACTGCAGGGCATTTGGGAGGCATCCATCTGATTCGACGCCCTTCTGCAAACACTCTCCAGCGTCCTAGACAAGCAGAACTACATATGCGTTGGCAGGAAGTAGCGTAGTCATTAGCACGCTTGGTTGCGGAACGGAGGGATGGTAGAACTACTCTCTGAGTATTTGCATGCTTGCATTCATACTATTATGCTCCTGCAAAAGTGATGAAACCGTTTGCTGTATTAGTTGCCGGCGGCGACACCATAACAATAAAGTAAAGACTTCGAACGGTGATTCCTTGTCAATGCACTGCTATTAGTAAGTGTTTGCGACCCGATTTTAGGATAGTGTCTCGCTTGTGAGAAGAATTCGTTCTTAACTCACTCTTGAAATCTTTTAACAAAAAAATAACTAAACAGATAGCCTCACTAGAGAGAATACATGGGTAAGCATTTACCCTTCATCTCGTTATGAGAAGCTGAATTCGCGTTCTTGCTTGTATCATACTCTTTTCAAAATTTTTTGCGTGTATATTGAATTTTTTCTTTGTTTTGTTCCTTGTTATGAACGCTGCCAAGCTGCAGACGTGACGGATGTTCATTAATATCGTGTTGGCTGCAGCAAATAGCGCGTGCTTTTTTTTTCTAATGTATACAGATTTTTCTTTTAAAAGCCGTAAAAGATGCATCGTCGTGGTCCGTGCAGGTGGATTGTGCGCCAAGGCGGACATTATGTCCGTGATAAAGTTCATTAAAAAGACTATTAATGAACTATAAATTGAAGGCTGTAAACATCGAAAGTTAACCAAGTCTTCAAAATTCTTTAATAGATACAAAGTCTTTAAAAGGATCCAATTCCCAAAGTCACTCGCGAAATGCGCCGGTAGTAGCACATCTCCACTTTATGCCATGGGGATGAGCTTATCGCCGCAATAACTAAACAGCGATACTTAATCGTCGGGCCGACCAGCTGCCTTCTTCTGTGCGCCGCGAGAGATTTGGGGAGGCAAAGCCGCTTGGATAGTAAGAATTACTCGCCCACATTCGACAGTACTAGTATAGGACTGACGCGCCTGACAGAGTTCCTGACAGAGACGCACCAAAATAAAAAAAAAGAGGAAAACAGGGAGCACGGCAATAAAGTAGAAAAAAATGGCGAATAATAAATGGCGTCGGCAACTAGCTGAAAGAACATGGGCTGGGAATGAGGGGGACACATGGGTATTTGGCTTTTCCCGTAGCCGCCTTTGTCGCTTCGACTCAGGCGGCTGGAATGCACGGTTTGACATGGATGGGTAGCAGGTGCTCGTCACGTGCAAAGCCAGTGTAGAAGAAAAACTTGACGATTCTGCTCATCGGGCCTTTCCCCTTCGACGTCACGCTGTTTACCCCAGGGATAGGTCTCTCCTCGCTGAAAAGAAAGTGACAATGCTTTGGTTTACACAACCGGTTTAGTCGGAAGGTAAAGCAAAATTCCAAAAAAAAGGAACACTCTTGCGATGTTTAGTTTCCGGGAGGCATCTTGGGACAAAAGGGAAAGCACGTGAGCCTTGCACGTGATCTCGAATCCTTGACGCTGTTTTTATGCTAGGTTGTTCGCTGGCGTACTATAAATACAGTACCATCGAGATGCTGAACACCATTCGTCCACACCCAGCAACTGCAGCCTAACCTTTCTGCCAGAAGCAACTGATGTACCACTCCGTCGAGAGAGTCATCGCGAAAACGTTAAGTTTTTAACTTTTTTGTTTGAATATTGTAACATTAAAACCTTTTTTTAATATGTAACGCACTGCTGGGTACATTTAGTCATTACCTGTGGTTTGATTTTGGTGTGTGCAGCCATATACTTCATCAGAAAAATAAAGTGCATTTATTCCATCTGCAGCACTGAGTTTGAAACCTAAGTAATGGTCTTTCAGAGATTGTTAAAAAGGTACTCTGGAAAACTCGCTCCATTTAAAATAACGGCAACGCAAGAACAAAAAATAATTACGCATTGTATTAGATTATCAGCTTTAAGTGTGGATGATTCATCTATCACCGAACACACAGACTTGTTAAGGACAGTATGCATATGGTAGGGAATAACACAACATTGAGGGTCACTTATATTTACTGCGCTCACGCATCATTTAGTCTAATAGTTGTGACTGTTTTCACCTGGTTTAGGAACGAGGTGCAAACTGCATTCCCATATTCAAATGCACTTGCTCCACTTTGCACCGGACTAGTCCCGAGCAAGACAACATCGTATCATACACAAAAATGTACAAGTTCATGTACATATCGTTTTCTGTAATGTTATAAAAATGTTTGTTGCGCTTCTGTTATGGGTCCCAACATTTTCGCGTAGTATTGCGTGCCGGCAAATAGTTGTTCAATTTAGTATTTGATATTAGTAAGTCGCACCGACCTTAGTATACCGAATTTAGTATTATACCCCTGCTACACGAGTGCTTCGAATGCCTTCCAACCTAATGTCATTCGACTCGACTGCCGAACTTACGCTGCTACATGAAGTTTCTCAACGGCATTCGGTTCGGATGACATTCGAGTCGACGGAGCTCGGCGGAGACATTGCAGATTTTGGAATGCCGTCGTAACGCGAACGCAGCCCGAACCGACCAATAGGCGTTGCCGCCGCCATCGCTTCGCCCCACCCACAGCCGCGCGAGTGCTTTCAGCTCTGTGGCTGCTCATTTTGATACCTGCTGCTTGCTTTTTCCTGCTCTTTGCTTAGCAAATAGCTCGTGTTCTGTCTACGTAAGTGCTTGAAGATAACAGTGCACCAAAGAACATTTACCGCGTGAGCATGAAATTTCTCCAGCAGTGTGCCGATGAGGACGCCTGCGCGCATATACTATTGTTTACATCGCTGCGTACGAACAGCTAGCGCTCGTTTGCATGACTTAAAACACATTCTGCGCTTTAGTTCTATTAAATAATCTCACCTTTTTGTACTGGTTGTACCCGTGGCTTGTTAAGGCAGTGCGACAATCTGGGAGGAAGCGCCGATACGATCGCTCGCCTGAGAAACACTTGACAGCTGGGCTACTGGCATCGTGTACGATCGGCGCTTGTCGCTAATTGTCCCGACTTCGTCCGACGCGATCAGTAGTTTATTTTAAACTGCTTTATTCAGAAGTATGATTGGGGACCGTTCGCGGTAATTGAAAAGGCATAACTTGTTATCCACAAAATAGCAACGGCGATGACTGCTGCTGGTCGTAAACCAGTGCTCGGCGGTTTGGGTCACACCGGCGCTTCCCGTTCATCGTATGCGCGCCCTGCGATGTGAGCAATAGTTGATTTGAGGTCACTGTTGTCAAAACTACACTCGTCGATCATTTGCGTTCGCTCAAACTTGTGAATTCGCTCTTCACAACCGCCGAATTCGAAGACGTAACCCTGCGGACTCGCTAGGCCTAGTCGTCGCGGAAGGGAAGGGAGTCGCCGTCGATTAAAACTAATTTGGCAAGCGCTTATAGCTGGTGAGTGTTCGAGTGTGCACATGTGAAATATACCCGTTCCTTTCGCTTATTAACAATATGGATAAGGTAGAAGGGCGAATATATTCACACCGTCGCCTCATCAGCGGGTTTTCGCTCAGCCGCCGGCCTGCCGAGGACATGAAGGCTGAGAGTCCGCCGGTCGGATTCCTTGGTGTCGTTGGCCTCAAAAACTTGTCCCACTACAGTCATATATGCTGCTGTTGACCGTGATAGTGTCGTTGTCGCACTAGTGTGACCACCGCCGCCGTCGTCATCGTACACTGAAAACGAGCTGAGGAAATTTGAAATGCGTTTGGAAAGTGTCGTGTAGCGCCGCGGAAGTCCGTCGAGTCCGAATGCCATTCCAAGTTGCGAATGTCATTCGACTCAGGTGTCATTCGAACGTGCCCGTGTAGCACAGGTATTAGCCTTTCTCGCGATTGCCAAGGACGATTTCTATTAGCGTTTGTCGTGATGACGCTCTGCTGCCTTCATATTAGCAGCAGCATTTTTTGTTTCATAGAGATAACATGCCAATTTTCCTCGTAATAAGGTGCACGTGCGCTTGCGGATCTTATAAACCTAATAAGTACCACAACAAATAAAATCCTGAGACTCAGTTTCAGTTTCCCTACTTTTGGTTTCACCCCCCCCTCCCGCTATCTTCAGATAAATGAAATCGTTTCCTAAAGTATTGACAAAATGTCTTCATTTGTCTTTCATTTAGTGCAAAGGATACCTGATCCATTGGAAAGGGTACTCCAAATGGAATTGTACCCTGGAGCCTAAGAGGAATCTCAACGAGGCCTGTCTGCGCGAGTTCACATCCCCAAGGAAACCATCGAATCGACGCCCCCAGTCTGCCTCTGAAGAGATCGTGTACGAAATTCAAAAAAAGCTGTCCAACTGCCGTCGATCAAGCGGTCTCCTGAAGGTGAAACTTGACCAGGACATTTATCGATGGGCTTTTCACGGGAAAGGCCAACCATTAGAAAAAAAAGATGGCTACTCTGTGAGGAACAAGACTTCTCCAGGCTCCAACTTCCGTCTGCATGGTCGATACGGGAAACGAAACTTGGGAACACGGTGGCGATTGAGTTTCCAATAAGAATTAAGGGTGGGGTAACACTTCAGAAGTCCTGCAAGAGGTTTCCTTGCGGATTTCCTCGTGAGACCTTGCAGGTTTTTATCGTGACAAAGATCATTGCTGGCGCATCGTAATACAGTGATAAGTGTTTATTCCCATGGAGTTGTACTTTTGTTCTATTTGTTTTGTTTTCGCGTTATTTTGGCTTATGTACAACGTGTCACCTGTTTAGCTCACTGAGTGTTACTGTCTCTATTCCACTGCTATGACTTCTTGTTCGTCAAATTTTCTAGTTTTTATTTAGCTTGTTGTTTATAGCTCCACGAAATGGCCACGCCAGATAACCATATAATCTTGTCTGCTACCTTTGACAATTGCAGTGTCACGTCACGCTGACCAATGAGACAGCTATAAAGACAAGACACGAGAAGGACCTTCTTCGAAAGACATACTTTGAAACTGTGCAATCATTTTTACCCCGAATGTAAAGCTTCCCATTATGGGTAAATATTTTGAAGACCGGTTTACGTCACTGTGCAATATTGCGGATAGGCGCTACAGGAATTTGACAGGCCGTGCGAAAGCGTCCTTCTTAAAAAATAAAAGGTTCATAAAGATTCACTTCGAGTCTCAATCTAGCCCACCTGATACGAATACCGGAGAATCCATAGAGAACATAATTTCTGCTCTGCAAAAAGAACTCGAAAGAGTAGGAACAGTTTCAGAAAAGGCCATAAATGAGCTCAGAGACACCGTCTCTGCCTATAAGGCTAAGCTCCTTAACCTAGAGCAGGAGAATGAAAAGCTGAAATCCGAAAAAACTACAATGCTACTGAACAAAGGAATAATGGTCTGCGAGGGGTGCAAAAAAACAGACCGAAGGAAGCTTAATGCCGCTGAATATTTCATCGCGCAAGCACTTGACGCTGTACTGGAGAGCTACGGCTTAGATGTATGCCAGCTTCTCATAACTGACTTAAAAGGCCTGCTGCATAAAGTAACATTCAAGGAAAATGGAGAAATTATTTGTAATTGCAGTGTAAAAAGAGGTTTCTGCAGCAATGGTCAAGTTAACTATAATGCCCTTTTTTCTCCAAACAAACAAAGCTTGCGAGAAGTTGCAGCCCTCTTGGACGTACATTTTGTCAGTAACGTTTTCTGGGAGCACCTCTCCGCGAGCGTCCCTAATCTGCCTACCATAAGGCTAATAAATTATTACAGAGAGCACCTAAATAGCAGGATAACTGTCTTCAAGACACCAGGTACCTCACCTGGCGCTCGGGTTTCATTTGAGGAAGACTTGGCGTTAGCTGCGCAAGAGCTAGCTAAAGATGTAGGCATAAGTGTGACAGAGATCTCCACCGAGGCACTCCTTGTAAAAATAGAGGGTGATGGCTGCGTTGTGAGTAGACGCACGACCTGGACAACATTATCATTCGTCATCATTTGCAAAACGCGGCAGCTACAAAGCCATAACCTTCATCGCCTTCTCGGTGTGGTGGAGATCTCGGAGGGTTATTTTGAAATAAGAGAGGCTTTTCGGGATTTGATAAAAGAAATTAATGTTGTCGCACGAAGGGGTAGCATATCTGTAGGGGACCACGAGATTCCGATTCGCATCTGTCTAGGGTCAGATTTGAAATTTTTGCTTGTTGTTCAGGGTGTGCAGTCATCTGCATCACACTATCCTTGTCCATTCTGTCGAGCACACCCACAGACAAGGTGCTCAGTTCTGACAAGTAACAGGCGCTTTAATGAGCCTCCTTTGATCCGCACTCTTGAGAACATCAAAGCTGATTGCTGCGCAGAGGCGAACGGGATGAAAAACGTGCCATTGTTTAACTTCGACTCTGATTTAATAATTACTGATGTATTGCACATGAAGTTAATAATAGTTAACCGCCTTGCAGATGGATTGCTTTCAGAAGCAGAAGACAGAGATTACCGTGAAAAAGTCCGCAACCCACGTTGTATGACCATACACGTTCAGGACATCGTTGACGCCATAAATAACTATGGGATTAAATTTCTCGTCTGGGAAGCCAATGAAGGAAACAAGGGAAAAACATTCACGTCGGTATCGGGGGGCGATTGTGAGCGCCTGCTGAAGGCTTTGCCTGAAAAACTGGCCGGGAAATTGCACCCTCAAACAGAAGAAAAAACTTTGCTCCTTTGGAAGCTTATGCAGAAAATTTTGTACCACCTGGAAAATGATGTTGAAGGTCGCAGCATAGAGAGAGAAACCTCAGAATTCTTTCACACGTTCTTAGAATTAGGAGCCCAAGGTTGCAAAGGCTATGGTGGCGATAGAGTTACGCCGTACATTCATATTCTCGCGCACCACGCTTCCGCAAAGCACGAAAGGTTCAAGTGCCTTGGTTGGTTTTCAAGCCAAGGGTTAGAGAAAAAAAAACGTACTAAAGCATCTACACCATGGGAAGTCTAACAAGTGGAATGCAGCCGCTGACGCTCTCAAGCTGGCGAAAAGGCTTGAAGTGAGTGAGAATATCAGACTAAGCTGTGTATATAAAAAGCGGGACCAAGAGTGTTGGTTTGAGGGACTTATTCAAGAGACACGGGCGAAGAGGCTATGCTGTGCAGAAGAAAAAGTGAGTGAAGGAAACTGTCTACAAAATGTGGACGACATGGATGCAGGAGAATTGCGCACGGAGCTTCGGGCTATGGGAATGTCGACGAAAGTCAAATCAATAGAAAAACTTCGCAACCTTGTAAGGAAAGAAAGAGAAAAGCAATGATTGTAGCCATAGGAGGAGATAACAGCTATGTGGTGAGATGTGCCTTTTAGTTTTGCGTGTTTCCTCCTATATTTATAGTGCTGTGTTGTACCTCTAGTTTAGAAAGTGCATCACTGCTTGAAGATGAAGAGTACTGTTCCTGATTCCTTATGTAACCTGCCCCTAAAGGAGTGTTCGGTGTGTACTAAAAATAGTGTATTTGTATTATGTGACTGTTTACCTGCCATATATGCCCTGAGCAATTTTTTGGTGTAATATAAATGTGATATGTGTGTTTTGTAAGTATTGCCGTTGTCACTTTTAAAATGATCTTTTGGCTTGTCTTTTGCGTAAGAAAGTTCTTTTATGTAAACAAACCATGGATAACCGATTTATAACGCAATCAGTACAGCTAGAAAAAGTACCTGGGGGGGGGGGGGGGGGGAGTTGCTTTGAAAATGAACATGCACACACGCCTTTAAGTTCTGCGGGGCAGCAGGAAAAAATTTTGCAGCGAATTTAAGAAAACTGATTGGGCGTATCGGGCGTAGATCATATGATACTGGCATCAAGTGCACAATGCGCACAAACAAGCTCGAGAAAAGTTACGACAGCAGTACTACGCACATTCAATGCCATCATTTATGTTCATTTGTATGTCCTTCTTTGCTGACTCATTTTGTTTGGCAACCGATTAAAAGTTTGCCTTGTTCTTTATTCTTTTCGCAAAGTATTGCTTCTTTTGTATGCCATGTTGCTGTGAAGTGTGTTTACGTTATATTCATATTTGTTACGTTTGGAGTGCATCGTTCTGGTTGTACAGGTAACATGAACACAAGGTAATGACGCTATGTGATTCTGACTGTACACATTTTGTTTCCAAATGTTGTATAAAAAGTGTATAATAAAATATTTTATGTCGGCACTATAGCCCTTGTCCTTGACTTTTTGCGGGGAATTTATAACCCCTTCCGCACCAGCTATCAGATAGTGTGACAAGTGCAAGTTTATTGACAGGGACGCCATGAAAATAGACCTATTACATTTGCTCGATTTCCTCCCCAAAGGTGCAAAGGAGAAAAGAAATATAACCTCCAGTGCTTTGAATATTACTGTAAACGTAACAGATCACTTCCCATGAGTGTTATCGTTACGAAGGCTTCCCCTTCATTCATGGTAATTTGCTGACATTGTGCTTTCCGCTACGTGCTATAATGACATCCCTGCTTATTTGATATTCTCATTAACTCCCCCCCCGCCTCTCTCTCTCTTTCTTTGAATATATTTGTGGGGGTGTTTCTCTTGATTTTTATTGGCCGTCCTAACGGGGGGCACTTCTAGTTTTCATTCTTTTAACAGTCTCTATGTAGTATTTGTACTGGCGTGGGTAGGACACTTAGTTGTTTTTTATTTTTCTTCCCCCTCTAATTTATACCCCTTGACATCCTTTGATCTTGCTATTGGCAGTCAATTTTTCACACGTTTTCATAGCATTTTGAAGAAGATGAATCTTAAAAGCAAGCTGCTTGCGATAACGCAACTCATCTATTGTACTGGTGAAATAGAAAAATTTATTGCTTAAAATGATTACAGCCCAGCCTCAAAGGACAGATGCAAACGTTCTTCAAAGGAGGCTCTCAAGACAGTCGCTTCAGACGATATGACATCGCGACTAACCCTGTTAATCCGTGGTTAACCCTCTTGCACCTGGCGGCCCCTTGCGATGCCACTCTGGGAGGTGCGGGAGAATTAACTGCGATATCATGACAATCGGCCGACGAAGCAGCGTAGCGGCTGGCAGCGTCGCAAATTGCGACAGCCACCATATTTACCATTTATATATACCGTTATGAACTGCTTCCTTGATGACGATCATGTAAAAGCGCTTTTTCGTAGCACAGAAGTGGATACAATTAAATTCACCAATTTGTTTGCAAAAATGGAAAAAAGTTGGCGGTATCTTGCGGTATCTTTAAAAGCGAAGTTTCGTACCTCAAAAGCGAAGCCTCATTTTTTCAGTTGTGTTACACAGGATGGATCCCGGCAATACATCATGCATGCATATTACAGAAGTCAGAATGAAAGAACAGCAAAAAAAAAGGTCGCCAATAGCTGCAGCAATAAAAGTATGAATAGTGATCATGCGTGAAATTTTTCATTCATACATTCATACTAATATATTTTCTATAGAAACGAGCACATTTATTTAAATTAGTTGACCAAAACAAAAGGTTCTGAACCGTTAGAACTCTAAGTGCAAACTCGAGTCACCATATTCGGACAACGCTAGAGTCACCAATTTGAAAGCATTACAGGTGAACGTGACAGTAACAACCTGAACGTCTATCTAGACGCTATTTGCTTCTAGACTCCAAATTATGTGTTCTGCCCGGCAACAGCTGAACAGCTTCAGAATGTTTCTGAGTAAAGCTATATCAAATTTTCTTAAATAAGTATTAAAAGAATAAACTTAAACATTTATATCTGCGAACACTTTTTGATGTCGGCCGTTTGAATGCCGCTACGCTCTTTAAAAGTAACAAGAATAGCTAAAATTCAGGCGAGCTAGCTCTCATACCCTAATATATCATGATCACATGCCCCAATAAACTTTTTAGATAATAGCAAAGGGCTGACAATTTGCAAAGTTGCTCCACGACAAGCATATTTGAACAGCCGCGAATACTTTGTATGTAGCTGCGTTAATGCATGGTCATCGTAACAACCTTCTTTATTTAAAGCTCCGGTCGAGACACTGGGTTGGAGCTCTGACATGTGTTCTTGTCTGCAAGGCAAAAGTCACCCGATAAAAAGGTAAGCGTCGAAATGGACGCAACTTCCGAACCATTTCTGCAGCGTAGCTCGCTACCGGGCGCCGTCTTTCATATTTTAGGCAATATCAGGTTTCAATTAAAAGGCCTCAGGAAGCTTCTTGATCAAAGCTATGCCAGATCGTTGCACACCATTTTAAACACCATATATTTGGGTACCTAAAACCGGGAAGCATTTTCGATATCTATCCGTGTTACGGTGCTATACAGTTTCAAAGTCTGGAAAAATGCCAAAACTTTGGCCCCCTCCCGTAGGCAGCATCGTATAATATTCAAACGCGCTGGGAAGCTCGTGGAAGCACAGGACTGAAACTTCGGCACATTTCTCAACTAAGTGTATATTACACAAATCACCGAAGCATGTTTTGTAGGTGCTTTTGTTCACGTTTTATGATTTTTTTTGTACCCCTTCACATTCAGTTACGCTCCCTGTCGCCGCCACTGCCGGTAGATGGGAAGTAGTAGATGTCCCAGGAAGCTGGGCATGATTGTACTCGACATAAGCTATACAGCGATATATGACTTGGCATTGCAGCATGATGTTTATTTTTAGTCACAATTAACTATACAATGGTAATTAAGACATGTAATTAGTACAATGGATTAAGCTTTCCAGCAATAATGACGACGTTATAGCATAAAGCTCAATTTTTTCACAACTAACTATTTAACGGCAATTAAACGTAATTAGTACAATGCACTTGTACTCTACATAGGCTATCCAGCGATATATGACGACACTGTAGCATAAAGTTTTATTCTTAGTGAATTAATCATTTAACTAATTAATTATGATGCGTAATTACTACAGCTCAAATGTGCTCTACATAAGCTGGATATGTGGTTATGCTAAACATTGATTTTCGTCCTGTTATACCGAGGTCGGATTTTGGGGATGGGCGGGCCAAATTTGGGGGTGGCCCCGTTATATTTTGGTTACCACTGTCGTGTTGCCCATGCTCGAATTTGGTCAGGCGGTCTGTTAGTCCGGCCCAGCATAGCACTACCATCTAGGCACCATTTCGCTTGTTGCTAGCTGCATTTCGACCTTGTCTAAGCTGAATGTCATTCGTTCGTAGCGGACAGGGGACGTGGTGAGCAGGGTTGGCGCACAGAGTAGAGCCAACGCTCTAATATACGGCCCAAGTGGTTTGCTTCTAAGACGTGCAGTGGGGCGCTCTAGCGTCCTTAGGTGTCCTCCCCTCTAGATAGGTGAGGACGAGAGTTCCTCTCACCTTAAAGTAATTTGGACCGCCGATGATGCACAACGAGCCCTGCTGCAATGCTCAGAAGCAAACCATTTGAGCTCTGTATTTCTGAAAAAGGCTGTACGTACTTGCGCAAGGAACCCATACAACAACGACATGAGGATGTCCTCAAATGGTTAGAACGTCCTCATTGCGAACAGGACATTCTGATTGCCTTTTGAGTGCATTGATGGCTAAAAGTCTTCGTGCGGATGTCCTCACTTTGTACTTTGCTGGATGACTCCAGGATGAGAATTCGTTGAATGTCCTGCAATTCCGCAAGGAAATATTGCGGAATTAAACTGAGATCAAACCAGCTTTATCTTTCGAACTCGGCTTTGATTAATTAAAAACTGCAGGTTTATTAGGAGACGTGTGTACAATAGTGATGATGACGGAAACCATTGTGACCCCAAATATTATATGCCTTGAGGTGATTTCTTAAGATATTTTTGCTTTTACACCTGGTCTTATTTACCACATGCTTCTGATGAGGCTGTACTGTATCGATTTTTGGGCCACTGATTTTTTCGATTCAGGCGGTAAAATTCAACTCCAGATGGAGCTATAGCTCTCTGCGGACCTGGGTATAGTAAACTCGTGCTGTGCTTCTTGCTTATTCTGGTTAGCTTCTCTTGCATTAGCTTTGCATACGGCCCTCCTAAGAAAAAAAAAAGTCCTTGATACAAATCTTGTAGTACTGAAAACGTCCCCACACATGCTGCTTAAGACATCCCAAGTATGCGCAACGGACGGAAAAATGGATACCAGTTGGACTGCTCGAGAGAGAGAGAAGGCTATTTCTTCAATCAAATTCAAGGAGGTTTTAACCTCCAAGGCTAGGAGTCAGCCAGGATCCCTTGGAACCTGGCGGCTGCCTGGGCTTGTTTGATGACTTCTTTTTTCTTATCTGGGTCCGAGCTGAGCGTCAGAGCCTCCCGTGTTTCTTAATTTCTAGTGGTTCCTGAACTGTTTTCCAAGTGTGTACATGTCCATATCATGTAGACTATGTTTGCCTGCCCCTTGCAAAGTTTGCATTTTCCGTCGTATTGCCCCGGGTACCATTCGCTTAATTTGTGTGTATTTGGGGATATGCCTGTATATAAGCACCTCCAAATTACTTTCTCCTTTTTGCTGAACTTGTGATAAGCTTCAGGATATAGCTTCCAGTTTAGTCTATAGCGCTAAGCTATCTCCTTGTATCCTATCAGCCTTTGTGTGAGGGGGGATTGGAGCTATCCCGGAAAGTGAGACCTCGAGCCAGTTCGTTTGCCCCTTCATTCCCTGCCAAAGCCTGGTGCGCGGGGGTCCCGGTAAGGAAAATTTGCCCTCGACTTGGTTTTTAGTGCGCTAGCACTTCTAGTGGCCATTCCCAGCATTTAGCCGTTGTCTGTTTGTCTGAAGCCAGTTTTGTGGCAGGCTGCTCACCTGCCCACCGGGTGGTGGGCTGGTGAGCATACACACCTAGCAACCTGCCCACCGTGTCAGGCGGCAGCTCATTTTATCATGAGAAGCCGGTCAGGAAGAGCAGCCTGGGTCGCAACCCAACATCTGACATAGGCAGTGGCACATCGCTTAACCACTTAACCACTGCGCCAGGAGTGGTATGAGCTCTCCCAGGGATATATTAATGGAGATAATGACCAATTCCACATATATGGGTATTAACCCATTATCGCTATCCGAACAAATGTCATCCGTGAACATTGGATCTCAACACCGGAACGGAAAGGAAAACCGAACTGCTAGAAATCTTGCAATCCGGACTGAATTTTAACAACATGCCTGACCAGGTGAGTAGTTGTTGTTGTTGACCTCACAGAGCAGCACGTGTTAAAGGGACACTGACGAGAAATTGAAGTTGGCTTTTATCGTTAGAATACCAGCTCCTGATCACAAAAACGGCCCTCTTACTGAAAACAAAGGTCTTGTAATGTAGAAAATAGCAAGAACCAAAATACAGGTATCGCCGCCACAGGCCTATCTCGCAAGTAGAAGCGTGATGACGTCATAGGACAAGAGACGCCACGGAGCGGCTATTCAGAGGAAGATGATCCTCGTTGCGATTGGCCAACTGAAAACAGACGTCACTGCTCTGCGCTACGTCACTCTGTGGGGACTTTTGGGGAGCATTGTGCTTCAACCGATAGGGAGAATTTCAACTCTTTGCGAAAATCCTTGCTTGCGCCGCGTTCCTTGGTACGATAGGTGCCCATATCCCAAGGTGCATCTCTCTCTCTCCCGCCATTTCCTTTCGCCTCAAGCATGCAGACGGACGTGAGCGCTGGTGCTGCTTCAGCGACCACCAGCAAAAATTCCGAACGGAAGTGGTGCAAGTTTTGCGACAAGGCGTTCTCGAACACTAGTAATTTAAGAAAACACGTAAAGAACGTTCACGGGTAAGGAGCTTTGCAGCATGTAAAAGACGAGGAAGCGCTGACGATGAAGGTACGGTCGTTCTCGTGCGACTTGTGTCCGAAGCATTTTGTCATTCTTCGTGACCTGCGGCGGCACCATGTGGACGAACACAACTTCGAGGAAGAAGTGGAGAATCTAGTCTTCGACTCTAATACAGGTAAGAAACGAAGTCGATGCTATTGCATGCATGCACGCAGTGGTCACGACAACAAAGGGGCAGAGCGGGAGGCAGTCGGACGCTCGTTATAGCTTCGATTACTGTTTTAAAAGTTGCAGTTTACTGACCTTTCGAGTGCGCGCTTTTGAAGTGTGTTAATACAAAGCCCGTTCGTTTTTTATTTTTATTTACGAGCTTACACTCACCCGGGGAAACGTGCACGTGGTTTTGCGCATAAAAACTTCGCGATGACATGCGCGTTTTAGTCAAATTTGAAACGCAGCGTACTATGACCTATGGAAGTCATGATTGTAGTCAGTCATTCTGCAATGTATCATGACTCGGCACTTTACAAGCGACGTAATGACCGCCGCGGTGGCCAAGTGGTTGAGCATCCGCCTCGCATGCGGGAGGTGCGGAGCTCGATCCCCAGTGCCGCCGGGCACTCACCGGTGATACAATGGGTACAAGTTTTCCCCTGGCCTGGTGCTCGCCTTATCTGGGGTGAACTGCTTGGAAACGGGGTCTTTGACCCCACCCTGAGAAGTCAAAAATACCTTGTGTCATGGCGCTCCTTGGCCATAGATGCCTTTGCGCCATAAAAATCGATAATCATCATACAAGCGACGTAATGAAATTTACAAAGTATGCGTAGTCATAGCCGCGACTCATAATGGTTATGAAGCATAGCATGACTCAGCACTTAAGTAATGCAATGTGTACAGAGGTTGTACAAAGTTTGCTTAGTCATGCTACGTAGCCGTGACTCAATGATTTCGCATTCTCGCTTAAGTGTGTTTGCAGATTTTTTTTTGTATCCTAGGTCCTCCATAAGGGGCTCTCTCTCATATTTAAATTAGCCACTGCAGGAAAAAAAACTGCTCGTGCAGCCTATCCTAGCAGCAAGACTCGGTGCTACAGGCCTTGCTTATGCTCTGTTGCACCTGCGATGTCTTGACCGAACTGCACTTCATATCTCCATCACAACTGCAATGTGACAGAGGTACACACATACAGGACACACGACATTGTCGCGGCATGCACTGGCTTGGCAGTGCTGTAGCCATCGCAGTTGCAACACACAGAAGTGTGCAGGAGGAATGCCCAGTGTTATTCTAGCCTCTGGAAGTCAACAAAGCTGCCCTGAATTTGTGGTCCAAGGACAGGGCCACGTAAAAGGTTGCCATGCAGGAATGAGCTTTGCAGAGGTAGACTATGTAACAGTTCGTGTAATCAGTTAACCTAGTATATTAAACAATATTCTCCAGAAATTGTTGCTCATGCACCAGTAGCATGAAAAAACCGTAAGTGAAAGACTGATCAATTTTTTAATAGTAAAAATAAGCTGGGAAACGCAGTTCTGCACTACTGGCAAAAGGCAAAAAATGGTCAACTAAATCCGTGATTGTCATGTGCACTTGGCACAAGCAGAGCGCCAGTAGTAGCGCGGGAGTATTGCCCGTGTTCCCAATCCATAGTGCTTGCATTTTTCATTAGTCCATGTAAAAAGAGCAAACTTCACTTTGCATTTGCCTTTCAAAAAAATGAAAGTGGTGTGATGCACAAAAAAAAAGAGAATTTTTGCCAAAATTCTATAAACATGCAAAAGCAGAATTGCATGAACGTTGCCTTGTCTTGTTACTTCACTGTTGGCTTTCTAATGTTGCCTTATGCCGTTTTTCATGCACTGTCATTGTGTACATTTTTATCAAAATGAAGCACATGTATGTTCAGGCCTGTTTTTTCTTTTACTTTTTTAGTCATGGACTTTGATCACATCATAACTATGCTGTAATGCTGCTATGACACTGTGGTTGCTATGTTGCCGTTGCTATGCTCTTGGCACAGACCCACATACTTCACAAAATCTTGCTCATGTGTTTACGCATCAGAATAGTGCTCTTGCACCAATAAATAACTTCTACTGTGTGGAGTGCTTAGTTATGTTTATAATTTTTCCATTTCAGAATTTTGCACCTGGAAAGATGGAGAAGAAAGCAGAACTTGCCGTCATTTCATAGCTTCAACAGGAAGGAAAGAAAGCGCATCAAGCGTTTTCAAACGCTACCTGCATTGCCACCGTTCCGGCACGCACAAAGAGCTTCCTATAGAACAGCGCCAAAGGCAGAAAAAGGGGCAAGGAAGCTGCAGAATTGGCAAGCATTGCTTTGCAACTCTAGAGGTTACGGAGAAAGACAGCAAAGTATATGTAGTGTTTCAAAAGAAACACTACGGACACTTCAATGAAGTCTGCCACCAGAGGCTGTCCCAGGATGAGGCCAGAGTGCTTGCAGGTTAGCCACTCCTCATGTACAAAGCGTTTGTGCATGCAGTGTTCACTGTACCAGAATGTAAAAACATTTAGAGGCTACACTCTATCAACCCTTCATATGGTGTGAGACAAAAGTGCATTACTAGAAATTTAGGGAAATAATTTGTTCATTGAACTGAAGAGTGATCATTACAATGAATTTTCATTCTCCTGCAATGCACTCATGGCACAAAAGAGGTGGTACGACACATGAAAACACCTACTGTAAAGTGGGAAAAGGTATGTCCCACAAAACGAGGGGGCAGAATAAGTTATAGTAGGATACAACTTAAGAACCAAGTGACCAATGCCCCTCAAAGGAAGCCTTCTAGGCAGTGGTGTCGACCAATTCTTATGATGTCACGTTAATCCTAAGGAGTAGCATTGCAGGATGGTGGCAGATGAACGGGGATTAGTTGCGGCTTAACTGCTGGGTCATGAAAATCAGCTGATACCATTGAATGGAGGGTCTTCTTTGAGGGCCATGCGCCACTTTGTTCTTGAGCTGTATCTGACTATAGTGCAATACACTTGAGCTTGCTTGGTCGCATGGAAGGGTGAAAAACAATTGATCCACAATGGCACATTGCAGGCGCATTGCGCGTACGAACTTCATGCTGTTTAGTTTAGAGATGCTTTGTGGAAGTGGTCCAGTCTTTCGAATTGAACATGATTAGGAATGCCGTCTAGAACTGAACCACTGCAGTGTCTGTTTTCTTTTGTAGCGATAGCTACATTACGGTAGCATTTCGAGCCTTTAGCGTGGTGGTGGCACGTGACCATGGCCACCGCAACATGGCCACGTGGTTCGTCACGTGACCAGCCACATGGTGCAGAGCAGGCGAAACCGAGCTGCAACATTTGTGCGCATGCGCCATGTCAAGTGGGACGAAGGTGAAGATGAAACGCCCAGCAAAACGGAGCGGCGAAAGACTGACTTTGCAATTCGACTAAGCGAGTTCTACTCGGCCAGCTGTAGCTATCGCGTCACACCAGGTTTAACCAGAGCTAAACCACCGCCAATTTTTTTCTGCTGGTTTCATTGACTATCCTAGGTTTGTCTCTCAGTCGGCTGACATTAAACTTCAGCCACAAGAATTTGGCTTGAGCTCCATGAAATGCGTCTTGAATGACAATTGCAGCATCAAGAGCCAAATAAAAAATTAAATGCTAGCCCCCATTTTGGCCGCCTGTCGAAAGCGTAGGCATTTTGTTCTGATAAGAGCAACAACGCTACCAGGCTAACGGTTGTATAAGGGGCATGTTTTTTCTCACAAGACAGGTTCGTCTGCAGTGAACTTTCATTAATTTGGACTATTTCACTGTGTTGTCACTTCATTACTAATGCTCGCAGGAATGTCAGTAAGCTTTACAGCAGCCCATCCCATTGTCATTTTCCCTACCATTGCCAACTGGTTGAGCATGCATTTAGAGATCCTGCAGCTTCCTTTGGTGTTGGCTTTGCACAATCTAATGTCTCCGTGAGAACCAAAGTGGAGGGTGCTCGAAAACCACTGCCCAAATCATTCAGTGCCTTGCTTTTAATCGTCTAGAAAGCTGAAGAACAGTTCTAAGGTCTCCTCAGTTATCGGATCCCCCTTAACTATGAACAATGAAAACCTGTTAGGTCACTAGGTGAATGCAATACCAAGAAAAATTACTAAGGGCGCTTAAACTACTTACATGAGTGTGAAAGCATTTTTATTTCAGTTCCTTTTCATTTCAAATTTTTCTCTTTCTGTTTACACACCTACTCATTAGCATACACTTGTAAGGTAACGCATAAACTTGGTTCACCTCTGCTCGCCCAGACGCAACATGGTTTTGTGGCCTGTGGGTTCCCCGCTCGCTTTGCAATCTGGAAGTCCTGGGCTCAATTCCCTGCACCTTCGAAATTTTATTTTTATTTGATGTCACAGAGACATCATCTGGGATTTTTGGGATCACTGCTGGTTAACGCCACTGCAGAGTTTCGTTGCATTAAAAATGTATGCCTGGAACAGAGTCATTGCTAATCGTAATGATTCCTCACTGACGCCCACACTTTCAAACATAAAACAGAGTAGTGCGCATCCAGTTACGAAATCCACTCACAAACAGGGTCCCGACATTCCTGTTGACATGCGGAATATAACAAAAATGCTCTTGGAAGCCCGGATCAAGATTGTGTCGCTTCCAAAAAATGCCAGCTGGAAACATCACTCGTCAGAAATGAGCACGAAGTTTAACTGCTGATATTGCTTTCACCATGACACAAAAGAAAAATAATACATTTATAGTTCAGTGCAGTGTTCATATGAGGAATTTCCGGTTCTAGAGTGGCAATGGCCATCTCACAAGCTATACACAAATTGTAAAGTTGTGCAGGTGGGAGACACCAGCGTCCGCTGTTGCCACATAAATAGTTAAAGGTTATTATGGTATCAGTTAAAGGTTTTGTTTTTTCATGTATTACTTTGCGTGACCATAACTGCATTTCTATCCTCTCCAAATTTTGTACTACGTGCAGAAAATTTTTGTTTCGTGAACCCATGTTAATAAGCCGCTTAGAGTACTTATAACAGGCTGCATTAAAGCAGTAGAGATACCAAATTTTAGCTGTACGTTCAGTCTTTGCAACGATGCACAGCACATGAGAAGATATTGACAACCATGTGAATTGTGCCAACAAGCGACAATAACTGAATGTTTTTCTCTTATGCTGTTACGGTTTCAACAGCTGAACGGTGGCTGTGACGTCACAGATGATTTGATGGTCACTGCTTTCGTTTTAATTCGCAGCATTTGTTATGCAAGCCTAACCCGCTGAAGTGGTTCAGTGGTTTGAATGCTACTGAGCCGGAATACCCGGGTTCGAACGCGGCCGCAACAGCTGCGTTTCGATGGAGGCGAAATGCAAGAGGTGCCCATGTGCTGCACATTGTCAGTGCCCAAAGATTCCAAGATGGTTGGAATTATTGCGGAGCCCTCCACTACGGCTTTTCCTTGCTTCGTTCACTCCCACGTTCCTGCCTTCCCTCATGGCACGTTCAGGTGCCCACAGTGCCATTTCCATTCCTCAAAAACCACTAAACACAAGCCTGGACAACAGTTCAAATCACAAAAAAAAGAACAAGCAGATTGTATTGCAGTTTATGCATAACTTGCACACCCTTAAATAGTCTCTTACTTAGCAGCAGTCATTCGGTTGCTGAAGCCGAAACAGCTTGAGAAAAATATTCACTTAGAAATTATTCAGGATTTTACATTGCGCCTCATGCACAGTATTGTGCTCCAGTCCAAAGAAACAAAGAACGCATTCAGAAATTTGGTTTGTCTACTCCTTGAAAGGTGCAGTCAGGTCAATTGGTGCACTTTCTGAATATGTAGAATGAAACGGGACTGAATGAGAACCAGATGTCCTTGTTCTTTCTTGTCCACATTTTCAGGGCTTTTATATCCTGCATTTATAACAGGCTGTATATAACTTTCCTGTTTTGCATTCTATGCATGTTTAAACACTCAAGCACATAAAATGAATACCATCTGGCTGTGAAACAAGCATTTTGTCGTGTGCTGTGCAGTGCCACAAAAGTAAAATTAAAGTTATGATGTAATTTGTGTCATCTGTAAAAAAGGAAAAAGGCTGAAGACAAAGGAATCTGACAAGAAGTATCTGTCACTTTATTACATGGCAGTAAGCAAATGTACCAGAGATGCTAACAGTTTTTTTTTCTGTACAATTTTCAGGTCGGTTAGCAGAAGGAGTGCCCGCAAAAACCGTTGTGCACAACATCCGAGCAGGCACAAGTGGATCAAGCCCACGGATGCAACTTGTGACCACTAAGGACCTCCGCAACATTGCAGATAAGTTTAGGATTGGCAAAGAAGAGCAGAGAGATCCAGACGATTTTAAAAGTGTTGACTTATGGGTCGAAGAAATGAGGGCGGAAAACGAGTCACCACTGTTGTATTACATGAAGAAGGGTGACCCCAACAGTCATGATGGTGACTTTGAGCTAGCGTTAATGACATTCCCACAACGAGAGTTACTTTCTAAATTGGGGACAGAGAAACTGTGCATTGACTCCACCCATGGCACAAATAAGTACAAATTTTAACTGACAACCCTGCTCACAATTTCTGAAGACGGATCTGGTATCCCGTGTACCTATGTGATTTCAAAAAGGGTGAACATGGGCACCATGGTGAGGTTTTTCGAGGCCATCAAAGAAAAAACAAACACAGTACAGTGTCAGGCATTTATGTCTGATGATGCCCCTGTTTATGGCAATGCATGGGAGCAGGTGATGGGTACCCTGAAGAGTCGACTGCTTTGCAGCTGGCACGTGCTGCACAACTGGGGCGCGCGCCTGAATACGGTCACAAACAAGGACTGCAGGGATACAATAAGGGACATGCTACACACTCTGATGAAGTGCACAGATGAGACAGAGTTTCAACAGTTGCTCCCTGCGTTTCTTAGCATTTATTCCAAAGAGCAGCAGCTTAATCGCCTTGCTCCAAAGGAGCTGGAAGAGCTGGATGGCTTCATCAGATATTTTGAAAAAACATACGCAAAGAGGGCATGTCAGTGGGCTTACTGCTATCGGCAGTACATTGGATTAACAACAAATAATCACTTGGAGTCAATGCACAAGACACTGAAGTACTCTCACTTTGGTGGCAAGATAAATGGGCGACTGGATAAATTAATCAAAGTACTTTTTTATTTGACGTCTGACAAGCTTTACAACAGGGCTATTGCACTTATGAAAGGAGGAGCAGACCACCGCAAATCTGCCCTATTTGGGAGGCATAAAGTGGGGATTGAGCTTTGTAAGACCAGTACTGAGAGAGTGGGAGATGGCCAGTGGCATGTAAAGTCACAAAGCTTGGTGAACTTCAAGCACACAGTGCAAAGGACTAGCAAATCATGCAGTGGCTGTGAGCTTCATTGCAAGCAGTGTGAGGCTTGCCACAACATGTTCACATGCACATGTGTTGACCATGCAATGCATGCGCACATGTGCAAGCACATGCATGCTGTTGCTTTAATGGAGCTGCAGTCGTGCAAGTTGCAGAGCAGCCAGGCCACCTGTTCCAATTGTCCACACTAAAAATATCACCAGAAAGAACTAATGTGCTGAAATTGAAAGCTGGGTCTACCTTCCAAATGCTGATTAACCAGCTTCCAGAGAAAACTGCCGAGGAGCAAAAGATGATAGACGAAGACCTGACAAAGTTTGCTGCAAAGCATAGCCTTGCAACCGCAAAGCAGCCAACAGAAAAAAAACCACGGCTGGTGCCTGCAAATAAGAACGTTGAAAAGCAGCCGCGGTATGGAGCACTGAAATATGGCAAAATCAAGCCTGCATTGGGCCGTCCTCCCACTATGCTGCAGCAGGAAACAGTAAAACGGCAGCTTCTCTCTCATGGACTGGACGAAGAAGTCTTGATTATTCATACCGGAAATGACCACGATTACTGTAAAGTAAAAAAGTAAAATAATGCTTCCTTGCGGATTGAACTTTGTCCAAAGCTAAGAAATGTGCAGTTTATCCCTGTGTAGCAAAATGTTCATGGAGTGCATTGACTGAAAACAGTAAATAGCAAGCATAAATAAGGGAAGTCATAGATAGTGCATCTGTTATAACATAAGAGGCATCTCGAACTTAATTTGTGCTGTTGCTTGTGTAACATACAAGTGCAACCATTATGAAAGGGAACACGCAAGCATGCCCCAAAGCGAGCCAGTGCTTTACCCAACATGTCTTAAAAAAACAAGTATGTCATGCTTTTCAGTTGTCTTCCATGAAAAGCGGAACAGCAGTGCTCACTGAATTGATAAATTGGAATAACTGTTCTTGACCACATGTTCCTTTTTATACTGCCTGCACTTGTACATAGATGTGGTATGGTGTGCAGCCATGTGGCAGTGGCTTGGATGGTGTGTGCGTTAGAGCGCGAGAGGCACCTCCAACCTTGTCACGTGTGCTGCTGATAAGTATGTGTGCATGGAGTGTACATAGATGTGTGGTATGGTGTGCAGCCACGTGGCGGTGGCTTGGATGGTGTGTGAGAGAGAGGCACCTCCAACCTTGTCACGTGTGCTGCTGGTAAGTGTGTGCATGGAGTGTACATAGATGTGTGGTATGGTGTGCAGCCACGTGGCGGTGGCTTGGATGGTGTGTGAGAGAGGCACCTCCAACCTTGTCACGTGTGCTGCTGGTAAGTGTGTGCATGGAGTGTACATAGATGTGTGGTATGGTGTGCAGCCACGTGGCGGTGGCTTGGATGGTGTGTGAGAGAGGCACCTCCAACCTTGTCACGTGTGCTGCTGATAAGTATGTGTGCATGGAGTGTACATAGATGTGTGGTATGGTGTGCAGCCACGTGGCGGTGGCTTGGATGGTGTGTGAGAGAGGCACCTCCAACCTTGTCACGTGTGCTGCTGGTAAGTGTGTGCATGGAGTGTACATAGATGTGTGGTATGGTGTGCAGCCACGTGGCGGTGGCTTGGATGGTGTGTGAGAGAGGCACCTCCAACCTTGTCACGTGTGCTGCTGGTAAGTGTGTGCATGGAGTGTACATAGATGTGTGGTATGGTGTGCAGCCACGTGGCGGTGGCTTGGATGGTGTGTGCGTTAGAGCGCGAGAGGCACCTCCAACCTTGTCACGTGTGCTGCTGGTAAGTGTGTGCATGGAGTGTACATAGATGTGTAACATAGTGTACAGCGGTGTGGCAGTGGCTTGGATGGTGTGTGTGTTGAAGAGCATGAGAGGCATCTCCAACAGTGCCACAGGTGGAGCTGACATAAAGTATATAGCAAGCTCTCAATGCAAGCCCAGTTAAATTCTAGAATATGTTGAAGTGAGAAAACAGTCTTTTGGTTGCGTATATATGCAGTCTAAGGAAGCATGTGCAAATTAAACTCAGCTGTCACTTTTCTGTTAACCAGAACTTTCACAATACACATTGTTGCAATACTTCTGCCCAGGTATAACATGCCATTAAGGTCAAAAAGCACAGGACAGCAGATGTGTTAGCTCAAAACAGCGATGAAACATGCTCACAAGCTGTTGACGATTTGGACAGCACAAAGGGAACTAAGATTTAAAAAAAAAACTGGCTGAAAATGTCCATGAGACATGCTCACAAGCTGCCGATGATGACTCAGACACCAGAGATGCCGTTACTGAGGGAGCACCAGTGATGTGTATGGCTGTTCTCAAAGAGTCTGAATTTTATTTTCGCAGCATGACTGCACTGAACACTTTCCAAGGAAAGTGCAGCAAATGAAGTGTTAGCATGTTTCATCACTGTTTTCAGCTCACAAGCTGTTGATGATTTGGACAGCACAAAGGGAACTAAGATTTAAAAAAAACTGGCTGAAAATGTCCATGAGACATGCTCACAAGCTGCCGATGATGACTCGGACACCAGAGATGCCGTTACTGAGGGAGCACCAGTGATGTGTATGGCTGTTCTCAAAGAGTCTGAATTTTATTTTCGCAGCATGACTGCACTGAACAATTTCCAAGGAAAGTGCAGCAAATGCCATATTGTTGTTTTGATGGACCAGTTGCTGTGGCATAGGCAAGCTTACAGTAAAGACTTAGCCTAAGTGCATATGGATGCATTGCTGGTAATGTACTGAAGTATTTGCCTAACTCTTTCCTAACTGTATGTTTCATTCTCACTTAGTAAAAACTATTTAAGCAAAAGGTTTGTGCAATGCCAGACAGTATTTGGGTGGAACTTATAAAATTCTAATGTAGCAGGCCAAAGCGGGCTGTTTGTATAAAGTGCAGTCAGGTAACGGAAGAACCCTGGTGCCCTGAATTATAGTGAGCCTACCTTGTCATTCAAGTGGCAATATCAATGATCCTGAGTACAACTCCATTTAATGCTACGGGCTTGCAGGTTGCTGACTTGAGCCATGCTAACATCTGGGGCAATGTACAGCTGCAGAGCTGCGGGTTCAGGTTGAGGGAAGCCAGCACCTCCACTAACTATAAGGAGGCATTCTAATCCTAGGCATTGTTGATACAGTCCAGCAATACATAGTCCTTGTCATGCTTGCATTGCAGGAAGCTTGCTGTATCTTTGTGTGCAGAGCAGAATGGGCTGCAAAACTTTTTTATAGAGAACTAAATTTTTACACCAGACTAGCCATCCAAATTTTAGGCTGAACCACACTGGTCATAGGGACAGGTGCTCACTTGTCCTTGACTAGAGAAAATGTAGCTTTTTCACAAGTTGTGTGCTTGCCTTGCTTGTGTTTGTTTTTTGCAGATTTGATGAGGGAAAATATTTAATGCAGAAAGTAGCACCTGAATGTGCTGGCTGTTTGTAGACCCTGCCAACTGAAGATGGCAGATTTCAGGTGAGGATTATTTTGTGAGGTAGTTGCTGGGCTGCTTTGACAAAGTTCTTCAGCATAGCAAGCTCAAAACACAGCAGGGAAGAGGAGTGCCATTTGCTAATTTTCTTGAAGCCCGCATGGTCATAACAAGGGAACTGATATCCCATGTCAAGCAGCACCAATAAGGGTACACTACAGGCCTCAAGTAATTCCTTTCTAGTCATTCTTTCTTCCCGAAATTTTCCTCCTAGGAATGGAGAACTCATCCCGCTGTGGCACCTCAGTGGCTCTGGCGTCTTTAGACTGCTTACCCCAGGGTTTGATCCTGGCCGTGGCGGCTGTATTTCAGTGGAGGAAAAATACAAGAATGCCAATATGTTGTGCAAAGTCAGCGCACGTTAAAAAGCCCCAGGGGGTGCAAATTAATCCGGAGACCTCCATTATGGTGTCCCTCATAGCCCATGTGTCGCTCTCAAATATAAACCCCACAGTTTAAAAATAAGATATTTCAGGCCCCTCATTCCCCACTCAGAATCTGCATGTGTGAGTAAATTTTCTCTGGTGCTGCTCAACAGAGAACCTCTTGACAATTAGCAAGCATTTCTCATCTTTAGGCAATTAGTGCACTCTGTTGCTTGTTCATACCTGCCTTGCATTCACTATCATTTTTGTTTGCATGTGGTGCACTTCAGGAAAAGCAGTATCAAGTGGCACTCCATGCTGCATACATACCTCTTTGTCATGTCGTGATGTCACAGTGAACTGCCCTTTTAGAGGACAGTTGAGAATATGTAGTTATCGTGGAGCACATAACTACCATTCATCTTATTTAACAAAGACAATACTGCTGCAGCAGACAAACAGTATTACTCATTTTTCGGAACATTGCTGGTGCAATGTGTCACACGGACTTATATTGCCGTGGTAGAACTAGTTGAGAATGGCCTTCCCTCACAATAGTAAAGCACTTCATAAATGAATTTGCTTGGCAGTCATAGGTATGGTGCTGTGGCAAAGTTGCTAGGAATTTGTTCCACTCATGCAGATACTTATTTCTATTTTTGTTTCAGGCTTTCGTACACCATATTTACTTACATAATGGATGCACTTGCATAATAAATGCCTTGCCTACTTCAGTCGCCAAAATTTGGGGAAGTTTAATTGACCACACCAAGTTTTACAGCATGTAATAAATGCACCAAAATTACCATTCAAATTTTTTCCCACAGACTGCATCCATTATGCAAGTAACTGTGGTATTAGGTTACAGAATGAAGCACTGTCAACCGTAATATGTGGCCGCAAAACTGCCTGGAGCCACGTGAAGAGGAAGGCTCCCAAGGCTCATCACACCACATTTTCTCCAGTATCCAGACATGGCACCCGTTTCATCCTGCACCTCACATTCACCTCGGGATATTGATAACCTGTCAGCTAGATAACGAATGTTGCAAATAAAATGTCTAACAGAAAGCTGCGGTTGTATGTATCAGGGGTTTTCCTTGACTTGTGGCAGTCAACCTGGACAAGTTGTCGTAATGCAAGGCAGCCCAGTATGCACGAAATGTGAATTGCAACACCTTCACATATCATTTCTTAGGGTTCATCGTTTTCCACAATTGGGTGCAACTCATCCTTCCACAGTCCTCGCATAAAGTGCTCCTTTTCCTTTCTTGGCTGCCAAAATTTCTTTTCCTAGGCATTTTGGCAATTTTCAATTGCATTTCTCCACGAATGTGGTATTTCTGAGAAGTTGGAAGGTAATTTTACATATGATCTATTTTTAATAAGCTTCAAGATACTACGCTTGATTTAAACATTTGCAGTCATAGATACGCTGCCATTGTGTGATCACTGTACAAAAACATTGATTCTAATGGATGTTTACGATGCCCTACAAGCCCATCTGTGGCTTTAGAAAGCTACCCTTCCTAGTACAGACATTAAATACAACTTGCACATAGCAAAAACTAATCTGTGTGTGTAACGTTGAAATTCAATAGATTCCATTAGACGCCGCTTCGATCCCAGCTGCGGTGATTTAATTTTGATGGTGGCAAAATGCTAAAGGTCCGTGTGCTGTGCGAAACCACTGGTGGTCGACATTACCGGAGCCCTCGACTACGACGCCCCTCGTAGCCTGATTCGCTTTGGGGCGTTAAACCTCATAAACCAAACAACCAACTTGTCTATTAATTGCAATACCCACATCACATGGGCACAACTGACAAGGTGTTCAATGCATGTTCATTAACAGCATTTTTGCTGCAACTTCCAGTTATTGTCCGAACACAATAATGATGGGAATACTTGAAGATTAGAAAAGTTTCTTTCATTTGAACAAAACGTGCCTGTAGGGTCAAAGCCTTTGTCAATATTGTTCACGTGTAGTAGTATCTCACTTCTTTTGCAGAAAATAGTTTCTCGCTAGTTCAATCTAAATGGTCACAATCAGCCTGTGGTGTCAGTATAAGGTGATGTCAAAATAAGGACTGTTACATTAATTAGGTTTTTTTGAAATTAATCATGAAATATAGTACAAAATGCATGAGCTTGTTACTTGTAGCAAACGTGAAGATGGCATACGCATGAATGTCGCGAAGCTGGTCCCTGCAGTGCCGCATGAAAACCGATAAAATTTAATCACGAATGGTACATGTGTTAAATGCTGATCAATTAAGGCTAAAAATAAATCACAGACCATCAATGTGACTCATGCGGCACAGTATGCGTCAGCATTATGTTCCTGCCAGACGGAGCGCAGCAGCTGCTGACAGGTTCAGACTACGAATGGGTCCCATCAATCACCACGTGACACGCCCACTCCACTCACCTAATGAAATCCAGCTATCTGTGACACATCCACTCTCCCCACCCCTCGACTGTGATTGTCAACCGCTTGCCAACCATCTCCACCTACCCTCTCCTCTCTTTCCACTCTCTCCACTTTGCCACCTGAGGCTTCAGACGGATGGATGGACGAATTATTCCAACATGGGGGTTCTGATGCTGACGCATTACAATGATATTTTTGAATCACAGCTACAGTTTGTTACATGCCAAGTAGAAAAGTACTCGCTACACCATGCATCACAAGGAAGTACATTTGGCGCCTAAATTGAAATGTGCAGTGTAGCGAGCAGTTAGCACCAGGTGCTGTACACAGACACGAGCGCGAAATGGACAATGTTTATTACCTTATTAAGGCCTTTTCTGTGCAGCAGTTGCATGTGCACTCCCCCTGTACAGAGTGTGAAGACTGCTTTTGAAGCTAAGGTTGATCACATTGCAACGAATAAAGACAGCACAAACACGAGAACCGAACACACAGCACTGACTCAACTCTTCGATGGTCAGTGCTATGCGTCTGGTTCCCGTGTCATCCCTTTTTGTTCTGCGACCAACCTTAACTAAAACAAACAACTTGCCCGAACCCTTGCTTTTGAAGCATACCATGCGCTAGCACGCAGTAGAGTGCACAGACTGAGCCATGTGTGCTATTGTAGCAGCAGTAAACCACGGACAAAAAATACCTTTGTCCGTAAAGTTTCGAGACTGATTTATTTTCTTCTCTAGAAATAATTCCCCAAAACAAATGTTGGTGCGTATGTGTAGCACAATCTTTTCGGGCTAACCTGAGCTATTTATGTTAGTTGCTGAGGGAGCCGCTAGATGGCACTACATGTAAATACGTTGTCACTTGTCGTCTGCACATTCTACTGTGAGTGAATGTGGAGAGATGGACGTGTAAGCTTATAATTCTGTGTGAAGCTTGGCATGACAGCCACACATATGTAGCAGCTCCTTCGTGGCGCTTACGGCAATGAGACATTATCGCGGGCACAAGTTTTCGAGTTCCACAAGAGGTTCGTTTCGGGGAGAACGTCTGTGGAAGACAACACAAGGCAGGGGCACCCTTAAACCTCACAGAATGAAAACAACGTGGCTCGGATCAGGAAAATCATACAGCAAGACCGCACCATTACAATCCGCATGCTATCAGATGCTCTCGACATTAGTAAGAACAACATGCCACCAAATTCTATGTGAGAACTTGGGGAAACAAAAGCTGAATGCCAGACTTGTGCCGCACTCCTTCACACAGGACCAGAAGGACACGCGGGCATCAGTGAGCGCTGATTTACTCTCTGAGGCAGAGAAGGATGCTGGCATTCGTCGACACCATCATTGCTGAAGACGAAACATGGTGTTTTTAATACGATCCTCAAAACAAAGAGGCAGAACGCCGAATGGCGGTCCACAAGCTCTCCGGCGTCGAGAATGGTGCAGCGACAGAAGACCAAAACAAAGACGATGCTGATAGTTTTTTTCGATGCCTGAGGTGTCGTACACCACAAGTTCGTCCCACAAGGGCAGACGGTGAATCAGGAGTTTTATATCCGCGTGCTCCAACACATGCGTGATGCACTGCGACGCCGTCGCCCTCACTTATGGGCATCTGGACAATGGAGCCTTCTCCACGATAACGCAAGGCCGCCCACTACTCTCAGCGTGACAAAATTTCTCGCCAAGCACAGCATTACTGTAGTTCCCCATCCGCCATGCTCGCCTGACCTCACCCCATGCGATTTTTTCCCGATTCCTCGTGTGAAGAGAGCCCTAAAAGGTCGCTGGATGGGGAGTGGGGAGGCCATTCAAGGCGCCACGACATAGGAGCTGGCAGCCCTGCCAAAAGAAGCGTTTTCCAACTGTTTCCAAGACCTCAAGAAGCGTTGGAAGCTGTGTATAGACTGCAAGAGAGATTATTTCGAAGGGGTGCTGCACAAATGATTTCAATGATTTCAACGCATTTTTTTTTAATGGACTAAGTCTCGGAACTTTACGGACAAAGGTTGTATGTATACACAGCCAATTGCGATAGTCGGTAATGCGAATTTTAAGCGCAGCTGTTTATGTATTTTAGTTTTGCAATATGCTAAGGTACAAAATTTAAGAGAGCCACCTGCCACGGCAAGATTCAGTGATAGGTGGCATTTCGCTTTGCTACTACCTGCCACAGCTGGGAGGTGGCGCGTTACGCTACTAGCCGCCCTCCGGGATCTTCCCGTGGCAGCCACCTTCCAGTTTTCCATTCATCCGCTCTTGCCGTGGCAGGTGGCGTGTAATGCCGACTACGACGTGGAATCCAAGAACGGGTGGCAAAGAGTGGCGCTCTAAAATGGATGTGAAAAGTGTAGAAATGAAAAGTGTGCACATACCTCCTGCTCCTTTCTGAGAAAAGCCAACAAAAACCATCCTAATAATACTTCAATGCTAAACCGTATTTGGCTCACATGTACGAAGTTACAGCACCTCACACTACCAGCATGAAAAAAAACCAGTCACAAAAGACAAGGGACAGGAGAAGGAGTGTTCACGACTGGTCCAACGACTGGTCCTGTCGTTGTGGCGTGAACACTCCTTCTCTTGTCCCTTGTCTTTTGTGACTGTTTTTTTTTTTTTCAAGGTACAATGCACCAACTGGCCCGCATTTCAACCCTTCTGCATACCAGCATGACACAAAGGTGTTCTGTGATGCCTGCCAACTTCTAAAACATTCTGCAAGACGCATCAGACTTGCCTACTAGACTTGCTGAGCTATTGCTGGCACAGCAGTGCCACAGAAAAGGTTACTGCACAAACACGACTACCAGTTTGTTACTATCACTCAGCAATGCAATGGTGCTAATATCAGCAATCAAAACCTGCCACATTTAAGAACATGATTATTTATCCAGCAAAATGGCAAATGAGCTTCCATACGATAAATTCAGAGCCAACATCTCGTTGATGCAGCCAATATAAAGCTAACATCATGTGCTTGTAAACAACAAACGTATCCTTAAGGGACACAAGTGAACCATACAGCAGTGGTTTCCACTAATGATGCATATGCCTAAGTATGGCAGGAGTCTACTACTACAGCTTCGTTTACAGGAACCCAAGGTAAGTCGGGAAAAGGCCTCAACAAGAACACTTGTACTTGATGGCGAATTTTCCTGAACTTAATCTTGGTGAGTAAGGACCGGCGTAGGTACAGTAATGCCCAGTGTTAAGCAAGACAGAACATGCAAAAGTGCCACCCACAACTGTGGCATGCTCCCTCTGTCCCAGAAGTGCCAGTACAAAACAGTTTCCGAATGATCTGACTCTATGACTTGACAATGCTTGTGTGCACATTGCCAAGAAGATGGGGCTGAGCAACGAACTGCTTGCAATTTGGTTGACTTAGCCCGACCCAACGATTACTAAGCATTTACACAAGCCTGAACGGCCAACTTGACCCGACATTGTCAGGTTCATGCAAACACCTAGTATTACACATGTGTAAACCCATGCAAGAGCCAATTAGGTCACATACAGTCCCAGGAGTGCCTACTCCGTGGTCCATTTGCCTAAAATTTCGGGCACGGCGCGCCCAGATGACACCACAATTGATTAATAAAAGCATAACAGAATATTAACAAAAGCATTACAACAGCACACAGAGCTCATAACAGGTTTGAAAACACAAATGCTAGGCATTATATAACACTTTCTTCTAAAGCACGAAAATTCCCATAATTCCGCCCTCCTGCACTTGCTGCAATAGGCTCTCGAATTTGCATGCGTGCCATGCAAAAGCTCTTACGAGTCTCACTGCCCAGCAGGTGGTTACAACATACCGCATCACCAGCAGCCTTCACATGCATTCGCACTTCACTGGCTTCCTTGAGAACTTCGCTCACAGCTATACCATCTGCAGACAAGTAGGGAGTTCCGAACAAAGCTCAAAATCACACAGCCCGCCACTTCAGCCACCGGTGCAAAACCAGCAGAGCACAGTGCGGCCAGTGGAGTTGATGCGCGCTTGGTGCAGTCTGGCACAGCTGTCTTCACAACGTGCAACTTACCGGAATGCACCCAGCATGCCTCCTGACTTGCCTTACTAACGCTGAACACTAGTTAATTTCAGCACTACCTTCCCTCTTTTCCCCTTTCCTCTAGTCACGAAATTCACAGCAAAAACGACTCCAGATTCTTTTCCTCCTTACTCTGCTTGATTACAACTAAACCCTAAGATGCGCGACCATTTTTTGACAGTCTTCTAAATTAGGCTGGCAAGTATGACCATGCCAGCACAACTCCATCTAACGTCTGGTCTTCTGGTTATGTTGATGTTTGCTGCATTCACCAAAAATAAAATCAGATTTACAAATTTTTTCGAGCACTCGATTCAAACTCGTGATATAAACATAGAGAAGGGCTCCGTGATTACTGTTAGAAAGTGAATAGCAATGTTGTCTGGCTTTGGTGCACTGCGCTCAAAAACTTGGCACAGGTTGCTTGTAAAAACGGCCAGGATGATGACACTTCCATTTCACCTTTTGGCCTATTATAGCCTATAAAAGCTTCATCCTCAGCAAAAGCAGCCCCTTTTCATTAGAATGACGTAACCTATCATTGCTATGACCCAACTCTAATGTGTCCTCCTTGGTATCCCGTGAAGTCTGGCCGCACTGAGCTGCTCTGTAACGCAGTAAGCATAGCGC
Source organism: Amblyomma americanum (assembly GCF_052857255.1). NCBI lineage: Eukaryota > Metazoa > Arthropoda > Arachnida > Ixodida > Ixodidae > Amblyomma > Amblyomma americanum. The sequence goes on from NC_135497.1 coordinate 413,220,486, forward strand.
GGAAAGAACGCAGGACGAAGAGGAAACAGGACAAGAATAGTGCTTGTCCCCTCTCGTTCTTCCCGCGCTATGCTCACTGTGTTACAATGAATTACCAACCTGCCCAAGCCTATTCCATTCTGAGCTACTCTGCTTTGTTATTACCAACTTTCTTTACATTGAACAAAAAGATGCAGGACACGAAGAATCACTCGCAGCTGAAGTCTGACAAAATGCGACACTTGTACATAGCATCAGAGTATGCATGGTCTGGGCACCTGTCTATCACCTACTTGATACACCAGTTCTGTCCCCACTCATAAACACCCAAACACTTGCTTCAGTCTCTTTAGCAATGAAGGCAAACACACTGGCTTACACAAACATCGAAATTACTTGCTATTACATCTTAACAAAAGTGTTCAGTGTCACATTGTTACTATGCTATATTAATTTATACATGCCACCACATCATCTTTGGCAGACAATAAAAATCTCGCTTTTCAACAGTATGTGGGCAGTCACTGATTGCACAAACCAAATATGACTGTATACCAACAGAACGTGAACTCACAGGATTACCTTAGAACTCCTACGTCGATGAAAGCGTGCAGTGAACATGGAAACACTTTTCACTTTTTCAGATGCGCCGCTCAGCGTGTGCACACGCATTCAGTACACTCTGCCTGCGCCATGAAGGAAGACGGGTCACTCGGCCCCAAGAGCAGAAGTACGCATTGCCAGTGCATTCCAGAATACTCAATTCCAATAGCTACTATACGAGACGTAAGCACGGTTTTCGATAATCCAGCGTTCGCACTGTGCAGCTTTATTTCTTCGCTCTGTCCCAAGCATTGGGACCGCTGAGGTGGTTGCAAGCTACAGTCGGGTAAGCCTTGCGATTGTTCTGCCGACAATTGCTTCACTCTGCGATCTGGCAGATCAATGCAATTTCGCACACAAGCACCCACAACAGTCGTCAATCGGTACTGTCGACATTTGGTGTCCAGATCAGTGCCTTGGACTGTTAGAGGGCGGGCTAGAAAAGACATGCTGCAACGTTCTCCAACCCTTGCTCCATGAGATAGTCACGGCGATGACGTATCACAGCCTACACACTGCATCGTGATGATTATAACAAGAGCTATATGTACAGATCTTTTCCGCAATGAGCTTGAAACACCCAGATCTGGGACGCCAATACTGGACGGCACGCGCTTGCATCCTGTTCACTCACCTTTAGGGGCGCATGGGAGGTAAACACGCATTCTACGGGCGGTCTGCTGGTCACAAACAAAAAGGGCAAATTTAAATATCTACACAGGCCACAAAGACGCGACGCCGGCGAATTCTTCACTCGCAACGACCGCCGACCGCGATTCGAAGCACGTAAACAACCGCCATGTTGTATTTTTTCTTCTTAGCTCACTGACTGTAGGGGGCGCTTTAAGAGCGCTACCAGAGACTACGCATGGGAATATTGCAATAGAACAGAGGGCAGCAGAAAGGGAGGTGGAATTGGGGCATTCATTCATAAAAGTATGAATTTTCAAAGGGTTAGACTGGGATGCAGGGAACATTTATGGCTAAAAGGAACAGTGGCAGGCAAGCAAACACTCCTTGGCTTTGTATACCTGTGGACAGGGGTTAATGCCAAAGAGGAAAACAGGAAAATGTTAGAATGTATTGCAAGCGACATTGATGAGCTAGGAGGACAGGGCGAGATAATTATATTAGGCAACATGAATGCACACATAGAAGACCTGGATGGGTACACGGATTCGACAGGAAGCATGCTGCAGGACATGTGTGACAGGCATGATTTAGTTGTATGCAACAGCACCGAGAAGTGCGAAGGGCTCATAACATGGGAGGCGGGGAGTCTGCACTCGACGATAGATTATGCACTAATGTCACAGAGGATGTATAACAGATTAGGGGTAATGAGCATAGATGAAGATGGTTCCAGAAGTCTAGGTAGTGACCACAAGCGTATCAAGTTGAGCTTCAGAAGAAAAAGCAATGTAGGACTGAATCAAGATAAACAATCAGGGGGAAATTTTTACTCAGAAAAGCAATTGGAAGTAGCAGCCAAACAAATCGAGAAAGTAATTTTTGAGGATAGTGAAACAGAATGGACTTTTACCAAATTAACTCGATTACTGGAGCTAGAGCTAGCTAAGGTGCGAGTAAAGCTAAAAGGGAAAAGATGCAAACCCAAGAGTTGGTGGGATGAGGAGGCCAAGAGGGCAATAGAAAAGCGCAAGGAAGCATCCAGGGAACACAGATATTCCAAAAAGAGGGGGGAACCAAAACCCGAAGTAGACAGAAAATGGGACACCTTCCTAAAGTGTAGAAGGGACGCATCCTATTTGATTAATGAGAAAATTAGAAGAAAGGGTGCCCAATGGATGTCAAAAGTAAATAAAAAGGATAGAAAAGCAGCCCAAAAATTCTGGAAACATCTAAATGCAATGAGTAATAAGACTAGACTAGAACAAAGGTTTATTGTTACAGATGAGGGTATTCGACTAGAAGGGGATGAAGCAATAAAACACATAGGAACAAGGATGACGGAAAAATTTTCAGCAAAGCACGTGGTACATAATTTATCGAAGGAGGATAGACCGGTTACAGCAATAGCTTCACTTGAGCAAGGAGAGTGGGAAAGGGCAGAGAAGAAGGTTCCTAGTGGCACATCAACAGGACCAGATGGTATCCCGATTATGTTGATAAAGAAGTTAGGACCAAAATCCAAGCAAACATTAATACAGGTAGTGAATAAAATGATAGTGGATGAGAAAGCTCCCGATGAATGGCGATTAAGTAGAATGAACATGATATATAAGGGAAAGGGGGACAAAGCAGACGTAAGTAACTATCGCCCCATAACAGTGACATCTGTGGTTTACAGGGTGGTGATGCAAATTATAAAGGATAGACTGCAGGCTTGGGTGGAGAACGAGGGGGTGTTAGGGGAACTACAGAATGGGTTCCGGAAACAAAGGAGGTTGGAGGACAATCTATTTTCATTGACACAGTGTATAGAAATTGCGGAAAAGGAACATAGGCCATTATTGCTAGCATTTCTGGATATTAGGGGAGCCTATGACAACGTTACTCAGGAGCATTTGTGGGACATATTGGGCACATTGGATGTGGAAAATGGAGTAATTAATCTTTTAAAAGATATATATAGAGGTAACAGAGTGCTCATAAAATGGGAAAAAAATGTATCATGGCCTGTAGAGATACAGCGGGGGCTTAGACAAGGATGTCCTCTGTCCCCTTTGTTGTTCATGTTGTACCTGCAAGGTTTGGAGGCCAAGCTAGAGGGGAGCGGACTAGGTTTCAACCTATCTTTTTTCAAGCAAGGGGAATTGATTAAACAGACATTACCGGGACTAATATATGCGGACGATATAGTGATAATGGCTGACAACAAGGAAGACCTGCAGAAGTTGTTAGACATATGCAGTACAGAGGGAGATAGATTAGGCTTCAAGTATAGTAAGGAAAAATCTGCAGTCATGACATTTAATGAAGAGGGCGGCGAGCATAGAATACAGGAGTTCGTGCTAAAAGTAGTGAATGAGTACAAGTACCTTGGGGTGTGGATAAATAACAGTGTTGAGTATCTGACAGAGCATGAAAAATATGTAATGATTAAAGCTAGTAGGAATGCAGCTGTCATGAAAAATAGGGCACTGTGGAATTACAATAGGTATGAGGTGGTAAGAGGAATCTGGAAAGGGGTGATGGTCCCTAGCCTGACCTTCGGGAATGCGGTCCTGTGTATGAGGCCAGATGTTCAAGCAAGGCTGGAAATTAGGCAACGGGGAGTAGGGAGGTTAGCTTTGGGAGCACATGGCAATACACCAAATCAGGGGGTACAGGGTGATATGGGATGGGCGTCTTTCGAGAGCAGAGAGGCTAGCAGTAAGATAGCATTTGAGGAACGATTGAGAAGGATGGAGGAAAAGCGGTGGGCTAGGAAAGTTTTCAGATACCTGTGTATAAAGAACGTTGACACGAAATGGAGAAAGCGAACTAGAAAATTGACAAGCAAATATCTGGACAGCACTAAGGGGGCAAATCAGCAATTATCGGTTAAGAAAAAGGTTAAAGGAACAGAGAGAGCTTTGTGGAAAACAGGGATGCTGACGAAATCGGCACTAGAAACATACCGGACCTTTAAACAGGAAATTGTCAAAGAAAATATCTATGATAATTGTAGGGGAAGTTCTTTGTTGTTTGAGGCCAGGACTGGAGTTTTGCGGACTAAGACGTATAGAGTCAGGTACCAGGAGATAGACACTTTGTGCATTGCGTGCGGAGAGGAGGAGGAAACAGCTGAACACTTGATACTTTTCTGTAAAGGGCTTCACCCTACAGTGGAAGGCAGCGGGGCTGACTTACCCAAGGCACTGGGGTTTAGGGATAGTGAAGGGAAAGTGGATTTTAAGAGGTTAGAAGTAACCAAGCGAAGGTTATCTGATTGGTGGCTAAAAGCAAGACAGGAGTAAAATTTCACAAGACATGGCTAGGTGGCTTGAGCCACCGCCCGATGTAAAGGGTTCAGCCGTATCCATCCATCCATCCATCCATCCATCCATCATCATCATCGCGATCTTCCTCAAAGAGGCGCAAATAAAAATAGCCTATATTGGGAATAAACTAGAAAAAAAAAACAATGAGTTAGAATTTACATTATAAATAAGATAGTCACTTATGCAGCTGTCGATAATCAACACACTCATTGAAAGGAAGCGCCAATAAAATTGATACAGCAGTGTCATTCACGAAAATAAAACCAAAACATTATAAATATGTGCGCTTTCTCCAAAGCTGCCTGGTTAGACTAAAGCTGAGACGTGCGACCATGTTTAGCAGATTTCTAAATCGGCCCATAAAAAAATTAAGCAAAAAAAACTGTAATAGGAGCTGGAAACGTACGACACAAAAGGGTCAACGTTGCATGGTCAACAATATGCACGCTTTGTCTCTTGGTGCGCATCCAAGGCTTCAGTGCATGTCTTTTTGGTGTTTCAAAGCAGCACAGTCTTCTATCATTGTAGCGGATAGAACCAAACCAAATGTAGTGTCATGAACAAAGCAGTCACATAATTTTCACTTATACGGCTCAAAATCACATTATTTGTTATTCGAGTTTAGTTTCAATGACATGAAGCAACCACAAGTACCATTATAAAAGGTACTTTTCATCAGAGCACTTCGGATGGACTGGAAGCCTCACTCCCAACAGTGTACAATAAAACCACTCACACTAATCATGTTAATTGGCAGTAATGTGTACTTTACACTGCAACAGATGCAAGTCAAAAGATTTGACCATTCAAAATCATAGTGTGCTGATATATTGCTGCAATCTTCAACATAATCATGCTTGCCATTACAATGAAAATGACTCATCAGCACATGTAAACACGAGAATTTTTTGCTTTACACACATTTTGACACCACGCCTAGTTCACTACTTATAGGCTCCGTACAGTCAAGTTTAGTCACGAGCCCTGCGCCAACTAGCGCAGCTTTCACAAAACTGTGGGGCGGGGGAGCGGAAGCGCCGTGTGCTGCAGCACTCTCTCAGATGCTTTCACGGCACTGCAACTATTGCGAGTACTAGCGGAAACGACCTAAGAAATTTCAGGAAGCAAAATACACTACTGCCGGTTATGCTGCGTCCAGAATTATTACAGCCGGGCAGGAAGCTTGGCATCAAAATGTGCAAGTTTTCTGGTAGGCTGCACGACCGAGAGGTGGACTGTAGCAGTACGGAGAGTCAAGTCAACAACCTCTGTCAAGTTCAACGTCAGTCATATTGCCGCGCATTTAAAGCTACATTTTCAAATTGCATACACGTTACAACTCCTGCAACATGCATTTAGAATTTTGATAGCGCTAGAGCTACTTTCTAATTGTGGGCATCTAACCGCACCTTCGGCGTTTGTGTGGCTTCTCACCGTGCTTTAGTTTCTTTGATGTTTGTGAACATATCAAACACGTACGTGCTGTCGGAATCAGAAGCTAACGTAATGCGAGGAGGGGGTGGGATTATTTCAGCACTGTGGGATTATTTCAGCACGCAAGCATATCACCTGAAATGTACGAATGCATGACGGGGCGTTCCTTCCACTGGTAATACCACCTAGCGACTGGGTAAGAGGTAGCGCTACAACTTCTTTTTAAATCCGAGAACTTGCATCCTGTAACCGTTGCTGCCAATAGCACGTACTGACGCCCACAAGTTTTCTGAATATCGAAATCACGAAAAAGCTGGATTTCCTCGCCTGCTGGAGGAGGGGTGCACTGTGCAGTTCGTGCAGGGAAGTGTAACGAACATGTTCCAGTTTGTGGCTGCATGCTTAGATCGAGTGCCAAGCAATTGGGCTTTTTTTAAATCTGTATGTCCCATAAACTTTAGTGTTTGCCTGTGTTGCGCGGCTTACGCATACCGCGCCATAGTGCAAGTTAGCTGTTGTCGCTTTATTTCATCTTATTTTATATTCAGAGCGATGGCTGCAAATTTGTGTCGAATTAGTCAACAAGCATCTACACTAACCACCTCGTGAAAATATGCAAAAAAGTGCAATTTGAACGCATGCCAATTACTACAGTTAGCCGAGTCTATGCAACCAAGAGACCTTCAAGAGATGATAGGTATCTGACATGTTTCATACACCATAATCGTCCCTTAACAACCATGGTATGCACTACTCATTGGAGTCCTACATTCCACTGATGCCAAAGAGTGAATTTCCGCAATAAAATAAAGCGCAACTGAATTAAGCCCTTCAGAGCGGTGGGAACAACGCACTGTTAAAAGCCTTTAATAGGCATAAAACCAGAAAAGGCCACTTGCGACATTGGAAAGCACAGCGCATGATGCAGCAAGAACACGGCCGGCGGTCATGTACAAAACGCAGCAAGGACTTGAGAGCAAGTAGTGCAGCCAGCGTGTTCGCCTTCCCAGTATCGTCATACCTGCCACGGTAGTGCTGAAAGCAGTGCTGCTCCGCAGCGCTCTCTGGCCACTGTATGGAGCCTGTGCTACTTACATTTATTTACATGACAGGCATGAATGCACACATGCATGCCAATCATAGCATGGGTGGCATGCATATGTAATAGTTGATATGCACCTCGTCAACACCACATATTGTGCATTTGCACACACAAATACTCATGAAAATTTAAGATAGGTAAATTTAATGAAACGAGGGAAAAGAGGTCGGCCAGAAAGATTGATATCTGGCCTGCTTCTCTGCACTCAGGAAGGGGAGGAGGAGAAGAAAGAGGGTCCTGATGGGTGCCGATCTGGTGAGAAGAGAGGTGAGAGTACGTGTACGCACATCTGATGGCGTCAAAATTCAAGAGTGCTAGCAATTACTGCAGCTTAAATGGTCAAGCACACAGAACACACACCAAAGTTATGGTATGGTATGGAATATGAGGTTTAATGCCCCAAGGCAACAGGGTTATAAGGGATACCATAGTGCAGGGTTACGGATTAGTTTTGACCACATGGGGCTCTTTATCGTGCACTGATATCACTCAGTACACAGGCGCCTTGCCTTTCACCTCCACTGAAACACGGCTGCCGCAATTGGGATTGAGCCCGTGTCCTTGGGCTCAGTTGTCAGGCACCCTAACCATTCAGCCACTGTGGCAGCACGACGGTGGCGGCATAGTGTACTTTTACTATACCTGCAATGTAAAAATTAACAAAAGGCAATTTACCCACTTCATTTAAATTATTACAATTGCCCAAAGCCCTCCTTGGTTTCCATTGCTCTTGGTTTGCTACACACTTGAGCCTTTTAATTTTTCGTCAGTTCAGGTCCCGTGAGGCATGCAAAAAATTGAGATATAATCGTTGCCAGTTCACTTTATGTCATTCCAACTCTTCGCAGGTTTGTGTACGAGTTGATATAAATAACAACGAACAAAGTTGTGACAATACTGCAGTCTTTGCATGCCTCACGTGACCTGAACGCACCGCTGACTTCATAGTCGTCGTTCGGTTGTTTAAGCTAAACAGTGTGAGAGAAAAATACAGTTATAAATATAGTGTCTCTTGTTGGAGCAATCCATGCAGTTGTCTAGGTTTTCCAAGCTACTGCGAATCATTCTAACTGAAAGAAAACAACTAAAATTTTGGTGCCTCTGCTCCTTTAATACCTACTGGGCCTTAACAATATAAAACGCACCTAAACATATCAGCAAACTGAGCTGTCTACCTTCAAAAATGTATCGATAAGCTCTTTTCTCATTGCACTTTTAACCACGTTGCCTCATACTTGTGGTGTGCATATGTTCTGACTGTGCATGTTACAGAACCAGTAATTCAGAAACCAGCAGATCCATCCATTCAGCAGCATGTCAAGTGAGGAAGTAAAAATAGAATGCAGATAGAAAGGAAAGGCACACAGTTTTTTCAGACCTTCCAAGTTGAAGACTTCATACTCATATGTGGCCAATTGTAACTGTTTCCTTATTGAAATTGCACTCCAGTCTAGACGTTTGCCTTAAACCATAGAAAAATTTGTCAACATGCTTCCTTCTACAAGGAATAACCAAATATAAGTAGACAAGCCATGCTTACATTTTCATGCATTTTTAAGCTCTTCACTATATGCACAGAAGCATGTCACATGTATGATGTGTTGATATTGGTTTATGCTGGTTCTTCACTTTATATTAAAAGATCATGGCTACTCTTTTTTTTAGCGTCCATTGCCCCATCGAGCTGCCATCTAAGGTGCAAGCTCATTTGAAGTTAAAGGTAGCTTGCCTAGTCACTTCTGAGTACCCATTCCAAAAAAAAACAGATTTTCCCCTCAAAAGTGGCAACATGCTGTAATACCAGGCATGCAATTAATGTGACACCTCATGCACTTCGTAATGATCCATTGACCTACATAAGGCCAAGCCAGCATGTTGTTCACGTACGTGCATAAATTATATTCACTTATACAGCGCTAACGTCAAAAAGAAACCCTTCTAGCTACAAATGCTAGCACAAAGTTCATGCAACAGATTACAGCATGCATGGCATCCAACGTCCATATGTACAGCATACTTTTACTAATAAGGCTAAAACAGCGCACCTCCACAAGGACAAAGGAAGATAAGACAAGACACAGTCTCGCCCTTGTACAGGTGTGCTGTTTTATCCTTATTATGCCATACTAACTAGCCTATCAGTCTGCGTTTTTACTAACTGCAGCAGCAGAAACAACAGCTGTGAAATTTGGAATGCATTCATGGTGTCTAGGAATTTAAGCTCAGAAAATGTTACACACAGAAGGTGCAATAGACTGCTCATTCAGAGTGTTTACTTTTCTCTCTGTATTATGTTTTACTTACCATGCAATAACCCAACGTTTCCAAGCGAACCCTAAGGCCACATTGTGCTGACTCTGGCTACGCAGATGCTGAAAGCCTGTCATGCCTCCCACATTATCACAAACCACTACAGGAATGACAGAGCCAGCAAAACAAGTTTTAGCCTTGTCTGGCTTCATTCCAATGCTGAACGTTAGAAAAAATACACCAAGAACCATGTTACTTTCACAAGTTCTACTTATAGGTTATAAAAACACCTCACTAACAGCTTTCACAGATATTACAAGGTTAGGTGGTGTGACCATACTACAAAATTCGCTAAAAGCCTATCAGTGAAGAAAGCGGCGTAGGGACCACAGCTCATATGTGGCACGATGCGTCGCGTTGCGTGAGGTTTCTCCGCGGGAAACGCTGCGGCGTCGTGCAAAGCAGCTGTGGCCTACCGTGTGCTTTGCGCAACATGGGCGTCAATGCGAAGTAATCCATTACAGCTTGGCTAGTTGGTGGTTAGACTTTGCAGGCATATCAAACATGTAAGACGGAAGATATGTCCTTTCACAGGCTAGTGCAGTACTTCTTGTCCGCCTTCCTTCGGTACACAAGTGCCTTTTTTGCGCATAGCTTGCCGCCGGTGGGCACATATGCAGGACTATAGGAACATGGTAAATACCACAACTGACAAATGGGATGACAGAATACAGACATCGCACAGGGCATAGAGATGACATTATGCATGCGAGGTTGCCGTATCAGTACGTACAGGTCCGAATCAGTTACGCGGAACACAAGGAAACCATAATTCTCGACACACTCATTCAATGCAGGCACCGCCTTGCCAAATGTAGTCTTTACGAGCTTCCCATATCATACCACTAGCTGGAACCGGTCGCACTGCAAGCTTACATAATAAAGACAGCACTAGGGCACAAGTCCGGACGTTAGCGCGGTCAATATCACTCGCCTTTGCGCTAACCTTCCATGCCTTTGACGACACCACTTCTTTCACACGTCAATGCACCGCGCGCTAAAAAACCATGTAAACAAACCACCGTGGCGATGGCAGCGATGGTCACCGTGGCAACCATGGAGACGCCAGCGACCTAGGAACTGTGGCTAGGGACGTTTCAAAAGTTTTCAGCGCCATTTTTACCTAATTTTGCGACAAAAAGTACCCAAAAAAGTACCGAGATAAACGCCATTTTGAAATGACGTCATTAAAAACCACGTGACATGAGGATCAGGTTCCTCCGTTTAGCCCTACGCGAGACGCCACCTTGGAGGAATTTTCCTTACTCAATGGTAGCTACGAATCTCTGAGGCTGACAAAGGAAGGTTGTGCGGTTCAATATTGAAGTAAGTTTTGTTTTGAAACCGATAGTGTACTTTTATCACACAAGGTAGACAGACAAAAGACAACCTGAATGTTGGAAGCAAAGAAAACCGATGCTTGGTGGGGCCACAGGCGGCCAGGAGAGTTTCGGTTTTTTTATGGAGCTTCGCGTCTATGAAGTTTGCGTGCCCCGTGGTTTTGTTTTTGACGCGCCTCGATTTACAAGCGCCGAACAGCAGAGGCACTCCAAGTGCCACTTGAAGTGCTAGTTAACCTTTGAAGGAGTCTGTTAAGGCTGGTCAGATGATCGCCACGGTCGATGAAAAGCTGTGATGGCACGATGGTCTGTGATCGTACAAGGCAGTTAGCTGTATAAAGAGCACTTTTGTCTTCGTACGCTCGCCCGGAGAAACGTTCCCGGCTGTGCCAGTCAACTTCAAACTACTTAACGGAAATCGTTTATTAGGGACGGGAGACAAGATACAAGGCAGTTAAGAAAAAGAGATTTGGAACCTGCAGAGACCGTGACTCCGCTCTCCTCCAACTCGTTTGTTTGCGGCTCCATTCAATAGCTTCGGCAGTTGGGCGGAGCTGTTCTCTTCGAGCTCTCGGCTAATTTAATCCATTCACAGTACACATCTGAAGGTACATGCAAGTGGGCGAGAGAGCCCGATCCAGCGGACCCGTTGGATCTAGCGGAAGCCGTTGAAGCGTCGTGGACTTCGGCTTTAGTTACAAGCCGCCAACTTTAAACGCGACCGCCCTTGAGCACCCATCCGTTTTTTTTGTGGCAAAAAAATAAATAACTTGGCCCTTGCAACCGTGGGAGACCTCGACGCCGCCTGCTGCATCGTGCAACCGCGCCGTTCAAGGTATCACAATCCGTTGGTCCCAAAGCCCCGGCCAGCCTTCGGTGGGCGCAACGCGCCGACCTTGTCCTGGCCCCTCGAGAATCCCCGCACTGGGGTTATGATATTTAGTTCGCAACGGCTGCTCACGGCGGAAGGGGGAAACGACCCGCCGGCGCCTAACCTAACCGTGCTCCCTCAGAAGCATCACACGCTCTGTGGGGCTGAGGTCGCTTAAACGCAGGCCGGAGTTTTGCGAGAACTACGTCGTCGGGTTCGGGAACGGGATCCACCGTAACGCTGGCAAGACGCCGGTGCAAACGTAAACGGAGCGACGGTAGCGACCTCTGATAGATGCCTTCAACGTGCGGCGGCGGTAGCCTTCATTTCGGCAGCTGCTAGACCGCACCGCTAGCTACAGAAATCACGGAGTCTGCGTTTACGTCACGTTTCACGTCACTCCATCATGTGACGTCAGAAGAGGACGCCGTGACGTCATAAGAGTGCGCTTAGTTTGAATCGGAGGGCGGGAAAAACTTTTTCAACTTCGAATCCAAATTTCTTTGAAATAAATGCATTTTTTTGCTCCTGGACAAGCGGCAACAAAGCCATAAAATGACGAACTATCAGATTTTGCGAACAAAAAAAAATTGATAGAGTTCTCCTCACTGTCCCTTTAATGGCCGAATTAGTAAGATCTTTCATGAATATGAATGCTTAAATTTTTGCATAGAGAAACCCATGGAATGGAATGGTGAACCAAAGAGATATGTGCTGATTTGCTGACAGTGGATACGCGATAAAAGGAGGAGATCGGACTTTTCTGACGCTGGCTGGAGCCCTATAGCTGCAGAAATCGGGAACTCTTATGTGATATCGAGGTCTGCCTTGTTGCAGTGTTTCCTCGACCTCACCAAGGGAGCCCTGGATGAACCAGAGGATGATGTCGTCAGCATAAAAGATGTGGGACAGGCGTGTAAATTTTGGAGTTTGCGTAAAAGAAGGGGGGGGGAATTCCAAGATTGAAAAGGATGGGAGAACGGACATCATCTTGTGGTGCGCCACAGGGGACAGCAGAGGGTGGGGAATTTTCGCCTGCTATGCGGAGATGTGCAATGCAACCTTTTAGGAAGTTACGGATGTACAGGTGTACCATGCCCTCAATTTCCTGAAGACAGCGAAGTATGGAGATATTATCGGATGTTTTTACACATCTACTGTGTGTGGAGAGGAAGGTAGGCTGGAGAACGAGAATAAGATCTTGTGCGGGCGAATGCCATTCTGAGGGGGATGATGCTGAAAACTGTCCAGCACGATCCGTTCCATTGCTTCACCCACGCATGAAGTGAGAGAGATGGGACGAAGAGTTTTGCGTGCCGGGGGCTTGTCACGTAATGACAACAATAGTGGAACGCCCCGTTATCGCAAATCAACCTTTACCTTCCCTTTTGAGGTCCATACCTTTGCGGCTCCTTTCCGGGCTGCAGAAACCAACCTTACGCCGCCCTGTCGCCAAACGCGCACTTTTTTGGCCATGCCAAAGGTAGCCCATGGCCTACCTTTGGCATGGCCTACCTTTGGCCTGCCTTTGGTCAACATGGCAGCCGAGTAAGGCGACCGCTTTTCCGATTTCATTTCACCGGCAGCGGCTTAACTTGGCTAACCCTGGAATTCAGCGAAAACCAAGCACGCTTGCTAAGCGTCTGAGGCTCGTCCATGGCAGCTCCGCTACACGCTCGCAACCGCCGTTCTATATATACCCGCACGACCACGTGGCTATGAGGTGGTATCCCATGGTCTTACGACACCCCCATCGAATTTCATCACGTGGCTTCACATCACCCCATCGGATGTTCTTAAGGTCAGAGGTCAACCCAAATGTAACCTAATGTCAAAGGTCAGGGGTCAAGGGTTCGACACCATAACTGCACCTCATATGGTCAACTAGAGAATGACCAATTCTGCATGTATGGGCATTAATTAACCCTCCAAAGGTAACACGTCATCCCCTTAAGGCGCAGCTTAAGTGCCTGCTCCAATTGAAGAATGAACGCCTGCTTTCGCACGTCTACTCGGTTTAACTAAGTCCCTACCATTTTTAGAAAAATGTAATAGGCTCCTGAATCTACAGTCTGGTGGGCCGTTGAACTATATATATATATATATATATATATATATATATATATATATATATATATATATATATATATATATATAGTATTCTGTAGGGGTTCCAATGCGCCAGTTTACAAGTGTAAGTACAGTATTACGACAAACGCGACTGTTCGTTTTAAAGGTTTATTGTGCCACAGTTTCGGGAATGGTATTCCCTTCGTCAGGGCAGGCTTACAATGAAACAGTCTTGTCAATATAAGGACACAAAGCGGGCGAGGATGTATAAACTCCGCCCTCAAAGCAAACTTGAGAGTGAGGGCAAGGGGCCGTATAATGAACCGCGCAGCAGCTCTCACATGGGCAGTGGCTGAATAAAACACAGAAAAACGCAGAGCAAAACGGGGAGGTGGAAATAGTAAAGGAGTAGAAAAGACAACGAATTTGAACAGCGGTAGAAAAGGGAAAGGAGCGTTAAACACGGCTCTCGGCGCACCGGGAATCCGCACTTCCCCCCTCCCTCTCTACGACACTCCCGCAAGACGCCGCCGGGACCGCGCGGGCGGCCGGCCCGTATCAGGTATCCTGACACGCTTGCTGGGGACGCGCACGAGAGACACTTGTTGCGCGCCGCAGCGGCAACCTGCAACCGTGTCGTATGCGTATCTTTGCTTCTTTTCTTCGGTAGGCCCTTCCGTCGGGCTTTTCTACCAGACATCCTGGCGCCCTTCTTCCCATAAATATACTAGGCCGTTTCAACCCGTGTCCGGCAGTGCGCTTCCCGTGAAAAAGTGGCAGCCGTGGGGGAAAAAGACAACAAATATTGAGCGAAGCCCGAGTGCGTAATGAGAAAGCAGAGAGGAATTTGGGAGAGAAAACGAAAGGGAAAAAGAGCAGAAAAATTATTAGCACAAGAGAACTTTGAAAGAAGAAAATATTAACACACACAAAAAAAATGAATAGAATGTGGCGCCAAACAAATACCAAATGGTTAATGAGAATGAATAAGGCGCGGAAGACATAGCACAGAATACAAGAAATTTATCAAACGGAAGTTAAAAAAAGAAGAAAATAATAATAATATATGTGTGTGGAAACCGTGAAAGGTTTGCGGCCCGCGGGGCTGCCGCGTGGTCCCAGTGGGCTAGGTGATAGAGTTAGAATATAGGTGTCTATTCCAGATAGAACATGGAAGCTGGCTGTAAGTTGGACAAAGGAGATTATTGACAAAATAAACAGCTACATTCCCAGCCATTTAGAGCGTGGTTGAAGTTGTCAAAAACAACATCCGGCGTATTTTGATTTATAATGCTGTCCAAATCCTATGATGGGTGAAATTTCCTACGTTGTCGCCCTCAAGCAGGAGAGCCTCCCAGGTGTAGCGTTCATGCCATGGGAGAACGTGCCAAACTTGTGAATGAGGTATGACTCCCTTTGTTCCATGTAATAGGTGCTAGGGAACCCGGACTGGAGAAGGATGACGCGGATGTTTTCGAAACTGCAGAGTGGCAAACGCAGGTGCTTGGAAAGGGGTAAGCTGGGTAATGATGCACGTGAGCTTTGTGGTTATTAAAGCGGAAGCGAAATGATGTCTTGGTCTGACCAATATACACTTGTCCACACACCTCACAATGAAGTTTGTAAATCACATTGCTTGAGTCGCAGTCGAGGTCTTCGCTTATGTGATACACAAAGTTGTCGAACTTGGATTTTGCCAGTTTGGTGTCTAAAACGTGCGGACAGACTTTGCACCGATGTTTTCCGCATGGGTGGCACCCACCCTGGGTAGAGTACTTCTTTGTTTTCGCATTGATAAGCAAGTCTCTCAGGTTTTGTCCCGGCGGTACACCACTCTGGGCGGTTCCTTGAATATTAGTGACGACTTATTACTCTGTCTGATTATATTAAAATGACGGCTTAGTATGTTACTTACTTTGGGAGCCGTTGAGGAGAATGTAAGGATTAAGTTTGTTTTGCTGTCGTCTTTGACCTTGTTTTCTGCCAGGATGGATGTGCGCTCTAGGTTGCGAGCGCGTTCAGTCGCGTCATCGACTATTTCCCCGGGGTATTTCTGTCGTGACAGAGCGGGTTTGACAGTCCTTGTATGTTGGTCAAATTCCTCTGTTGTAGAACATATTCTTCGGTATCTGTGTGCCTGAGAGTATGGAATGCTTGTTTTGCAGTGTTTGGGATGGCTGCTCTGGAAATGAAGATATTGCTGCCTATCCGTGGGCTTTTTGTATAGTGTAGTCGAAAGGCAGTTACCGTCTACCGATACCTCCACGTCGAGAAAATTAATTCTCGAGTCGGAGATACTATGGGTGAACCTGATTGAGGGGTGCAGGGAATTAAACTGAGCTATTAATTCCAACAGACTTGCTTCATCATGTTCCCATACAAGAAATATGTCGTCCAGGAAACGCTTGTAGAAAAGTGTTTTATTTTTGCTGTTTCTCAAGGAACGGAATTTGTAGTGACGCCATGAAGATTCCGGCGTAGTTAGGTGCCATTTTTGTGCCCATCGCAGTACCGCTCATCTGGAGGTAGTGCTCACCATGAAACTCAAAATTGTTCGAATTCAGGACCAGTTCAAGAAGGACGGAAAGAGTTCCATTGTCCAAATCTACCGAAGAATTAGAGCTTTCGAAGGCTGCCAGCGTTGCTGCTATGCCGTCGGCGTGCGGGATGTTTGTATACAGGGAGCAAACATCCATAGTCGCTAGAAGGCCTCCTGTGGGGATGGTCAAGTTGGAAATCTCCCGAAGGAAATGACTTGTGTCCTTGATGTAAGAAGGAAAACTGGGAAATCTGCCTCATCATGTTCCCATACAAGAAATATGTCGTCCAGGAAACGCTTGTAGAAAAGTGGTTTTTTTGGCTGTTTCTCAAGGAACGGAATTTCTAGTGACGCCATGAAGAGTTCCCTGTTTTCCTTCTAACATCAAGGACACAAGTCATTTCCTTCGGGAGATTTCCAACTTGACCATCCCCACAAGAGGCTTTCTAGCGACTATGGATGTTTTCTCCCGGTATACAAACATCCCGCACGCCGACGGCATAGCAGCAACGCTGGCAGCCTTCGAAAGCTCAAATTCTTCGGTAGATTTGGACAATGGAACTCTTTCCGTCCTTATTGAACTGGTCCTGAATTCGAACAATTTTGAGTTTCATGGTGAGCACTACCTCCAGATGAGCGGTACTGCGATGGGCACAAAAATGGCACCTAACTACGCCGGAATCTTCATGGCGTCACTAGAAATTCCGTTCCTTGAGAAACAGCCAAAAAAAAAACCACTTTTCACAAGCGTTTCCTGGACGACATATTTCTTGTATAGGAACATGATGAGGCAAGCCTGTTGGAATTCATAGCTCAGTTTAATGCCCTGCACCCCTCAATCAGGTTCACCCATAGTATCTCCGACTCGAGAATTAATTTTCTCGACGTGGAGGTATCGGTAGACGGTAACTGCCTTTCGACTACACTATACAAAAAGCCCACGGATAGGCAGCAATATCTTCATTTCCAGAGCAGCCATCCGAAACACTGCAAAACAAGCATTCCATACTCTCAGGCACACAGATACCGAAGAATATGTTCTACAACAGAGGAATTTGACCAACATACAAGGACTGTCAAACCCGCTCTGTCACGACAGAAATACCCCGGGGAAATAGTCGATGACGCGACTGAACGTGCTCGCAACCTAGAGCGCACATCCATCCTGGCAGAAAACAAGGTCAAAGACGACAGCAAAACAAACTTAATCCTTACATTCTCCTCAACGGCTCCCAGAGTAAGTAACATACTAAGCCGTCATTTTAATATAATCAGACAGAGTAATAAGTTGTCACTAATATTCATGGAACCGCCCAGAGTGGTGTACCGCCGGGACAAGAACCTGAGAGACTTGCTTGTCAATGCGAAAACAAAGAAGAACTCTACCCAGGGTGGGTGCCACCCATGCGGAAAACCTCGGTGCAAAGTCTGTCCGTACATTTTAGACACCAAACTGGCAAAATCCAAGTTCGACAACTTTGTGTTTCACATAAGCGAAGACCTCGACTGCGACTCAAGCAATGTGATTTACAAACTTCATTGTGAGGTGTTTGGACAAGAGTATATTGGTCAGACCAAGACATCATTTCGCTTCCGCTTTAACAACCACAAAGGTCACGTGCATCATTACCCAGCTTACCCCTTTCCAAGCACCTGCGTTTGCCACTCTGCAGTTTCGAAAACATCCGCGTCATCCTTCTCCAGTCCGGGTTCCCTAGCACCTATTACAGGGAACAAAGGGAGTCATACCTCATTCACAAGTTTGGCACGTTCTCCCATGGCATGAACGCTACTCCTGGGAGGCTCACCTGCTTGAGGGAGACAACGCAGGAAATTTCACCCGTCATAGGATTTGCACAGCATTATCAATCAAAATACGCCGGATGTTGTTCTTGACAACTTCAACCACGCTCTAAATGGCTGGGAATGTAGCTGTTTATTTTGTCAATAATCTCCTTTGTCCAACTTACAGCCAGCTTCCATGTTCTATCTGGAATAGACACCTATATTCTAACTCTATCACCTAGCCCACTGGGACCACGCGGCAGCCCCGCGGGCCGCAAACCTTTCACGGTTTCCGCACACATGTATTATTATTATTTTCTTCTTTCTAAACTTCCGTTTGATAAATTTCTTGTATTCTGTGCTATGTCTTCCGCGCCTTATTCATTCTCATTAACCATTTGATATTTGTTTGGCGCCACATTCTATTCATTTTTTTTGTGTGTGTTAATATTTTCTTCTTTCAAAGTTCTCTTGTGCTAATAATTTTTTCTGCTCTTTTTCCTTTTCGTTTTCTCTCCCAAATTCCTCTCTGCTTTCTCATTACGCACTCGGGCTTCGCTCAATATTTGTTGTCTTTTTCCCCCACGGCTGCCACTTTTTCACGGGAAGCGCACTGCCGGACACGGGTTGAAACGGCCTAGTATATTTATGGGAAGAAGGGCGCCAGGATGTCTGGTAGAAAAGCCCGACGGAAGGGCCTACCGAAGAAAAGAAGCAAAGATACGCATACGACACGGTTGCAGGTTGCCGCTGCGGCGCGCAACAAGTGTCTCTCGTGCGCGTCCCCAGCAAGCGTGTCAGGATACCTGATACGGGCCGGCCGCCCGCGCGGTCCCGGCGGCGTCTTGCGGGAGTGTCGTAGAGAGGGAGGGGGGAAGTGCGGATTCCCGGTGCGCCGAGAGCCGTGTTTATCGCTCCTCTCCCTTTTCTATCGCTGTTCAAATTCGTTGTCTTTTCTACTCCTTTACTATTTCCACCTCCCCGTTTTGCTCTGCGTTTTTCTGTTTTTTATTCAGCCACTGCCCCTGTGAGAGCTGCTGCGCGGTTCATTATACGGCCCCTTGCCCTCACTCTCAAGTTTGCTTTGAGGGCGGAGTTTATACATCCCCCCCCCCCCCCCCCCCCCGCATTGTGTCCTTATATTGACAAGACTGTCTCATTGGGAGCCTTCCCTGACGAAGGGAATACCACTCTCGAAACTGTTGGCGCAATAAACCTTTAAAACGAACAGTCGCGTTTGTCGTAACACTTATATATATATATAATATATATATATATATATATATATATATATATATATATATATATATATATATATATATATATATATATATATATATATATATATATGCGGCACTTCTTGCAGCTTTCAGTTAGGTGACCAGTATGACGCAGTACAAGCTTCAACAGCGGCTGGCCGCCTAGATGAATAATGCAGAAAATGCCGTAAATGTAAGCCACATTTCAACGACATGAGTCGGTGGGAAGGGACGCAAACAGATGAGTAGGGATAATGTAAAGGTGCACGCGCGCTAGCCACCCACACACGTTTCCTTTTGTCTCTTATCGCTTAAATTTAATTCAGTGAGGTCGCTGATCTCGTTTAAGGAAACTGCATCCCTTTACTTGAATGAATTTGAAATGGTGAAAAGATAGAAACGAAACACAGAAACACAACCAGCATTGCATATATTTGGTTTGGTTGGCAGACGTACGTATACTCTCTGACAAGCTCAGGACACATCAACTATATCAACGAGCTGACGCCCTAGGTGCCCTTTTGCTAAGCTGCTCCACCCACAGTTCAACAATTTTGCATTACTGTGCGCTGCTGGAAATTTTGAGCCTCGTAGAACCCGCGCGTGATGTGCCCTCCTTCAGTCTTGAAGTCGGCTGTTTGAACTTAGATCATGTTTCACATTTGACGCCTCAGCTACCAGCTTCGCGAGTTTTCCTAAGTTGCACGAATTGCTGCTGACAGATTTTTTGTTTGCTAAATGGTGGAATCCTTAACTGCAAAGTGTTAATTTAGAATGTGCACTATTAGATCCACTTTGTGCGCAGCGCATGTAAATTCAACGCGATGCAAGCGGTGGTACGATTGTACGCATCACGCTTTGCAGCAGGTTTAAAAAAAAAACCACTTCGGCTGACGTAACCAACGTCGAAATGCTTTTCGCACTCGGGCGAACACGGTCGCTAAGCGAAATGGCCTTTCACCACTCTTCCAGGCGAGTGCTGTCTTTGTGCTGTCTTTGCGAGCAGTGGAGTGCGATACCCGCTCCTTCCGGGACGCGTGGCCACTACCGCGGCCAGGTACAAAACACTTCTTGCCCGTATTAACACAACATAATTATGCATTTTTCGCAGTATCAAAATGCACTAAAAATTCAAGACAATGGTTCAAAGCACGTGTCTACAGTCGAAGGGAACGCGTTAAACGGTCCAGCCCATCGTCGTACACGTGTAAGCTGAGCTGCCGGTCGCCCCACTCAGGCATTGGTATCGGGGGCCATGATGTCATGCAACAGCGTTTCGACTGCACAGACAAAGCAACAAATCACTGCGGCACGTGGCCTGCGGTGCCCGCTTCGAGGCGCCGAGCGCCGCGCGTCGTCTGCCTTGTAGACGACGCGCCTCTTCGCGGTCGAAAATTGATGTATTTGGACAGTGGGCGGTATGAAAGCTTCTACATGCCCAGAATTGGGCTGTTAAATAACGAAAAACAGGAAGATATCAAGGTCTTTGATGCTGATTGAGGTCGTACATTTTCCGCGCGGGTGCCGCTGCCCCATAGCAACGCCAGCAGACCGGCGGAGAGGATAGCCGCCTGAACACGTGCTGCTAGTAGGGCGGCGCTCACTTCCGGTCACACTAAGTGGCGGCTCTCTATAGCCACAGCACAGCCGCGCTGTCGGAGCATCTCTCTTCCATCCACCGTGGTTACAGTAATCTCCTTTCAGATGCCCTGCGTGCGTAGCGTTTTATTTTAATTCGAATGCATTTCTTCAGTGCAAAATAGACAGGACGTTGGAAAGAGACACGCGCAGGACAAAACGCTCAACTTCAACAGATAGTTTAATCACATGAGCACAAATATATAAGCGCAAGAGAGAAGCCTAAAACCACCAGATCACAAGTGCGTGCCCCATCACTTCGCTTAAAGAGAAAACATAAAGAACATAAAAATAAAATAGCATCGTGATAATTTAAAAACCTGCGTACTTGGCCCCCACCTCAAATCGACGATATCGTGAACTAACACTTGCAAGAGACAGGAAACGAGAACTTTTGAACCTCGTTTCATTTTGGTGCACATATGCAGGTCTTATATAAAGGTCGGGTCTGAGTGGACAGACGGAAACCGGACGGACAGAATTTGGGGCAAAGAGAGGCTCAAGTGTAGCCGTTAAATGCATTCCTGCGTTAATATCTCTAGGCTCAAGTGTCCGCTGCTAGAAAAGGTTCCCCGTCAAGGTTTGAGCACGACTTACGTCAGCCAAAATCATTGCCCACCGGTGGCAGTTTAAAAGAAATCAGCGGGGCTGAAATGCACACTGCAAAGCTCACAGTCTTTCCAATACGAGCTTGATTAATCAATCCTTCTTCAGCTTAGAATCTATAGATGGAATCTGTGCAGGTTACATTGCCTCTCCAACAGAGCTGGCGCTGGTGAGGGAGCCGGTTTTATGTCGCATCAGAATGCTGGACACCTGACACTGGAGGCGAACCCATTGCAACTGGCACGTGTTGCCATGGCATTCCCTCGCCTCCACAGCACCAGCGCCTTGATTTCTCGCAGGGGGTAAGCACCACAAGCATTGACAGTGCTGAGGGAGGACGAGAACTGGCTTTTGGGCTAGTTGGCCGAGGTCCATCATGGTTTAAAGGTAACGAAACACGACAGAACCTCATTTAACTCACTGTATTATCCAATTGAAACAGCACAAAGGATGCGGACGAGGGCATACGCGGACACACACGGCGCTAACTTTCAACTTTTCATGTAGTTGAAAGCCAGCATTGTGTCCTTCATTTGCGAGAATAGGTTATCCTGTCTCTCTTACTGCTCAGGGGCTGTTCCTTGCTGAAGTGTGTGTACAGTGAAATTAGTCGAAAGGGGTGCATCAGTACAGCCCACGCAGCAGTGGGTTGATAAAAGTAAGCGGTGAAGCAGGCACAGAAGTTTGCAATCGTTATGCGAAGCAAAATAAAAACAACACGAGCATCTCATCTCTGAAAATAACAGTTCAGTTTTCTCGGTGAATATAAATCGACAGGAATGGCATTCGCAATGTCACGCTGTGGTGAATTCTATGTTTCATTGGTCAGTGAAAAGGAAGAGTACAGTAGAGACCCGTTAAGACGAGCTCGATTAAGACGAATCCTCGAATAAGATGAACAAGTGAGACCCATTTGGTTGGTTTCCTAAAGGACTCAATGTGAAAAAAAAGAATACCACTTAAGATGATCTATTTCGCGTGTCCTTTGGTTAAGACGAACTTTTGTAGCGACCGCGAACCACAGCGACTCCCGTGTAACGGCACTAGCGTAGCGCTAGTGCAGTTACTCGGGGTACCTTCGAAGCTGGCACTCAGAGCAGGATGGAAAGCAAAAATCAGAAGAAAACACTCAACTAGCAGCCACTGAGGGATACAGTGAGAAAAGAAGAGACGGGGGAAAAATAAAACTAACACCAATGCCATTTTCAGGTAAAATAACATTAGCTTATTACAATCTCTGTCTTCAGCTCACTTCAAGCATAGTGCAATGAACGCTCTCTTGACAATTGTCCTCTCTCTGAAAGGCTATTATACGGTATTTATTGTTTTCAACGTAACATACATTTAGTATTTAGGCAGCTAGCTGCCAAGTGGTTGCCTTGTGCATTCGGAAAGTTCGTTTAGTTAAGTGATTATTAATTCAAAAGGATTATATGGTCTAGCGATGGAGTAGAGGTAGATCATCCACCTTGTGTGCAAGAGGACTGGGGTTTGAAATCTCGGTGCTAAACAGAAAAACACTCTGCCAGTCGATCGAATTGCATAACCAGGCCTGGGGTGCGGTTTGATCTCGGTGACCAGAACCGACAACGCACTCTCTCACCAGAGCAGGATTTGGCCACCCTGGTGCAGTACTTGGCCACAACATTCCATGAACAAACCAATTAACCCTCGGCCTTCAGTCCCCAGCGGCTGCGGAGCAACTGACCACGGCGGCGGTCAGACCTGTGACGCAGCGAAGGGTGCTAAGAATTTCTGGCTCCGGACAGGCCGCCATTGGAAACTGAATCCGGCGACGTTTAGTGAGGCTAGTCTATAGCAGTGCAGTTCGCAGAACTACTGGGTATTAAATGGGATGTCATAGGGTTTAGTGAGGTTAGGAGGGCAGATGAGTCGTATACAGTACTAAGGGGTGGGTACGTACTATGCTGTTCTGGATGAGCGGGCAGACGAGAACTAGGCGTGGGATTTCTCATCAATCGGGATATAGAAGCCAACATACAGGAATTCTGTATTATTAACGAGAGGATGGCAGTTACTCTAATTGGGCTTAATAACAGGTACAAACGGAAGCTGGTATGTACAGACTTACGCGCCTACATCCAGCCATGATGACCAAATCGTCCAAAGCCTCTATAAAGACGCGGAATCAACAATGAATAAAATCAAATCACACTACACTGTACTGATTGGTGACTTCAGTGCCAAGATAGGAAAGAAGCAGGCTGTAGACCAGGCAGTGGGTGACCATGGCATAGGCTTTAGAAACAGCAGGGGGGAGTTATTAATGGAGTTCGCGGAGAGAAATAATTTATGGATCATGATTACCTTCTTCCGCAAACGAGTGAACAGGAAGAGAAAACAGGAAGTGGATGTGGAAGAGCCCCAAAGGTGAGACTAAAAATGAAATAGACTTCATACTATGCGCTCACCCGGGCATCGTGCAGGATGTGCTGGTCCTCGGAAAGGTGTGTTGTAGCGCCCACAGGATGGTACGGTTTCGAATTAGCCTAGACTTGAAGAGGGAATGGAAGAAGCTAGTGAAGAGGAAGTCCATTAACGAGCTAGCGGTAAGAGGTAAAGTAGAGCAATTCAGGATATCGCTGCAGAACACATATTTGGCTTTAACTGAGAACGACGACCTTAATGTTCAAACAATGAACGATGCTCTCACAGCTATGATTAGGGAGTGCACAGGAGAAGTGGGCGGTAGTATGGTTCGACAGGATACCGGCAAGCTTTCTCAGGAGTTTAAAGATTTGATTAAGAAACGCCAAAGGATGAAAGCATCAGACCCCACAGAATAGAACTGACAGAGCTATAAAAGTTAATCAGTAAGTGCAAGGTAGCCGACATAACGAAGTTTGATATATAGAGAATCGAGCGTGCTCTAAAGAACGGAGGTAGCCTTAAAGCAGTAAAGAGGAAACTAGGCATACGTGAAAACCAGATGTATGCATTAATAGCCAAAGAGAGCAATGTCATTGGCAATATCGATAAAGTAGCCGAAGAGTTTTACACAAATCTATACAGTAGCGAATGTAATGAGGACGTAAATGAGATAGGCAGTATCACGGAGCAATGGGACACCCCGCCAGAAACGAAAGAGAAGCAAAGAAAGCCTCAGGAGCAATGCAGTGGTGGGGGAAGCAGCTGGTGAGGATCAGGTAACAGCAGATCTATTGAAGAACGGAGAGGATATTGTGCTATCCCCTACCAGGAGCGTACGGGTAGATTGGAAGAACGCTAACATTATCTTAATCCATAAGAAATGAGATGTCAGGAAATTGAAAAATTACAGACGTACCGATCAGCTTACTGTCCGTTGGCTATGAGATATTTACTAAGGTAATCGCTAATAGAGTCAGTACAACCTTAGACTTCAATCAACCAAATGATCAGGCAGGCTTCCGTGAAGGTTACTCGTCAATAGACCAAACGATCAATCAGGTGATAGAGAAATGCGCAGAGTATAACCAACCTCTATATATAGCCTTCACAGATTACGAGAAAGCATTTGACTCAGTCGAAACCTGAGCAGTCATGCACAAATAGCGTAATCAGGTTGTAGAAGAGCCTTATAGAATACTGGAAGATGTCAATAAGAGCTGCACAGCTACCATAGTCCTCCATAAAGTTAGCAATAAAATTCCTATAAGGAAGTGTGTCGGGGAGGAAGACACGATCCCGCCAGTGCTATTCACCGCCTGTTTATAGGAGGCATTCAGAGGCCTGAATTGGGAACAGTTGGGGATAAGAGTTAATGGAGAATACCTAAACAATCTTCTATTCGCTGATGACATCGCCTTGCTAAGTCACTCAGGAGGTGAACTGCAAACCATGATAAATGAGTTAGACAGAGCAGAACGTGCACATGTGTCTAAAAATTAACATGCAGAAAACCAAAGTAATTCTCAACAGTCTAGCAAGGGAACAGCAGTTCACAATTGGCAACAAGGTGCTGGAAGTGATAAAGGAAGAGCAGGTAGTGAATGCTGATCTAGGTCATGAGATGGAAATAACTAGAAGGATAAAAATTGGGTTGAGCGCATATGGCAGGTTCTCTCAGATCATGAATAACAGTTTACCAATATCCCTCAAGAGGAAAGTATATAACAGCTGTATCTTAGTGGCATTCACCTATGGGGCAGAAATGTGGAGGATAATGAAAAGGGTTCAGCTTGATTAAGGACAACGCAGCGAGCTGTGAGAAGAAAGATGACAGGCGTCACGTTAAGGGACAGAAACAGGGCAGAGTGGGTCAGGGAAGAAACGCAGGTTAATGACATCGTAGTCGAAATCAAGAGGAGGAAATGGGTGTGGGCAGGACATGTAACGGGAAGGCAAGATAACCGATGGTCCTTAAACGTAACGGGATGGATTCGAAGAGAAGGCAAGCGGAGCATGGGGCGGCAGAAAGTTCGGCGGGCGGATGAGATTAAGAAGTTTGCGCGCATAGGGTCGTCGCAGCTGGCAAAAGCACGTGTTGACTATAGATATATGGGAGAGGCCTTTGCCCTGAAGTGGGCGTAGTCAGGATGATGATGATGATGGTGATGATGCTGACCAGATATTTCGAGCACTGCGGTAGATAAAAATGCGGTAACTTTTATGTTTTCTATCCGTATTGTGTGCTTTACACGCATCGCCTGAATACATGCGTACGGGACTAAAATAATTTAGCGTGTGTTACTGCAGACAGCCTACGTTCTCCAGCTGTTGACAGGCACTAGTAGGATGGCGCCATGACATGAATTTCGTGATTTTTTTGAAAATTAGTTTCATGTGAGTGCTAACTGCAACTTATTCTGCAATAACTTTGAGTCCAAAATTGTTCTGCGCTTGGTTTATAAGCATGAACATAATTCAGTGCTTTATCTGTACACGTATGCTAGACGTCTGTCTGTCTGTTGTTGCCAGGAAGAAAAGGAAAGTGCACAGGCCTGCTCAATGGCTCTAGCCGAGCCACAATCGCTACCACGTGCAGATAGTAGGAGAGTTGAAAGATGGGATAGAAAGACAGAATAGAAAAGACGCGCTAAAGACAAGGCCGATCCTGGAGTTAGTGCAATAAGGGCCAACCGATGGCGGGAGTGAAGCATCATTCAAACTCTCCGCCACATTTCCCAAAATAAGTCCAATTGGACCCGTAACAGATACTCTACGGGGTTCGGACATTCGCCTAGACGATAGTAGAAGCCCGAATTTTGAAAAATATATTGTAAATGATTGGCCCGCTTTTCAGGACTTGTATGCGGCATGAACGCTCTGTGGCCTGTACTCTACACCATACAAGTGTATTTATAGTCAACCTCAAACACCCTTTTCAGGGACCCTTTAAGCAAAGAGGGAGAGAAGAAAAGCTTTTAACGCTTCAGCGTTAGAGGGGCCATGTCGAGAATTCTAGGTGTGCCAATTAAAATTGGTTTCTGAGGAAATGAAAGGCGCAGTAACTGTCTCACTTTTCGTTGGACACCTCAACCGCGCCGTGGGAGAAGGGAGGAAGAAGTAGAGAGGGAGGTTCCATGTGGAGGGCTCCAGAATAATTTCGACCATTTGGGGCTCTTTATCGTGCGCTGACATCACACAGCACATGAGCACATGGGTAATAATAATAATAGACCCCGTAGAGTATCTGTTACGGGTCCAATTGGACTTATTTTTGGAACTTATTTTGGACTTATTTTTGGATCGGGGAACTCGTGGAGACCCATCGACAGGCCCAATACATAAGGCTTACACAAACCTCCACAGGCCGGTATATCCTGGACTCCCTCGGAATCAGAATACCGGCCAACGACCCAACCCTCCTCCCCATTCCTCGATCCCTTCACCGAGAGCTGGCCATCAAGCCACTGCCAAAAAATATGCACCCCTCCCACCATGAGCAGCGCCGCAGAGCCCGTGCGAAGGCCCTCCACCGAGTGTACGGCTCCGAGCCGGACGCCGTATGGGTGGACGCCGCCTGCACGGGTGACGAAGCAACCGCTGCCGTGGTGGACTGCTCTTCATCCGCCCTCCTCAAACTACCTCTCCCTCCTGACACCACCCCAGAGGCTGCAGAGGAAGCCGCCATCGCAATTGCGATTACCCGCACGGAAGCCCAGTACATTTTAACAGACTCTAAAACTGCAATTCTAAATTTTGCGCGAGGCCGAGTACACGTCCCTGCTTTTGGCATACTGGGCTCGCCCGAAGCACCCCCCCCCCCCCCCCCCCCCCCCTGCCATGTAGAGCTTATATGGGTGCCTGCGCACCCCGGGAATCCCGGAAACGAGGCCGCCAACCTTTTAGCCCGAGGTTCTTTAAACCGGGTTCAGGTGGCCTTGGATCGGGGATTCGCGAGGGAGCGAATGCACTCGTTCAGCGAGATGACGCAGGCCTACAGAGCCTCGCGCCAGCTCTATCCCCAACCCCACCGCTCCCTAGATAACAAACACGCAACACTCTGGCGCAAACTACAGACACACACACTCCCCTCACCCCTGACCCTAGCCCACTATCACCCCTCCTTCCCCACTCCTGCCTGCACCTTGTGCCCAGAACCATTCGCCTCTTCCCTCCACATCCTCTCCCTCTGCCCGGCGGACCCTTCCCCGCGCGGCCTAGAGGACCTCAAGACCTGGGAGGACTGGGAGACCCTGCTGCGCTCGGAGGACCCGGCCGTGCAGACAATCGCCACCGGCCGGGCTGCCAGTGTTATGGACCTTAGGGACATAAACACTTGAGTGCAGTGGGGTCGTGCGGAGACCCAGGGGCGTGCCCCGACTTCCTCTCCAACAATAAAGTTTTTCTCTCTCTCTCTCTGGCGGAGAGTTTGAAGGATGCTTCACTCCCGCCACCGGTTAGCCCGGTATTGCACTGCCTCCGGGATCGGCCTTGTCTTTAGCGCGTCTTTACTATCCTGTCTTTCTATCCAATCTTTCAACTCTCCTACTATCTGCACGTGGTAGCGATTGCGGCTCGGCTTGAGCCAGTGAACAGGCCTGTGCACTTTCCTTTTCTTTCTTCCTGGCAACAACTTCTCCCTCTCTAATAATAATAATAATAATAATAATAATAATAATAATAATAATAATAATAATAATAATAATAATAATAATAATAATTGTTTTTTGTGGAAAGGAAATAGCGCAGTATCTGTCTCACATATTGTTGGACACCTGAACCGCGCCTTAAGGGAAGGAATAAAGGAGGGAGTGCAAGAAGGAAGGAAGAGAGAGGTGTCGTAGTGGAGGACTCCGGAATAATTTCGACCACCTGGGGATCTTTAACGTGCACTGACATCGCACAGCACACGGGCGCCTTAGCGCTTTGCCTCCATAAAAACGCAGCCGCCGGGAACTCCGGATCAGTAGCCGAGCGCCCTAAACACTGAGCCACCGCGGCGGGTCAGCACACGGGTGCCTTTTGCGCTTCGCCTCCATCGCCCTCCCTCTGAGGCGGCCGCCTTTCGATGGAGCACACGGGTGCCTTGCGTTTCGCCTCCATCGAAAGGCGGCCGCCTCAGAGGGAGGGCCGCGAGAAAGGAGGCGAAAGAAGTACGGGGGGAAAGTGGAGGAAAGAGCAAGACAGGTGATGCACATGTCATGTGACGTCACACACCACGCGATGTTAGGAAACCGGAGGCGACGTCACAAACCCCAAAACTATGCCATGAAGTATCGTCACCAAGCAGGAAGTGCCGACCGGAGGTTACGTTACCGAATCGGAACATACCCGGGTCTTCGTCGGCCCCGGCAGCGGACGTGGTCGCTGGGAGCTTAAACGTGGTTACCGTAGATGGAAGAACAGCTACGGACGAAGAACTACGTGAAGGAAATTGGTTCGAGAGGAAGAAAAACCGAGATGTGCCGGTGCTGGCAAGCGTCGGCGGTGGAGAGGAGCCCGCGAGGAAGAAGGGATACCGGCCGATAGGCGGCAGACGATCAGCGGAGAAGTCGATAGAAAAACTACCGATCCGACTGCCAAGCGAGGCTTTGAAGATAGTGCTGAGACCGAGCGGAGGAGTGGGAAGCATCCTCAATAAGGTTAGAAGCCTGAACTTAGCCTGCGTGATTGCCCAGGCAGCTGGAGTCGACCTAAGGGAAGCGGCGAAAGACACGGTGATCCCGAACTTAAAGCAGCAATCCATCCTGATCGCTACCACGGATGGAGATGGGGCAAGAAAATACTTGACGATAAAGAGCCTGGCCACGGGCGGGTACTGCGACGTGGTCGTCACGGCCTACAAGGCCGTCCCAGAAAACTGCGGGAAAGGTGTTATCCATGGGATAGACACCGCGCGCACCAATGAACAGCTGGAGGAGATCATCAGAATGAATGAACGGAACCCGCCCATCCTGGGGGTGAGAAGATTCGCCAACGGACAAACCATCATGGTCCTTTTTGAAGACTGGCGAGTTCCCATGCGGATTTTTATGCTGAGAATGAGTATGAGGTGTTACTTATACCGAAAGAAATATGAGGTCTGTTACGCGTGTGGCAAACTGGGCCATAGGGCAGACGTATGCTCAAACCCAACAGAGAGGACGTGCTGGGGATGCGGCCAAGAAAACCCGGAGAAAGAGCACGATTGCCACCCTGAGTGCCAACTTTGCGGAAAGCCACATCTCTTGGGGGACAATAGGTGCAAGCACATCTTTAGGATCCCTTACCTAACAAAGAAGATATGGGAGAAAACAGAACTGCTACAACAGCAGCAGCAAATTGCGGGGGGAGCACCCGGCAGCTTCGACAGGAGCCGCCCCAAGTCTAGAACCAACCCAGGCCACAGGGGGAGATCCAAGGAGTCCAGGTCGAGTTCGAGGCCAGGATCCAAGACCGCATCGAGATCCAGCTCCAACTCTGCAACCAGGGACAACCCTGGGGCGGATGCAGAGGCGACCACCAACGGAAGGGGGCAGGGCCTGTCGGCCACACAGAAAGACCATGGGCTGCCGTCCCGGGACCCGAACAACCCCTGGGGCCAGCAGAATGGAGCAGAAGCCAAAAGGGTAAGCTTTGCTAGCAGCCCCTCCCAGGCTATAAATCGAGAACTCGAGGCGTTAAAGTAAGACAATGCAACAAAGAGGGAGCTCATAGAATCCTTACATCAGGAGATTCATGCCCAGCTTTCTGGGACATCTACTACTTGCGCCATCTACCGGCAGTGGCGGCGACAGGGAGCGTAACTGAATGGGAAGGGGTACAAAAAAAATCGTAAAACGTGAACAAAAGCACCTACAAAAAATGCTTCGGGGATTTGTGTAATATACACTTAGCTGAGAAATTTGCCGAAGTTTCAGTCCTGTGCTATTAACACACGAGCTTCCCAGCGCGTTTGAATATTATACGATGCTGCCTATGGGAGGGGGCCAAAGATTTGGCATTTTTCCAGACTTTGAAACTGTATAGCACCGTAACACGGATAGATATCGAAAATGCTTCCCGGTTTTAGGTACCCAAATATATGGTGTTTAAAATGGTGTGCAACGATCTGGCATAGCTTTGATCAAGAAGCTTCCTGAGGCCTTTTAATTGAAACCTGATATTGCCTAAAATATGAAAGACGGCGCCCGGTAGCGAGCTACGCTGCAGAAATGGTTCGGACTGCTGAAGTTGCGTCCATTTCGACGCTTACCTTTTTATCGGGTGACTTTTGCCTTGCAGACAAGAACACATGTCAGAGCTCCAACCCAGTGTCTCGACCGGAGCTTTAAATAAAGAAGGTTGTTACGATGACCATGCATTAACGCAGCTACATAAAGTATTCGCGGCTGTTCAAATATGCTTGTCGTGGAGCAACTTTGCAAATTGTCAGCCCTTTGCTATTATCTAAAAAGTTTATTGGGGCATGTGATCATGATATATTAGGGTATGAGAGCTAGCTCGCCTGAATTTTAGCTATTCTTGTTACTTTTAAAGAGCGTAGCGGCATTCAAACGGCCGACATCAAAAAGTGTTCGCGGATATAAATGTTATAAGTTTATTCTTTTAATACTTATTTAAGAAAATTTGATATAGCTTTACTCAGAAACATTCTGAAGCTGTTCAGCTGTTGCCGGGCAGAACACATAATTTGGAGTCTAGAAGCAAATAGCGTCTAGATAGACGTTCAGGTTGTTACTGTCACGTTCACCTGTAATGCTTTCAAATTGGTGACTCTAGCGTTGTCCGAATATGGTGACTCGAGTTTGCACTTAGAGTTCTAACGGTTCAGAACCTTTTGTTTTGGTCAACTAATTTTAATAAATGTGCTCGTTTCTATAGAAAATATATTAGTATGAATGTATGAATGAAAAATTTCACGCATGATCACTATTTATACTTTTATTGCTGCAGCTATTGGCGACTTTTTTTTTGCTGTTCTTTCATTCTGACTTCTGTAATATGCATGCATGATGTATTGCCGGGATCCATCCTGTGTAACACAACTGAAAAAATGAGGCTTCGCTTTTGAGGTACGAAACTTTGCTTTTAAAGATACCGCAAGATACCGCCAACTTTTTTCCATTTTTGCAAACAAATTGGTGAATTTAATTGTGTCCACTTCTGTGCTACGAAAAAGCGCTTTTACATGGACGTCATCAAGGAAGCAGTTCATAACGGTATACAGTCAAACCCGACTATATCGAACCCGTTTACATCGAATTACCCCGTATATCGAACAATTTATGAACATTGTATTGCTAAAATGAGAATATATAGCAAAAAATACTAATATATCGAACAAAAATAGCAGCCGCGCTTGATATATCGAACTTCAAGCCGCGCAAAACTGCTCCAGAAGTTGGCTTTCCCGCGTGGCGGCCGGGCGAGCTGCGCCAACATCCATCCCCCCCCCCCCCACTTGGCCAAAGTGGTTTAGCCCAACAGCGCTCGCACGGCGCTGCTATAAATAGAGTCCCAGCGCTGCTCTCGCTCCCTCAGACAGCCACCCAGCCACCCCTAGCAGAAGTGGTTCGACCGCGCACTCTGTTTACTCGCAGCCACGTGCGCCTGCATTCTGGTATGTGACTCGCGCGACTGCCATTGCGACTGCTTTGTTCCGTGTGCTTCGTTGCTTTGTGGGAGCGGTGAGCTCGTCCGCTTCGTGAAAGATGGCTGCTGTGAAGCGACAGAACCTAACCATATCTTCAAAGCTGGAGTTCATCAGAAGAGTTGAGCGCGGAGAAAAGAAGTCGGATGTCGCCGCAGCGTACAGCATCCCCAGAAGCACGCTGAGTACGATTTTGAAAAATAAGGCCGACATTAGGGCTAAGGCGGACAATAGGCCTGCTGCTACCACCAGCGCTCGACGAGTACGGACGGCTGCATTTGAAGACGTAGAGGCTGCAGTGTATAAGTGGTTTGTTGACGTTAGGTCGCAAAACATCCCCGTTTCTGGCCCAATGATCGAACAGAAAGCAAAGGATTTCGCTTTCATGCTGAACAGACACGACTTCAGAGGCGGCTCAGGCTGGCTGCAGCGGTTTAAAGAGCGTCACGGCATTGTCGGCCGTGCTGTCACCGGTGAAAGCCGCGCTGTAGATCTCGGCAGCGTGCAAAAGTGGATTGATGAAAATTGGAACGACATTAAAACATGGTACCATCCTCGTGATATATTCAACGCCGATGAGACTGCTTTATTCTGGCAAATGCTTCCGAACAGAACGCTGGCCTGTCGTGATGACAAGTCCCACGGCGGGAAGGTCAATAAAGCCAGAATATCCGTGTTGCTCGCCACCAACGTCGACGGGTCAACCAAGCTTCGACCGCTCGTAATAGGAAAGAGCAAATCACCGCGGTGCCTAAAGAACGCACTTTCTGTCCCGGTGTCTTACAGATCGAATGGGAAAGCTTGGATGACAAGCGAACTTTTTGGCAAGTGGCTCAAGTCCTGGGACGACGACCTGGTAAGCCAAGGCAGAAAGGTCTGCTTACTGGTTGATAACTGCTCTGCCCACCATTGCAACGTCAGCGTCAGCAACATCGAGCTTCGTTTTCTTCCGCCGAACACAACGTCGGTGCTGCAGCCTTTAGACCAAGGTGTCATTCGTGCACTGAAGGCAGGCTACAGAAAGCGACTTGTGCAGAGGCTTTTGCTAAACCTCCGCACTGGCCGGGAGCTGAAAATTGACCTCCTGGGAGCAATAACCATGCTGAATGAGTCATGGAACGACGTCAAACAAGAAACAATTCAGAACTGCTTCCGTCATTGTGGACTCTCTGTTTCCGGCGAGGCTGGCGCGAGCTCATCAAACAATCACCATGAACCCCTGGATAGCGGTGAACCGCTGGAGGAACTTGATGAGTTGTTTAGCCAGCTTGCCGAGTTCCCGGGTGCTGTTTGTGATGGGACTGCAGCAACAGACTTCGTCTCCGTCGACGACGATGTTCCGACAACCGGAGAGCTCGCTGACTATTTCTCGCATTAATAGTCCCACCGTACATGTTTTTATCAAATAAAGAATGCTTTTTACTGAGGTGCGGTTTGTACATTGCCAAATTTGTTAAAAGTTGTATTTCGAATTACACGATATATCGAAGTGATTCCCGTTTTTTTACGAGTTCGATATATCCGGGTTTGACTGTATATAAATATGTAAATATGGTGGCTGTCGCAATTTGCGACGCTGCCAGCCGCTACGCTGCTTCGTCGGCCGATTGTCATGATATCGCAGTTAATTCTCCCGCACCTCCCAGAGTGACATCGCAAGGGGCCGCCAGGTGCAAGAGGGTTAACCACGGATTAACAGGGTTAGTCGCGATGTCATATCAATCGTCTGAAGGGACTGTCTTGAGAGCCTCCTTTGAAGAACGTTTGCATCTGTCCTTTGAGGCTGGGCTGTAATAATTTTAAGCAATAAATTTTTCTATTTCACCAATATAATAGATGAGTTGCGTTATCGCAAGCAGCTTGCTTTTAAGATTCATCTTCTTCAAAATGCTATGAAAACGTGTAAAAAATTGACCGCCAATAGCAAGATCAAAGGATGTCAAGGGGTATAAATTAGAGGGGGAAGAAAAATAAAAAAACAACTAAGTGTCCTGCCCACGCCAGTACAAATACTACATTGAGACTGTTAAAAGAATGAAAACTAGAAGTGTCCCCCGTTAGTACGGCCAATAAAAATCAAGAGAAACACCTCCACAAATACATTCAAAGAGAGAGGGAGAGGCGGGTGGCGGGGGGTGGCAAAGTCTTGCACAGGGTGCCGGGTGATGTAAGGCCGGCTCAGGACCCAGCCGCTATGGCCACATTTCAGCGTACGCGAAATGCAACAACGCTCCGGCTGTTTACCCCCGGGGGGTCGAATTAGTTCGAAGCGTTCCAGTGCGCTGTCCCTCATAGCCCGTAATGGAACGAATTTGTATTATTTCATTTTAGCTTTTCCCATTTCCCAGGTTACTCTGCCTGCAGCAGCTCTGATTTCTGTGGTCACGTGAAAAACTAATTATACTGCACTTGTAATGGGACCGACAGGCGCAGCGCAGCGAAGAAGCGGACGAGTTCAAACGGGACAACGAAGAAGCAGACGAAGTGCAGCTGGGTTTTTCGAACGACGCCTGTGAGTGTGCCCGTCGTGTCGCCGGTCAACCAAGACCAACCGACCTGTGCTTCAAATAAACGCCTTGACACTTGGTGGAGGTGCCTCGGTTCCCGTCCCGGTCCTCATCCTGGAACTTCGAAGTGGAACGCTCCTCGTCTCCGCCACCATGCCGGAAGGTCCGAGTGAACCATCGCAGCCCATCCCTGCCACCGTACTCTGTCACGGGGTGCAGCGCCAGCGTGACCCTTCTCCATTTAGTGGCACCGATGACCAAGACGTCGACGATTGGCTGGCCTCCTATGAGCGCATCAGCACTTACAATCGGTGGGACGATTCCGTGAAACTTAGCAACGTCCTCTTCTACCTAACGGACGTTGCCAACCTATGGTTTCGCAACCATGAGGCCGATCTTCCCACCTGGTCGTCCTTTAAAACGAGCTTCGCCGACGTTTTCGGCCGCCCCGCCGTCCGGAAGCTTCGCGCCGAGCAACGTCTTCGTGCTCGATCTCAGCTCCCTTCCGAGACGTTCACAAGCTACATCGAGGACATCGTTGACCTGTGCAAGCGTGTCAACCCCTCCATGTCCGAAGGGGATAAAGTCAACCACATACTTAAAGGCATAGCCGATGACGCTTTCCAGATGCTGCTGGCGAAGAACCCCACCTCCGTCGCTACCGTCATCCAGCTGTGCCAAAGCTTCGACGAACTCCGCAAGCAACGCGCATCTACGCGGCAGTCCGGCGCGCCTGCGGGGGGTCTTGCTGGCTTGGCCCTTGGTGGCTCGTCTGCTGAGCAGTCCCTGTTCATGCAGCAGGTTAAAGACTTCATCCGCGAAGAGATCGCTCGCCAGCTTTCTCTGCTGCATCACATTCCCGACCCCGTCTGCCCTCCGCACGACCTGGCGCCATCTCTCACACCCACTATCCGTCGTGCTATTCAGGAGCAGGTCGCTGCAGTTCTGCCATCCAGTCCCCCACCTCCTCCTGTGGCAGCGCCACTCACCTATGCTGAAGCAGTCACCGGTACACGGCGCTCGCCCACCTCTGCCGCCTACCCTAGCAGCCCGGCCTTTTATGCTCCACCGCCGTCTATACCCCCGCCGCAGGTCCCGGTTCGTCGACCCCGCCGAAACCCTACGAACCCCTGGCGTACCGAGGACAATCGACCGATATGCTATTCCTGCGGTCTTCCGGGCCATGTCGCACGCTTTTGCCGTCAGCGATCTCCTCGTTCTGGCGATTTCAATTTCCGCTACGATTCCGGGCCGCCCTTGCCTAATGTCTCTTCTGCCTCCTCTACACATCGCTCCCAGTACCCTACTCGTCGCTCGCCTTCCCCTCGTCGACGTTCCATTTCTCCGATGCTCCGCCGCCCGGACCTTCTCCCAGAGGAAAACTGACTGCCGCAGTTCAGGAGGCAAGAACTGCGTGTTTTGCCAACTTTTTAAGTCCTCCGTGTTCTCCTGCTAACGTGATTGAGGTGTCTGTTGAAGGCGTCCCCGTTCTCGCGCTCGTCGACACGGGTGCTGCAGTGTCAGTAATTAGTGATGCTCTTCGCCGCAAACTTCGTAAGGTGACAACGCCGCTGTCTGACTTTTCACTACGTACGGCCACCTCTCAGCGCATCCACCCCATCGCAGCCTGCACGGTCCGCGTTTCTATCAACGACGTCGCCTATACCATCGAGTTTGTTGTGCTGACCGCCTGCTCTCACGATGTCATCCTCGGCTGCGATTTCCTCTCGACCCACCGTGCAGTGATTGATTGTGCCCGTGCGGAACTTGAGCTTTCTCCCCTGTGTGATGTTTCGTTGTGTGACCTACCTGTGCGCTCCGCTAAGCTTCTTGTAGCTGCCGACACCGACATACCTCCCTCCTCTTCCGCCCTCGTTCCGCTCCGCCCCGACTCTTTCCTCAGCGGCCCTGTTCTTTTCACACCTACCGCAGCAGCCACTCGCCATCAGAGCCTCCTCATTCCATTCGCCGTTGTCTCGATTTCCGATGGCCACTGCGCCATCTATGTCACCAACCCATTTTCTTGCCCGTCGTTTGTTCTTCGCGGCGAATTCCTCGGCTCTATTGAAGAACTGGACCCTGCTCTTGCTTCTGAGTTCTCCGATACCCGTGCCTGTTCCCCAGTTACTGCCTTAGCCTGTTGTGCGACAGCGCCCGATCCGATTTCCATCGACGTCTTTCGTCGTAACATCGCTCCCGACCTTCCGTCCACTTACCGTGACCAAATCTTGGAACTTCTCTGCCGCTTCCGCAACTCTTTCGACCTTTCCCAGCCCTCCTTGGGGCGCGCATTGGCCGTCTCTCACACAATTGACACTGGTACCCACGCTCCCTTGCGTCAGCGACCGTACCGAGTCTCGCCGAGCGAGCGCCGCGTCATCCGTGACAATGTTGACGACATGCTTCGGAGCGGCATAATACAGCCTTCTCACAGCCCTTGGGCCTCTCCTGTTGTCTTGGTGACGAAAAAAGATGGCTCCATCAGGTTCTGTGTGGACTACCGCCGTCTCAACAAGATCACACGCAAGGATGTTTATCCTCTACCCCGAATCGACGACGCACTGGATTGCTTGCAGGGAGCGGAGTGTTTTTCATCCCTCGACTTACGCTCCGGCTACTGGCAGGTCCCGATGGCAGCGAACGACAGGCCGAAAACCGCTTTCGTCACCCCAGACGGCTTGTATGAGTTCAATGTGATGCCATTCGACCTCTGCAATGCTCCAGCCACATTCGAAAGGATGATGGACACTATTCTCAGTGGCCTCAAATGGGAAACTTGTCTGTGTTACCTAGATGATATTGTCGTTTTTTCCAAAGATTTTCCTTCCCATCTGCACCGCCTTCAGCGCGTACTCACTAGCCTTACTGACGCCGGCCTCCAACTAAACTTGAAAAAATGTTACTTCGGTGCAACGCAGCTCACAATATTAGGCCATGTCATCTCCAAAGACGGCGTTCTTCCTGACCCTGCCAAACTTCGCGCCGTCGCTGACTTCCCCAAACCAACCACCTTAAAAGAACTTCGCAGTTTTATAGGCTTATGCTCATATTTTCGCCGCTTCATTCGAAATTTCGCCAGTATCATCGCCCCTTTAACGCAGCTTCTTGCCGGCAGCCCGAACCTTTCGTCTTGGTCCCCCGCCTGCGATACCGCGTTCAGCACTTTACGCCGCCTGCTGGTCTCTCCCCCCATCCTTCGCCATTTTGATCCCGCCTGTCCTACAGAAGTTCACACTGACGCGAGCGGTGTGGGCTTGGGCGCAGTTCTTGCCCAGCGAAAGCCTGGGTATCCGGAATACGTCGTCGCTTACGCCAGCCGCGCCCTCACCAAGGCGGAATCAAACTATTCTGTCACAGAAAAAGAATGTCTCGCCATCATTTGGGCAATTGCCAAGTTCCGCCCTTACATTTACGGCCGGCCCTTCTATGTCGTCACAGACCACCACGCCCTACGCTGGCTATCCTCCCTCAAAGATCCTTCTGGCCGACTCGCCCGCTGGGCTTTACGTCTCCAGGAGTTTGATATACACGTCATTTATCGCTCCGGCCGCAAGCACTCGGACGCCGACGCCCTTTCTCGTTCACCACTCCCATGCGAGTCAACCTCTGCCCTCGTCTGTGCCTACGAATTCTCTTCGTTCAACATCCCTGATATGCTCTCCGAACAACTGAAGGATCCTTGGATCACCTCGCTGCTAAACTTCCTGAACACTCCCTCGCCGCATCATTCGACCCGGACCCTTCGCCGCCAAGCCCACCACTTCGCCGTTCGTGATGGCCTCTTATACCGCCGTAATTACCTCCCCGACGGCCGGAAGTGGCTGTTGGTCATCCCTCGACACCTCCGTGCTACAATCTGTGCCTCTTTTCACGCCGCTCCACAATGCGGCCACGCCGGTGTACTGAAAACATATGCTCGCCTTCGTCAGCGATTCTACTGGCGAGGTATGTACCGCTACATACGTCAGCACATTCGGTCATGCACCGCCTGCCAACGTCGCAAGAAACCTCCCCACTCCGCCGCCGCTCCTTTGCAGCCGTTACCTTGCCCTGGCCGTCCCTTTGACCGCGTCGGCATTGATCTTTATGGCCCGCTTCCAACTACTTCGGCTAATAATCGGTGGATCATCGTTGCCGTTGACCATCTCACCCGTTACGTCGAAACGTCGGCTCTCAAATCTGCTACCGCAAACGATGTCGCTCACTTCATTCTACACAGTCTTGTTCTTCGTCATGGCGCCCCGAAAGAACTTCTAAGTGACCGCGGCCGTGTTTTTCTCTCGGACGCCGTCGAGGCCCTGCTCAAGCAATGCCAAATCGTTCATCGCTACACCAGCGCCTATCACCCCCAGACCAACGGCATGATTGAGCGGTTCAACCGCACTCTGAGTGACATGCTCGCCATGTACGTTGACACCGCCCACTCCAACTGGGATCAAGTGCTCCCGTTCGTCACGTACGCGTATAACACAGCTACTCAGACAACAACAGGGTTTTCTCCTTTCTTCCTCTTATATGGCC
Source organism: Amblyomma americanum (assembly GCF_052857255.1). Lineage (NCBI taxonomy): Eukaryota > Metazoa > Arthropoda > Arachnida > Ixodida > Ixodidae > Amblyomma > Amblyomma americanum. The sequence continues at coordinate 413,260,017 of NC_135497.1, forward strand.
GGGAGCCTACATCCACCATGGACACCATCCTTCCTTATCACCCTGACCCTTCCGAGACCACCTTACTCTCCGAAGCTCACCTGTATGCCGAAGAATGCCGGCAACTTGCCCGCTCTTTCACCGCACAGCAACAATGGGATCAGAAGCACCGTCGGGATTCCCCGGACCCTCCAGCGTCATACCCATCTGGCGCCCTCGTTTGGCTCTGGGTGCCTTCCTCCACTCCCGGCCTCGCCACGAAACTACTGTCTCGCTTTCACGGACCTTACCGGGTTGTCCACCAAACTTCTCCGGTGACTTATATCGTTGAGCCGCTCGTTCCCTCTTCGGACCACCGTCGCCGGGGGCGCGAAACTGTGCACGTTGAGCGCCTCAAGCCTTACTATGACCCGCCCATCCTCTCCTCTCCGTAAGTCGCCAGGATGGCTCCTTTTTCGGAGGGAGAGTAATTGTAATGGGACCGACAGGCGCAGCGCAGCGAAGAAGCGGACGAGTTCAAGCGGGACAACGAAGAAGCAGACGAAGTGCAGCTGGGTTTTTCGAACGACGCCTGTGAGTGTGCCCGTCGTGTCGCCGGTCAACCAAGACCAACCGACCTGTGCTTCAAATAAACGCCTTGACACACTGAACAATACTATCGCTTACTTTGGAAGCAGCAGCGTTTGGTAAATCAAACCAAATACAATTCTAATAGAGAGGTAGAGCGCAACAAAAATAACCGGACGCTAAAAAGGAATGTATACCAATAAAATAAGTCACGAATTGCATTCTATGTTACAAAGTTAATGAGAACATCAAATAGGCGGGGATGTCATTATAGCAGGCGGGGATGGCATTATATAGCACGTAGCGCAAAACACAATGTCAGCAAATTACCATGAATGAAGGGGAAGCCTTCGTAACGATAACACTCATGGGAAGTGATCTGTTACGTTTACAGTAATATTCGAAGCACTCAAGGTTATATTTCTTTTCTCCTTTGCACCTTTGGGGAGGAAATCGAGCAAATGTAATAGGTCTATTTTCATGGCGTCCCTGTCAATAAACTTGCACTTGTCACACTATCTGATAGCTGGTGCGAAAGGGGTTATAACTTCCCCGCAAAAAGTCAAGGACAAGGGCTATAGTGCCGACATAAAATATTTTATTATACACTTTTTATACAACATTTGGAAACAAAATGTGTACAGTCAGAATCACATAGCGTCATTACCTTGTGTTCATGTTACATGTACAACCAGAACGATGCACTCCAAACGTAACGAATATGAATATAACTAAACACACTTCACAGCAACATGGCATACAAAAGAAGCAATACTTTGCGAAAAGAATAAAGAACAAGGCGAACTTTTAATCGGTTGCAAAACAAAATGAGTCAGCAAAGAAGGACATACAAATGAACATAAATGATGGCATTGAATGTGCGTAGTACTGCTGTCGTCACTTTTCTCGAGCCTGTTTGTGCGCATTGTGCACTTGATGCCAGTATCATATGATATACGCCCGATACGCCCAATCAGTTTTCTTAAATTCGCTGCAAAATTTTTTCCTGCTGCCCCGCAGAACTTAAAGGCGTGTGTGCATGTTCATTTTCAAAGCACTCGGTGATGAATGCAGAATTCGCTGCAAAAGTCACAACGGCTTGGGACGGCCCACAAATTCGCACCGCAGGGGCCCACCTCATTACGCCATCAGGACGATGCACAGCACGAGTGACTGTCAAAGGACATACCTATCCTGAGACCTTTGTTGTGCTACCGCAATTCTCCCGGGAAGTGATCTTGGGTATGGATTTCCTTAATGAGCATCAGGCGATCATCGACCTGCGATCCAAGATGATCACGCTTTCGACGGACGAAGCCATCGCTTTGATGAAAACTCGGGAAAATCACGTTGCCCTAAGTGTCCTGGAGGAAGAAGTGAGCGTCCCACCCCGTTCAAGCGTTATCGTGACCGTAGGCGCCACGAAAGCCATTAACGCTGAAGCCATCATCGAGCGCACCATGCAGTTGCTTCTAGATCGAGGAATCAGCATCGCAAGAGGCATCGCACATTTCCGAAATGGCCAGGTCGAAGTACTGCTGACTAACTTCAGCGAAGAATACCGGCACATTAACAGAGGAACGACGATTGCTTTCTTCGACGAAATATCCGACGTACGAGACTCCTTCCCCCTCTCCGACCCCTCCGCAGAAGATTCGCCTGACCAAGAGAACTCGCCTGCTTTCGACATCGACCCAGCCCTGCACCGGATTAGACAACACCAGATCCGCAATCCGCTTCAAAACTACAGTGAGTGTTTTTCGACATCGCCGAAGGTGCGACAAACGCCAATTGCCAAGAATCGCATTAAAACGGACCAACACGTCCGACCTCTCTGTCAAAGCCCCTACCGTGTGTCACCGCAAGAACAACAAGCCATCCGGAACCAAGTCGAAGAAATGCTTCGCGACGACGTCATCCAGC